>NW_011494732.1:9271158-9284917 GCF_000754665.1 Bison bison bison
AATTAAAAAAAAAACAAATAAAAAGTTAAATAAAATCAAGTCCTGTACTCTAAGTCTCAGAGTTTCATCTGTGAGATGGGGATTAACAACAATTTTATGTAGCAGAGTGTGTGGATGCAAATAACAAAAACAGACATCGGGTAGTTTAAGCAAAAAGGCAACGTCCAGGAAGGATACTGGGGAGCTCTTGGAATTCTGGTCTCTTGTGGTTCTGTGGAGTGAGAGGGGCCCCATGCCCACCAAGAATCTCCCAGTGGGTGATTTTCCCCCAACAGAAAGGGTGTTCAGATGCTGAGTAGCTAAAATACCCTCCACCCTGACTTTCTCATAGGGCTGTGTGGTGATGGATGGCTCATGTACCAGGCATGACATGTAGTAAATGCCCACTGAATGGTAATTATTATTATTATTAATAATAACCAGAAAGAGGCAGCTCAGCCTGTCTCCACACTTGCCATATAAATCCTGGGCCTCTTTTCCTGCTGGATGATTTAGATTTCCTTTATGAACAGAGACATAAACCAAGCTAACATATCCTCGAGACAGAAGGATGCTGGCATGTCTTCAGATTGGTCACTAAAGCGTGTCCTAAATTGGGAAAAAATCAAAACAGATTGCATCTAATTTCTCACTGTTCCAAGCAAGAAATTACCTCTTTAAGGGAAACGCCATGACTTTCAAAGCTGTTTGCAAATACAGTGTTTGTGAAGTGTCTTGTCTTGGGTTTGGCTTGGATTTCTTGGTTAGATTGTCTGCTCCCATGGGGTTAGCTGGGTTTTCAGAGAGAAGAGGCACAAAGAATCAACTTTTCTCACTTCTTCCTGGTGAGCACTACTCTTCTCACAATTGGCTGCATAGGTTCTTATGGTGAAAGCATGGGCTTTGGAGCCAGACAAACCTGGATTCAAATCCTGGCTATACTATACCCTGCAGTTTTATTTTCTTGGACTTCAAAATCACTGTGGATGGTGACAGTAGCCATGAAATTAAAACACTCTTGCTCCTTGGATGTTTTGAAAGCTATGACAAATGTAGACAGCGTATTAAAAAGCAGAGACATCACTTTGACAACAAAGGTACCTATACTCAAACCTATGGTTTTTCCAGTAGTCATGCACAGATGTGAGAATTCGGGGCATAAAGAAGGCTGAGCACAGAAGAATTGATGTTCTAAAACTGTGGTGCTGGAGAAGACTCTTGAGAGTCCCTTGGACAGCAAAGAGATCAAACTAGTCTTTCTTAAAGGAAATCAACCCTAAATATTCATTGGAAGGTCTGGTGCTGAAGCTGAAGCTCCAATACTTTGGCCACCTGATGTGAAGAATTGACTCACTGAAAAAGACCCTGATGCTGGGAAAGATTGAAAGCAGGAGGAGAAGGGGACGACAGAGAATGAAACGGTTGGATGGCATCACCACCTCAATAGACATGAGTTTGAGCAAACTCTGGGAGATAGGGAAAGACAGGGAAGCCTGGTGTGCTGCAGTCGGTGGGGCTGCAGAGTCAAACACTAATGAGTAACTGAACAACAAAATATCCTGCAGTGTAAACTTGGGAAAGTCACTTTATCTGTATGGATCTCTGCTTCCTCATCATATAAATGAGATCCTTATTATTTACTTCCTAGAGTTTGCAGTGGCCAGCAGTAACTGTTTGTCTTGCTCAGGGCTGATGCTGGCTTGTTTGAAAGCTTTGTGTAAATCAGGAAAAGGCACTCCTTCTTCTAGCAGATGTTTCTGGGGCCAGAGTGCGTGGCTTACTGAGCAGAGCACAGGGCAGGCTTCTATTTCCTTTTTAGCCCCTCAACTGGTGCCCTTGTGCAGCGTGTGACCTGCACAACTATTCACAGCAGCCTTGTTATATCAGCCTATTTGATTTGACTTTTTAACCTTTCTTCTCTTCCATCCCAAAGGATGGGAACATAACCCAATTCTGGTCAAAGCCTCCGGCAATAGCGATTGGTTCACAGATTGGTCATGTGACTCAAACAGTCCAAAAAGCACTTTTCCCTGGGATTGACATACCCATGTTGGAAGGAAGTAACACTTTATATTCACTGAGGAAATGGCAACCGCGTTCCTCTTCACATGGAACAGGCCTACTTACAGTAGGGGGAAATGTGATGAACAGGCAAAGACAAAAAGAGATCAGTAAAAATGAGAGCTATAGAGGGGAAGTTTCTGAAGCCAGTTGTGGACGATGGTTCCTGTGATTCTAAGCATGCATTCAGTTCTCTTAGTCCCATGAATTCAAATAATTCCCTTTGCATGACTCCCTTTATGCTTAAACTAGTGTGAGTTGGTTATCTGACACTTGCAACTAAAACTGTCCTGATATTGGGTAGTTTCTGTAAGATGTATTGTGTATGGAAAACCCCTAGCTCAGAGTGTCATTCCGTAAACAATAACTTATTACTGCCATACTGTACCACATGGAATTCCCACCAGTTTGCTTCTTTGGAGTCAAAGAGAAAGTGCTTTTTTACATTTGTGGTGTCAGATGTGCCATCAGCCCTTGATTTCATGCCCAAGGCAGACATCCATAACTCATTAACAAAAGATATTAATTAATAAGGCCATGTGTTTTCTCAGTATTGTTCTTTGTTTTATTTTTGTTTAGCCTGGGAATGGTCTGAGTCCTTCCTAAAAGGTGCTACAGGCAGCTGCTGTTCATCATTTGGAAATGAAAGAAGAGATGAAACCAAACATTTTGATTTTAAGCCATTTGTGACAAAATCCATTGCAATTCATTTTTTTAAGCCTCTAACTCGTGGCAGCATGCCGACAGAGGTGAGAAAATGTTGCTTTAAATTAATGCCAGAAAATAAGGGACTGAGAACAGCACTGCAGGAGCCTAAATGGCTAATGAAGTTTGGCAGCAGGTTTTTTGTGAGCATGTGTAGGGCAGCTAGGTCAACAGGCAAGCGAATTCCCAAAGACAGAAGCAAAGATTAGCTCAGCTTCACCACCACATCTTGGGCAAAGCTCACTTCCTCCTCATCGTTATGGGGATGAGGGTGGGTGGGAGGGTGATCTTGGTGAATTTTCCAGCCAGAGGAAGGCTCTGTGGTGGAATACAAAAAGAAAGTAAATATAAACAAAACAAGACACTCCAGATTTTTCTGCGCAGCTTGAAGAAGTCCAACATGTCACTGACTGCTGAATCTAAGGTAGCATAAGGAAAAAAAAGTGAAAGTGAAAGGCGCTCAGTCATGTCTGACTCTTTGCAACCCCATGGACTATACAGTTCTTGGAATTCTCCAGACCAGAATATTGGAGTGGGTAGCCTTTCCCTTCTCCAGGGCATCTTCCCAACCCAGGGATTGAAGCCAGGTCTCCTGCATTGCAGGTGGATTCTTTACCAGCTAAGCCAAAGGGAAATCCAAAAATACTGGAATGGGTAGCCTATCCCTTTTCCAAGGGATCTTCCTGACCCAGGGGTCAAACTTGGGTTTTCTGCATTGCAGGCAGATTCTTTACCAACTGAGTTATGAGGGAAGCCGTGGGAGCAAAAGGGGTCAAGTTCAATGCAGTTGTTGTTCAGCCGCTAAGTTGTGTTCCACTCTTTGCGACCCCATGGATTGCAGCAGGCCAGGCTTCCCTGTCTTTCACTATCTCCCAGAGTTTGCTCAAATTCATGTCCATTGAGTTGGTGATGCTATCTAATCATCTCAAGTTCAATACTAGAAAATATAAGCAGATAAACTATTTCACATGCACATTTATGTTCTCTAATGTGTTTTCACTGTGGTGAGATGTAGAATTTTAGGCACCTGGTAAAGATGTATTTTTCATCATATAGATTCCTAGGGAAGCACCTGCTTGTGTAGAATAGCCACAGAAAAATTACCCCCAAAGTCCTCTGTAACTGCTTTCAATCACTAATCACTTACTATATGCTCAGTTACTTTTTAACACATATTATCTTTAATCTTTACAATGAACTCTACAAAATAACAATTTTACCTCCATTTTGCAGAGGAAGAAACTGAGACAGGTTACTGAGTAGATGAGCCCAGATTTAAAGGCAAGTTTTGTCACACTATTTCTGCCCTCATGTGCTTATATTTTTCTTTATAACAAATTACAAAAGTAATTTGAAAAGTAAAAATGCAAATATAGGGTGAAAAAGTCTTCCTAATTAACTAGTCCTTCTCATCCAATTTCCTAGAGGTAACAAATAGTACAAATGGGACATGACATCTTTCAAGATCTTAGATAATGCCACACATAATATGTGTGCTTTCTAGGAAAGTCAGAAAATGGAGATAAGGGAAAAGAAAGATAAAAGTGTCACAATTCAGAGATATCTGGGGAAAATGTGCTGATCTATTTCCTTCCTGTGCTCTGTGTGAGTTAGTGTGTGTTTGTGTATGTGTATATGTGAATGTGTGTGCTTTTAGAAGAAACATTTATTGACTTCATGTCATGTGACCAGCCCTGTGGGAAAAAAAGAGGAATGAGACCCAGCCCCAGCCTCTAGGTCTGATGGTCCAGCAATAGTGAGGAATTGCAGGCTTTGCTTCACCTTTCCAGGGACTTCTGGTCTTTGTCTTTCCCATGAAGCAGTAAGGATGGTATGAGAGCCCCTCAGAGGAAAGGAGCATGGACAGCGAGCACATCTCCTGAGTATGAAGTCCCATGTGATTCCATGTGTGCCCATTCTACAGATGAGGGGACTGAGGCTCCGAGAGGCTGAGAGCTGCTGACCTGAGATCACACAGTTCTTAGGTGGCAGGGCTACTGTGCTACTCTTCCTACTGTGTAGCCCTCACCTGCCAGGAGTGAGTCACCCTTTGTCCACAGGGAAGTGGGGTGAGCTCAGGACTGCAGGGTTCTGGGAGGGATGGTGTAACATGCAGGATTCAGAATACAGACTCTAGAGTTGGGTGCATCTGAGTTTGAGTCTGAGTTCTGCTACTTCTGTGAATGAAAATTGTTGCCTGCCATATCAGCAAACAAAGGATGCTGTGGCCATCAAGCCATCAGTCATTACCAAACACGCTGCCCTTTGCCAGACCCTCAGCCACTGCAGCCATCCCCGAGATGGTGCACCCTGAGGGGACTCAGGATGGAAGAGAACAGGACACTGGCCCTAGATAGCTGAGGTGCAAATCAAAGGAATGATTTCAGTGAGCCCAGACTCCTGCATCTTCCCATCCACAGAAAAGCACTAGATTCATGAACTTGAGATGTCTGGCTTTCTTTAATTAACAGTAATCTTTTGATGTTCCAACTACCTGTTTGTTTGTTTTTTTGCAAAAACTCCTTTATATCTTGGCTCCTCCCTTACCTCTTCAGAGCAGTCCATTTGAGTGATCTGAGAGGCTGCCTCCTGGGCTTGAGTCCTCAGAAAGTCGGCCAAATAAAACATAATTCTCAACTTTTAGGCCGCCTTTTTTTCCCCTCAGTCAACACTTCCAAGCTGTGCAACACTTCCAATACTTCCTCTCTGAGCCTCAGTGAGCTCATCTGTTAAATGGGGACCATTATCCTACTCAGTTTATAGGGTCATTGTAAGGATTAAAAGGGCTGGTGCACTGAAGCGAGCTCATAACCAGCTCAGCACAAAGCGAAGTGCTTACTAAGTGTTACTGTCATTTCTCTGCTTTTGGGAAGCCTATGATTCAGGGAGACAAGGTTAGGGGACCCCCCTCCTCCTGTGTCTGTGAGTCTATTTTATTTCTAATTGCCCTTGGGTACGGTTTGCCGTCACCATTATTCCACTCTGGGAGACAAAGGCTGGTTCTGGCTTCTGGGGACCTCTACTCTTCATCTGAAATCGTTTCTCTTCTCTGCCTACCTGATCTAACCTGCCTAGTGCCTGACACTCAGTAAATAATTGCTGAAGATTGAATCATCTGGGGAATATTGAGAACTGTACTTCTCTGAGCTCGACAATCGTCTCTCTGTATAATGAGGATAGGAACACCCACCTCATCAGGTTACTGTGAGGATTAAGTGGATACCATATATAAGGTGCTATGCACAGCGTTACTCACTCTTACCTCTCCTTTTTCTTTTCTTGGGGACTTTTCCACGTGTGGTCACTTAGTTGAGTTGGGTGAGGGAAAGGCATTTTCTGTCCCGATGTTTCTCCCCACTCCCTGATGCTTAAAGGAGAGGATTCAGATGCCTCTCCCTGGCAGGCAGCCTCCTCACCTTCCCTATCCTGTCCTGCTTCCTTTTAGCTCCATTCCTAACCACTCTCGTCCAGAGACCCTTGACCTGGCTCCTCTATTCCCCTAAAGAACTCTGGCTCCCTTTCATGCTCCTGTACTTGCAGAGTTCTGAGACGGTTAAGTGGCAAAAATGAAATAGGATCTGGAAGTCACACCAGATTAGGTTTTCGATCAGAATTCACAGAAAGTGTAGTTGATCAGTTTTGCTCAACAGAGCAAATTTGATCAAATCCAGCCTGGACATGATGCTGGCCAACGATGACGGACTAGTGCCCGATTTCCTCCACTGGCGCTGCAGACCTGAGTGGAATGCCAACACCAATGGTCTGAGATCTCTGGTCACTCATCCATCCTCAGAGCAATCCTTCGAGAGAGGAGGTTGTCACTGGCTCCATTTTACAGATGGAACAACTGAGGCTCAGAGAGATGACTCAGTAGAAAACTGACTTGGAGGAAACTGGCTTGAAACAAAAGATGTAACTATTCTCTTGGGCATTTTGGAAGTGCGTGAATGTGTTGGGTTTGCCCTGTTAGGAACTGGGGTGCTAAATTCGATTTTAGCTTTAAAGCTGAAACATCATGCAAGATTACTTTCCCTCAGGACCAAATGGGAACAGAATTAGAGCATGCAGACATTGCGGAAGGGAGCTTCTTATCTGATAATGAAAAAGTATATTTAGCTCTGACAACCTCTACAGTCTGTGTAACTAAGGATTTGTACCCAAAATGGAAAGTGTCGTCAGTAGATAACTGATCCGGCCACTTTCCCACTAAATTCTATAAGAGAACCAGAATTGTCTGAACATAAGTGTGATGAAATGAGAAGATGTCAATGGCAAATGATGGAGATAATAATGATGTAGTTCTATTTTGCTGGGGGCCAGTCACTGTAACCGGCATGTTAAATATAGTTATGCTTACCTCAAACTGGGAGGCAGGTATTTTTATCTCCAGGTTTCACTGAAGAAACTAACCTCAGAGAGGTGAAGTGACCTGCCTGAGGGCACACAGTGAGTAAGTGGCAGAGCTAGAACTCAAACCCTGATCTGTGTGAATTTAAAACCCACTCTCCTTTAATCATATTAGCCCAGGCCCTGGGCTAGGTCCTAGCGATTCAGAGATGAACTGAGATAGCCATGCCCTCACGGAGCTCCACGTCTTACAGAAAACAGGAACCAGCTCGGTTAGAGCTCTCCTCTGAATCAAGAAGCATGCCTACGTACAAGAGCACATCACAGCTTTCCAGTGAGGAAAGAAGGCCTGAAGGCCCCAGTTGTGTGTTGAAACCCCTTCGTCTTAGTTCCGATTTTGTTGTCAGCACCTGCCTGAGATCTGAGCTGGGGGCCAGGTCAGCTGGCTGTGCTCTGATGCTGGTGTGGGCAGCATGGAGTCTTGGCTCCCACCCCTACTGCTTATCCCCAATCTATCCTGAGGTTTAGCTTCAGAAAGAATAACTAGCAAGTCTCCTTCTCTAACTGCTGTCTGATAGGAAAAAACAAGATGCTCTTGCGTGAGCTGGCATCATGAACAAGGCAAATGTAATCTTTCTGGGGCTGTTGACTCACAGCAGTCATCCATGGGGCAGAGGGCCCCCCACAGTCTGCTTGGTGACACAGCTTGGTGACACAGCTGCTGTCCATCATTCATTCCTCCCATGGGGCCAAGAGCGGGTCCAGCCCAGGGCTCATCAGTGAATACAAACACCCTGGGATTCACTCTAACCATCTGAAGATTCTGGTTGAACCTTCATCTGTACAACCAGCTGCCATTTATTCATGACCTTCTACATATAACACCTATGGGAGGTTTTCTCTTCATAACCTGTTTATTGAAAAAGCAGGGCTTGTGGGGTATGATCCCAATTCTTGAGCAATTCCAGGACTGGTCTTCCTTGTCTCTGAATGAAGGTCAGACAGGCCCTAGAGCTCATCTGCTTATTTGCAGGTAAGAAAAACATGACGTCTTGATCCCCCAAACCATTTCAGTTCAGTGACAGATACGTCCAGTCCAGTGCAAGGGTCAGACCTCTGGACTGCACTACCTCAGGTTCGCTGCCAGCAGAAGCAAAGCAGCTGGGGAAAGGACCAGAGTAGCTTCTAGCAAGTAGTAGCTCTAAGCAAGTGGGAACCCTGCCCTCCAACTCCTTCCCCAGCCAGGCACTCTGCCCACCTCCCAAGGTTGGCAAGGGCACAGAGGGGAGGTGATGGGGAGGAAAAGGTCTCACTTGACGGGGACTGCTGTGAGCTGATTTCTACTGGCTTCCACTCCCTCCTCGGCTGTTAGCATGAACTTTGGACCTGTCTCCATTGCCTCCCAGCAGAACAAAACCTTTATAGGAAGAAGGAAAAAAATACCTCCTCTGCCTTCAGACAGCCTTATGGGTGCTCAGCTTACTGTCTTTTGCAAGTTAGAAAAACACTTCCCTGGTGGTCCAGTGGCTAAGGCTGTCTTCTCAATGCCGGAGTCCTTGTTCGATCCCTGGTCAGGGAACTAGATTGCACATGCTGCAACTTAGCATCCGCATGCTGCAGCTAGATCACACATACTACAATGAAGATCAAAGATCCCACATGCTGCAACTTAGAATTCCCATGCTGCAACTAGAGATCCTGCATGCTGCAACAAAGACAGGAGATCCCACATGCTGAAACTAAGGCCCAGTGCAGCCAGATAAATAAATATTTGTTTTTTAAAAAAGCCTTCTCCTTCACATTTTTGCAAGCTCATAGTGGTGTGCCCACCCTGAGAGCAGAGTGTGGCTCCGCATTCTGCAAAATGCACTCTCTTGAAACTTTGTCCCATGCAGTGAATGTCTGCCTGTCTGTGGGGCCCCTGTGTGCACAATCTCTCACCTGTGCTTCTCCGGCACCAGACTTGCCTGTCTAATTGTGCAGTGATGATGTTCCCTCTGGCTTTGACTCAGTGTGGTTCACCTCCACAGACTGGGTCTCATCATCCCTCCAAGAAGCCTTCTTAGGCAAAGTGTCTTTCATATATCTCTAGGTCAGCATGTTCTCTCTCTCTCTCCCCCCAACCTTCTTCTCCTCCACCAAGGAAAACACTTGGCTTTTGTGGGGGTGCAGCTGCTTTTCAGATTGCAACCCTCTTCAGTCAGCCTTCCACTCCTTACATTTCTCAGGCACAAGTCAGACTCTAGTCCACAGGAATTCCATTCTCCATGGGACACAGATCATGCTCACAAGTGTTCTCCTCAAAGCTCTTCCACTAGGCTTTAGATCAGGGAACATGGTCCTCTCACCCCCATGGAGTGGGGAGAATAAAATGTCATAGCCCTCCATCATTTCAATGTAAAGAAATCCTCCTCTCTTATTCCTACTCTCTTCATATGTTACCTTGAACCCTCTTAGACCCTCAAGTTAGGTGAGAGGCTAAGTGTCAACGAAACACTTTTATCTCCTTTGCCCATCTTGTCGGGGATCTTATCCCTCTCTTCGGAACACAGGAAGACCTGGCATTTACTATTTCATTCCTCGCTTGCTTAGGGGACCCAGTCCACATTCGGACAACATGTCAGTCAGCAGTAGAAACTGTCAAGTTCCCATCAGAACCTATTGCGTCAGAGTGGAAAGGCCAATTTCCATCTGACAGTATTGGCATCATTGTGCCCAGGGACTTTCTTGGAGGTGAGGAAGATCAGTCTGCCCCACTCCCAAGGCAGACCAGAAGTACCAGGGAATGAAAAGTCCCTAGGAGCAGCCCTCAGCCAATGACCAATGAGAATCTATGTGCAAAATTCCCAGATCCGGGACTTCCCTGGTAGTCCAGTGGCTAAGACTCTGTGCTCCCCATTCAGGGAATCTGTGTCTCCTCCCTGATTAGGGAACTAGATCCCACAGGCTACAATTAAAGATCCTGAGTGCTGCAACTAACAACTGGTACAGCTGAATAAGTAATAAATAAATAAAAATAAGTATAAAAAATTCCTCACTCCCAAGTTGGATTAACTCAGAGGCATGTGATGAGTTCCCCATCAGATGATTTTTGATGTCCAGAGTGGTCACTGGCTTGAAAGCCAAACCCTCAATGTCTTTCTTGCCTCATTTCCTACTCCCTTTCCATCATCTCCTAAATAAAACTATTACTTGCACTCAAATCCTTATCTTAACATCCCTTTCTGGTGCAACTCAAACTATGACACATGTAATACATCCAATCCTTAGAACAACCCTGATCTTCCACATTTTTCAAGAGAGATGTCTTCCTGTCTGCACTGATGAGGCAAAGAGCCTAGGGGTGAAGTTGTTTAACCAATCAATCATGGTAAGACTGGGATTCAATCTAAGATTCATATTTCTCCAAAGACCTGCTTTTTCTCCCATATGACTCTGCATCCCAGCAGCTGTCACCCTTTCCCAACAGTCCATAAACAGAAATCCTTTCAGTGGCCACTCGTATCTAGCCTCAGAGTGTGTTCAATCTTGCTGTCTCCTAATGTTTTCAACCTTATTTTGAAGTCGTTTTCCCATTCTTCAGTCCCTACTTCATCCTGCTCTTAATCCTCTCAACTTCTAGCCTTAACTTATCCTCTAGACTCAGCACTGGGCACTACCTTCCTAGCCCTTGACTCTGGCCCATTGTCAAGCCCCATTGCTTAGAGAAAGGCTCTTCCCAGTCAGGCTGAGCCCCAGGACTTCTCGCTGTGGCACTATCCATCACGGATGCTATTCTGCTTGCTTCATATTATGGCTGTCCCTGTAAATCTCTTTCCTCTATGTCCTAACAGTCCATATCCTTAGCTAGAGCAAAGCGATTGGATATCTATTACTCAAAATGTGAAAGCACACCCACAAAATCACGCCCACTAGCTGAGCAAACCTGAGAGCTTATCAGGGGAACTTGGGCACCACTGCCGGGAACCGGTGAAGTGGGAAGATTTTAATTGTTCCCAGGCTCGTGGCATCCACCTAATTTCCTCTAATGAGCACACACAAAGCAATGAGGAGTCATGCAGGATTGGATGGCAATTCAGTGCCTCGTAATGTGGATGAATGGCAGTGCCCGTTCCACAGCAGTGCCTGTGCTGATGTCTGGGAGACGGTCTCCATGGATGCTAATTCAATTATGCTGAAACATAGAAGGAAATCAGCAGCCAAACCGCCGCCACGCTGCCAAGCTGTACCTTACCCAGGGCCCCGGCGCTGTTTCCTGCTGATTCAGCAGCAGATGGCCCTTCTGGTCTGAGAATGACCAGGGGCTGTGTTCTACTTGGAATAGCTCCTTGGTTCTTCAAACAAACTTCTCATCCTAGACCTCCAAGTAGAGAAAATATTTTTGTGTCAATCTTTTCCCTGCATCCTTTCTCTCCAGAAATGCCTCTTGTTATTCATTGAACAACCACCAAAACATATGACGAGTTTGATATTAAATATATTATTCAAACAATCAATCTTGAGGGAATACTAACTACAAGTTAGGCACTCTCCTAACCACTGAAAACACAGCAGGGAAAGAAAGGGGCAAAGATCTACATCCTCAGGAATTTATAACCTTGCCCCTGGAGAAATATGAGCACTGACTACATAGTATCAGATGAAATTAAGGAAGTCTCCTTAACTCTGTAATGGTAAATATGATATGGGGCAATTCATGTTGAATTGCGGCAGATGAAATAACATGATGCATAAGATGGGCTTTTTAACAGCTGGCAGCTTGTGGGGAAAGAGCTGGGGCATAAGTGAAACCAGAATGGCCAGGTTTATTTTGTTTCTATTGTATATTATTGAAGTTGGGAAAAGGAAACAGGATTTTTTGGACGAAGTATTCCAATGGGAAGTGAGTCTCAGTCCCTCTTGGAAAGGGGAGAAGCAATTATTTTTATAAATGGCTGAAAATTTCTAGAATAAAATGTTTGAAAAAGATGATAAAGCGTCTCCTCACAACCACAGATGACCGGCAGGGTGTACGGCACAAGAGAGTCTTCCCAGGTGGCGCTAGTGGTAAAGAACCCACCTGCCAATGAGGGGACGTAAAAGATGTGGGTTCGATCTCTGGGTCGGGAAGATCCCCTGGAGGAGGGCATGGCAACCCGCTCCAGTAGTCTTGCCTGGAGAATCCCATGGACAGAGGAGCCTGGCGGGCTGCAGTCCTTAGGGTCGCACAGATCAGACACGACTGAAGTGACTGAATACGTGCGCTCACGGCACAAGACGCTAGTAGGAACTGTTCATATCATAGACGTTGTCGGTCTGGGTCTTGATTATAACTGATCTTTGGCCAATGGTATGCTGCTCTAATAAAATCAGTATATGTGGTAGACAAACCTCTATGATGACCACGGCCCCACTGCCCCTATCACCCATTCCAGCAGTTATCGCCTCCTCCTGGTATTTATACCCTTTGTGATTCCCTACCCTTAAGGCTGGACCTAGTGACTTGCTTCTCATTAATAGACTCCAGTAAAAAGATGGAATGTGGCTTTGGAGATGTGATTATAAAAGACTGTCTTCAATCGGGCTGATGTTCTCTTCCTTGCTTGTCTTTCTTGCTTGTGCTGAATCTTTACACATCTGCTCAGCTCACGGGAAACATGTGCATCCTTGGCGCCTGCTTCCACTGCAACCTTCTTCCCTCGTCCTGTGATAGGCTGCAGCCACAAAATGATCATCCATACACTTGCCAGGTCTGAGTCAGATGCCCAACCACCAGGAGTCCAGGCAAGGCATAACAAGCTGTTAACAGTTGACTCCCCAAATTTTCTCTCACAACTTTGCGGCCAGGAGTAATTGCTTCCTCCTATCCCAAGAGAGACTGAGACTCACTTCACTTTGGAATACTTCCTCCAAAAAATCTTCTGCCCATTTTCCAACTTCAACTTTTTTATACTCTGGAGGTGGGTGTTGGATCAATGTTTACAAAACTGTGTTTGCCTGGAAACTTTGTAAGGCTGGCATCTCGCTTTGAAATGTCAGCTGTTTGAATATCACATCTTACTTTTTTTTTTTTAACATTTTAAATTTTATTTTATTTTTAAACTTTACATAATTGTATTAGTTTTGCCAAATATCAAAATGAATCCACCACAGGTATACATGTGTTCCCCATCCTGAACCCTCCTCCCTCCTCCCTCCCCATACCATCCCTCTGGGTCGTCCCAGTGCACTAGCCCTAAGCATCCAGTATCGTGCATCGAACCTGGACTGGCAACTTGTTTCCTACATGATATTTTACATGTTTCAATGCCATTCTCCAAAATCTTCCCACCCTCTCCCTCTCCCACAGAGTCCATAAGACTGTTCTATACATCAGTGTCTCTTTTGCTGTCTCGTACACAGGGTTATTGTTACCATCTTTCTAAATTCCATATATATGCGTTAGTATACTGTATTGGTGTTTTTCTTTCTGGCTTACTTCACTCTTTATAATAGGCTCCAGTTTCATCCACCTTATTAGAACTGATTCAAATGTATTCTTTTTAATGGCTGAGTAATACTCCATTGTGTATATGTACCACAGCTTTCTTATCCATTCATCTGCTGATGGACATCTAGGTTGCTTCCATGTCCTGGCTATTATAAATAGTGCTGCGATGAACATTGGCGTACATGTGTCTCTTTCCCT
>NW_011494732.1:9285017-9290003 GCF_000754665.1 Bison bison bison
TCTCTTCCCTTCTGGTTTCCTCAGTGTGTATGCCCAGCAGTGGGATTGCTGGATCATAAGGCAGTTCTATTTCCAGTTTTTTAAGGAATCTCCACACTGTTCTCCATAGTGGCTGTACTAGTTTGCATTCCCACCAACAGTGTAAGAGGGTTCCCTTTTCTCCACACCCTCTCCAGCATTTATTATTTGTAGACTTTTGGATTGCAGCCATTCTGACTGGCGTGAGATGGTACCTCATAGTGGTTTTGATTCGCATTTCTCTGATAATGAGTGATGTTGAGCATCTTTTCATGTGTTTGTTAGCCATCCGTACGTCTTCTTTGGAGAAATGTCTATTTTGTTCTTTGGCCCATTTTTTGATTGGGTCATTTATTTTTCTGGAGTTGAGCTGTAGGAGTTGCTTGTATATTTTTGAGATTAGTTGTTTGTCAGTTGCTTCATTTGCTATTATTTTCTCCCATTCTGAAGGCTGTCTTTTCACCTTGCTAATAGTTTCCTTTGATGTGCAGAAGCTTTTAAGGTTAATTAGGTCCCATTTGTTTATTTTTGCTTTTATTTCCAATATTCTGGGAGGTGGGTCATAGAGGATCCTGCTGTGATGTATGTCAGAGAGTGTTTTGCCTATGTTCTCCTTCACATCTTACTTTTGGTTCCTGGGGGCTTCAGCTGAAACCAAGACCCAAAGCGTTCCACTTTAACATCCTCATTTTAAAAAATAAATAATTTTAAAATCTATTTAATATTGGTTGAGCAAGGTCTTCATTGCTGTCTGTGGGCTTTCTCTAGTTGCAGCACGTGGGGGCTCCTCATGGCAGTGGCTTCTTCAGCTGCGAAGCACAGGTGCTCAGGCTTCAGTAGTTGCTAAAGCCTGTGGGCCTAGTTACTCATGGGCTTAATTGCTTCAGAGCATGTGGAATCTTCCCAAAGCAGGGATTGAACGCATGTCCCCTGCATTGGCAGGCAGATTCTTAACCACTGGACCGCTATGGAAGTCCTAACAACCTCTTGAATATATAAAACAGGTTGCAGAGTTTCTGTTCAGTAATGGTTGTTGTTATTCTTATACTGTTGTGGACTCAGTCAAAGGTCTTCCTGTATCCACACTCTTTGCCATGTGACTTTAGAGCCCCTCTCATCAGAGGATGGAGTCTATTTCCCAAACCTTGAATTTCCACTAACCTTGTAATTGCTTTTACCAATGAAAGTGAAAGTGAAGTTGCTCAGTCATGTCTGACTCTTTGCGACCCTGTGGACTGTAGCCTACCAGGCTCCTCCATTCATGGGATTCTTCGGGCAATAATACTGGAGTGGGTTGCCATTTCCTTCTCCAAGGGATCTTCCCGACCCAGGGATCAAACTCGGGTCTCCTGCATTGCAGGCAGACGCTTTACCCTCTGAGCCACCAGGGAAGGCTTTTACCAATAGGCTGCAGCATAAGTAGCACTATGCATTTCCTGAGCCTTTTCAAGTGATCCTTCAGGAATCTGGCTTTTCTTTTGGAACCCTTCTGCTGCTCTGGGAGCAAATCTGTGGCCTGGGTGAGAGATCACATGGAGAAGAGCTGAGTCAGGCCAGCTGTCCTGAGACATGTGAGACTACCCAACGAGATCAGCAAAGCCATCAAACTGTCCATAGAGATGTGTGTGAACCTCACTGGGCTCTGCTCCAATGATCAGAAATGCCCAGCTGATCCACTGACTTGTGGTTAAAAATAATTGCTATTATATGCTACTGACACTTTCTGATTGTTTGTTATGCAGTGTTATGCTGGCAGCAGGTAACTGATACAACTGCACTGGGATAACTAATGAGGGAGTTGTTTTTGAGCAGAGGTCCCTCTCCAGTACCAGGTGGCAAAGCTGACGGCCAGCTTGGCCTTGTCATCCATACACATCTCTCCTGGAGGAAGACTGTTTTCCTTCCTCACACATTCTCAGATTCAGCCCAGAGAGATTCCTCCTGGGCTTGTCAAAACTTTCCAGAATACAGTATCGCAAACAGGACTTCCTTTGGCAGCTTGTTAGGATAATTGAAATGTGGGTGGAAGCTCATTAAGCTCCCCTTCGTCAACATTCTTCCTTGCAGGCCTGGGAGAAGCTGTGAGTTCTGTCACATCCTATTAGCACCGTGTCTGGGTGGCTTCCACACCTTTCCAGGCAAATCAAACACACGGGGTCTGCATTTAAGGGAAAATACATTTATCCCCACAGAGAAGGGTATGTTTATGGAAATTTAAAGACATGCATGCATCTGGCTTGGGTGGATGATGAAAAAGAGAACAAGAAGGCCTAAAAATGCTTTGAAAGTATAAGCAATCAGGCAGGTTGCTATTGCACATATTTTAAAAAATTAGCATTTGAAGTCACTGGGTATTAATGGGTGCCCTTCTATTTTTGTCTCATGCTGTCCCCCTACAAAAACCTATTTTATGGAAAGTATTCTGCCACAATAGTAATGGTAATCATGATGTTAGTTTTCATTGAGCATGTTTTATTTGTCAGGCTTTGTGCTAAGAGTTTTATATAAATCATCTCATTTAAGCCCAAAGAGGAGAGTCCTTGAATTCTGAAGTGGAGCCCATTTTGTTTTCTGGTATATATCCAGCCCATAGCACAGTTGGCATTAGATGCTCAATAAACATTTAATGAACAAATGACCAAATGACAGTCTTGTGCAGGAGAGGTAATTATTCCTATCATTGAAATAAAGAAATGGGGCGAGGCCTCCCTGGTCATCCAGTGGTTAAGAATCCACCTTGCAGTGCAGGGGATGCAAGTTCAATCCCTGGTTGGGGAACTGAGATCCCACATGCCTTGGAGCAACTAAACCCAAGTGCCACAACTAGAGAGTCTGTGTGCAGCTACGAAAGATTCAGCGCCTCAGTAAGACCTGACGCAGCCAAATAAATAAATATTAAAAAAAAAAAAAGACAAAGAAATGGGAGATGGACAACTGACCCAAGTTCCTATAGCTAGTAACCGGTGGGAAGGGCTTACATCAGGAAATTCACATTCAGGGTTGCTGTTGTGACAATGACATAAAGCAGAGAAGATGAACACATAGAAGCATCACAGGCACTCAAATGAAGGCACCCCAGCACCGAAACAACCTGGGCTCAAATCCTCACTGCATCCCAACATTGCTGTCGCATTTGTTTAAAGCCACATAAAATACAGGATGTCATATCCCCTGCCGTAATGCCCTCGCAGTGCTGGGCTAGGACTCCCAGGAAAGAAAGTGTGGGCACAGAACTAAACAAACTCATCATTAAATGCTTTATATCAACAAACACCATATGCTGGTACAAATCAATCCGCAACAATTAGTTTCAAAAAAATTTAACAACATGAACCTGCCTCATACGATTGTTTTTAAGACACGATTAAGATAATGCTCAATGATGCCTAGCACTTGGTAAGTGCTTAATAATAAGAGCTCATAATTAGTTAAGCTTGCTGAGCACATCCTGTGCACCAGGGCTCTGCCTGGACCATCTTACTTAACGTTTTCATCAAGTCTGTAAAGTGGACACTGTTCGGTGTCCCATTTTATAGTCGAAGAAACAGGGGCAGTGAAGTTCAGCAACCTGTCCGAGGTCAAACATCTAGTAGAAAGGCTAGCTTCTCTTTGCACTGGACACGCTCTCTGGAGGAGGGGTGTGAGGGAGAACAAGGACCACTTTGACTGAGCTGGGACTAAAACCCAGGCTAAGCGTGGGTGGTTCCTGGCTTAAGGAGTTTCTGGCATTCCCCGGCATTTGTAAGCAGCTATTCTATGGCCCCTTTACAAGGTCTGAACCCTCTTGAAAGGCTTGCTTTGACATCTTCAGTACAGAGGAAATGGCACTTCTCCAACATCATCTTTAAAGGGGCACTGTGTTCTAGCAACTGCAAGAAGAAAATCCTCCGTGGAAGATTACTTAAAATACTTGTGCTCTGATCAATTTAATCTGAGGTTGGCTATGTTTAATCACACTAGTCAACCCTGTTCTCTTGGTTGTAGCTGGCTGGAAGTCCTTCTTGAGGAGGATTTCAGCAAAGATCAATGTACTTGATTGGCAATGTCTGCCAGGGGCAAGGGAAGTGGACACAGGAGTGTGTGCCATGAGTTACCAAGGCCACATTATCCACATGCACTGAAATAGTAGTCTAGGAGGACGATGATACTGCCCTTTGTCAAAGGTTTTGGGGTGTTTCTCATAGGTGCCTCCACATACCATGCACAATTACACGTTTGCACAAAGAGACGTTACTCTGTCATTTGAAAGGTCATTCTGTGAGTCTTACTCAGATTCAGATTGTCACTGAAACTCCACTATGTGACCAAGATTTTCTCTGGATATTTTCTTTTTATTCTTCTATTGGGTAGGAATGAACAAAGGTTCAGAGAGGTGAACTAACTTGACCAAGGCTGCGCAGCCCCTAGTGCAGTGTCTGACACCTAGTAGGCAACTGATACATTGATCAGCTATTAAGTAGCAAAGCCATTCAGGCTGTAGGTTTTAGGCTTTGAGACTAGAGCTTATTCCTTGTCATGGTAGATGGGGATCTGGAGCCACTAGATGCTGGGGATGAAGAATGTCACCTCCACGTCAATAAACAAAGGATGTTGGCGACCATTAAGCCAGAAGCCACTGCCACCACTCAAATTGTGCACGCTGAAGCAATCCAGGATGGAAAACAAAACAAAACAAAACCCAGGATACTGCCTTGAGAGCTAAGGTGCATATCAAAGAAATAATTTCAGTGAGCCCAGACTCCTGCATCTTCCCATCTACAGAAAAGCACTAGATTCATTAACTTGAGATGTCTGGTTTTCTTTAATTAACAGTAATTTTTGATGTTCCAACTGCCTAGATTTCATTGCAAAAATTCCTATATATCCTGGATCCCTCTTTGTCTCTTTGTAGCAGTCCCTCTGAGCCATGTGAGAGGTTGTCTTCTGGGCTTAAGTCCTCAGAAAATCCCACTGAATAAAACATACCTC
>NW_011494732.1:9290103-9294388 GCF_000754665.1 Bison bison bison
TTGTGCTTTTTTTTTTTTTTTGAAGTAGACAATGCCTTGGTGAATACAGAAACAAGCAGCTCAAGAAACCTGCAGTCTTCTTCCCTTTCTCCTCAGACTCCAACCCTCAGAGAGAATTCCAAATCTTCTGGTACGAGAAAGAAAGGGTCACTGCGTTTTATCCAGCTACGAAACACTAAATGGTAAATTGCCTTTACATTTTAAATTGCTAGAACCATCAGATTCAGTCTGCATACAAGTGCATCTTTTGGGGGTAAACAGCCATTTTTATGCTGCTAATCTAGGAAAAGGAAAGACAGCTCAGAGAGCAGACTGATGAAGGGTGGGGTGGCAGGCCTGAGGTTGATATGGTCTAGAGAAAAGCACAGGGTCTCTCTAGGCCTGTTTTCTCTGTAAGAAATTATATGCGATCTGTGTCCTGGTAACCACAGCAGGGGAGAGTTAAGAAAACCTAATAAGGAGTCTCCTGGTAAACAAAGTTCTGTGCAAAAACAAAATAATGAGAATGCTGCATGAGAAATACCCTTTGTGTTGGCAATAAGTCCCATCTGTTTGCTCAGGCCTCAAAGCTCTTTCAAATATCGCTTCCCATGTGATCATTGCAGTAGGCTTGGATGTTGGTGAGGTGGTGGAATGGGAGCCCAGGAAAGTGAAGCAATTTCTTCAAGGCCACACAGCTGAAAGCTGAGTGGCCTCTGCATTTCTAGCTAGGGCCCGGCTGCAACAATGCACCACTGCACCACTGTGCCAAGAAGGGAGAGGGCAGGACTCCTGAGTCAGGGTTTGCTCAATGAATGCAAGTGACTGAGGAAGATGATGGTTGAAAAAAACCCTATAAACCTGTCCAGGGACAATTTTTCTGAGTGTGACAAAAGCCTGAAAAATATAAATTACAGGACTTCCCTGGTCTTCCAGTGGTTAGGAATCCACCTTGCAATGCAGAGGACTCTGGCTCAATCCCTGGTTGGGGAACTAAGTTTCCACATGCCACGGAGCAGTTAAGCCCATGTGCCACAACTGGAGAGCCCACAGGCCGCAGTGAAAGATGCCACATGATGCAATGAAAATTCCGGGTGCCACAACTAAGACCCGATGCAGCCAAATAAATATTTTTTTTTAAATTCCTTCTGCCCCCCTTCATCCCCCTCCTTTAGAATTTATCCCAAGGAAATAGATAAGATATGAGGATGGGATATCCAGACATTCATATCAGTATCATCTGTAGGAGTCAAAATGTTATATCTAAACATACAACAGCAGGATATTGGTTCAAATAAATATATAAATTAATTGTGGCATGCTTGTATTCTGGGCTTTAAAACTGTTGGATGAATAAAAGTAAGAATGTGTGTGGTGGCTTAGCTACAGTGGTGTTTATGGCTGGTTTCTTTAAAGGAGCAGAAGGAACATAAATTTAAATATCTATCAAGGGTTTGGGTTTTCAATGCACAGGAATTTTACATTGTTTTTCCAAGTAAAGGAGCCAATGGATATTTGTGGACACAAAAAGAGATTTCTAGTATAGAATTAAAGTGGACAAAGCAGAAAAATAGGTTGTATGCAGTCTGGTTTCTCTCTTTTACTCTATCTGTAAGGACATGTGTGAAAAAGTTAATAGAGGTTATCTTTGGATGATAGGAGCATATTTTCAATCAGTAATAATTTGAATGATTCTTCTCATAGGTGCTGACATATGATAATAATTTTTATTATTGTGCTTTTATGATGAGCCGTGTGTGTGTCTGTGCTCAGCTCACACACCTGAACCGATTCTGAACATAGCACAGCCTCACGGGACAGGTATTACTGCATAAAAGAGATAGGGACCCCAAGCCTGGGGTTCACCCGGGGCGGGTGACAGAGGAGGGACAGGAAGGTGTCTAACTTTGATAAGCATGCCCTCTGTGCCGAGCACTCATATTAACACACCATCATACTGAATCCTGCATTGTCCATTTAATGTCCCCCTCCAAATCACTTAAGTGAAAACTGAAGCTCAGAGAGGTTGAGTAACTTCTCAAGGTCACTCAGTTTGAAAGTGCACTGGGACGACCCAGAGGGATAGTATGGGGAGGGAGGAGGGAGGAGGGTTCAGGATGGGGAACACATGTATACCTGTGGCAGATTCATTTTGATATATGGCAAAACCAATACAATATTGTAAAGTTAAATAAAATAAAAAAAAAAAAAAAAGAAAGTGGCTCCAAAATACACATGCTCTCCACCCAGGGTCTGTTGCTCAGAATATCTGCTTCTCCTTAGCCACAAGGTGATGGCCAAACCTGCTGCAGTTGCAGGAGTTTTGGAAGGGCCCGTTGATCACTGTGCTCAGCCTGGCTTTGGAGTAAAGGTGGAGGAGAAGTCTGGTTGGGACTTTAACATCTTTCTATCAAGCCCAGCTTCCATCCTTTGGGGGAAGCGGTGAATTTGTTGCCCCCACCCAAATCCTGCCTTTGACTTTGGAAACAAAACACAAGAGTCATACCAACTCTGCATAACTGTGAAAACAGACCCTATATCCCCATCTAGCTGGGTCATCTTAGAGAGATTGCTTTACCTCTTAAAGCCTGAGTTTCCTTACCTATGAAGTAGAGTTGATATTGCCCATCTTTATGCGGTTTCCATGAGGTTAGAAATAATATTTGCAAAACACCTGGCACCCTCATCACTTAAACAAGTTTTTTTTTTTTTAAACTCATTCTAAAAATGTAGAGGTACTAACACTTGCAGAACATATACCCTTAGTGAAGCTAGCGACGAGCTAGGCAGATATGTATGTATTTTGGAGCCTCAAGGAAAAGCACTTCAAGTCTTCTTTGCCAAACTAAAGTCAGTTCCACCTCAAAATTCCCCTCTGCAAATGCTTTGAAAGATGATATTTAACTGATCATAACATCCTCAGACTCTCAGGCAGTCTCTTTCCTCTACTTGCTCATCACTGCTGATTACTCAAGATATTTTTATGTAAACAGAAAACAGCTCCCGCAAAATTAGACCCATCCACCTCCCCACTCCCTGCTTTTCCTCTGCTTCCAGCCTCTTGGAGCTGCCCCGCCACCTCTGAGGCTAATCAGTGGAAGGTCTATGCCTCTGCTGAGCTCCCAGGAGCCCACAACGGCTGAGCTGAGTGGCAGACTCTGGAGAGGCTGTTGTCTGGGGCCATGGAGGCTGCAGAGAAAGAGGCAAAACTCTGCACCTTCTGTCTTTCCCCCTTGGTTTCCTCCAGTGTAGCCACCATTCATGTGCCAAGTGCCACCCATTGCACCCAACAGGAGAGACTCTCTCTTAACACAGCAACCCTGTGTCCCACCCCTGACTTTGTTAGGTAGCTCCAGACGGAAAGGATTAATCCTAAAATAAATGCTGTGTTTGCAGATTACATCCAGGTAATACGTTCCTTCCATGGTAGCTCTTGGGCACACCCAGGGTTGGAATTCCTGGTTTCCATCTTGTCTTCCTGCTCCCCTTCCACCCTGACTGTCCCACAGACCTCCATGATATCATTAAAGGCATGGAATATGTGATATTGTTTTCTCCATTCTACTGCTTGGCACAGTCCTGGGAATTAATTTATCTCTGCTTGGGGACTTTTTCCCCTGGGAAAATATCTTGGTCTTAAAAAAAAGTGACCTTTGGTTACCCTAATTTCAGTGGCAAAGGAATGCTCTATATTCCAAGTCTATGGCGAAATTTTGGAGCCATGCAGAGGAACCCTAAGATTCTTTTTTGTTTGTTTGTTTTTTCTTTTTTTTAAATTTTATTTTATTTTTAAACTTTACAATATTGTATTGGTTTTGCCAAATATCGAAATGAATCCGCCACAGGTATACATGTGTTCCCCATCCTGAACCCTCCTCCCTCCTCATACCATCCCTCTGGGTCGTCCCAGTGCACCAGCCCCAAGCATCCAGTATCGTGCATCAAACCTGGACTGGCGACTCGTTCCATATATGATATTATACGTATTTCAATGCCATTCTCCCAAATCATCCCACCCTCTCCCTCTTCCACAGAGTCCAAAAGACTGTTCTATACATCAGTGTCTCTTTTGCTGTCTCATACACAGGGTTATTGTTACCATCTTTCTAAATTCCATATATATGCATTAGTATACTGTATTGATGTTTTTCTTTCTGGCTTACTTCACTCTGTATAATAGGCTCCAGTTTCATCCACCTCATTAGAACTGATTCAAATGTATTCTTTTTAATGGCTGAGTAATACTCCATTGTGTATATGTACCACAGCTTTCTTATCCATTCATCTGTTGATGGACATCTAGGTC
>NW_011494732.1:9294488-9304456 GCF_000754665.1 Bison bison bison
CACACTGTTCTCCATAGTGGCTGTACTAGTTTGCATTCCCACCAACAGTGTAAGAGGGTTCCCTTTTCTCCACACCCTCTCCAGCATTTATTGCTTGTAGACTTTTGGATCGCAGCCATTCTGACTGGCATGAAATGGTACCTCATAGTGGTTTTGATTTGCATTTCTCTGATAATGAGTGATGTTGAGCATCTTTTCATGTGTTTGTTAGCCATCTGTATGTCTTCTTTGGAGAAATGTCAGAGGAACCCTAAGATTCTTGATGAAGGATGACTTTGTTTCCAGGGCACATGTGGCAATGTCTGGAGTATTTTTGTTGGCACAGCTAGAAGGAGAGTGTTACCGGCATCTAGTTCTACTAATGATAACACTAAATGCTAGTTTAAACAAAAATTGTGATATTGTATGGAAGATATTTTATGAAATATATGGGGGGCAGAAAGAAAGAAAAACTGGGGGCTGGGTCATTAAGAGAACTAATTATCTTCCGCAATAGAAATAATAGATAATGCTTACAATTGACAACCCAATAAATAACAGCATTAGGGCTTCCCTAGTGGTGCAGTGGTTAAAAAAAATCCACCTGCCAGTGCAGGAGACACAGGTTCAATCCCTGATCTAGGAAGATACTACATGCTGCAGAGTAATGAAGCCCATGCACCACAAATCCCGAGCCAGTGCTCTAAAGCCTGGGAACTGCAGCTACTGAGCCCATGAACCACGACTACTGAGGCCCACATACCCCAAGGCCTATGCTCTGCAACCAGAGAACCCACTGCAATGAGAAGCGTGAGCACTGCAACTAGAGAGAAAGCCCGCTCAGCAATGGAGACCCCCAAAATAAATAAAATTATTAAAATAATAACGGTACTAGTACATTACTTAAAATATGGAGATAAATACCAGAAAAGACATCCCCCAAGAGTGAACCTATTTTCTTTGATGGAGCAGAAGTGGGGAGTGATGTTTTATGAGGAAATAGAGGGGACTGCTGAAATTTTGTTAAAACTTTTATAATAAAATTTGGCTTTTAACTATGTACACATGTCTTTTTTGTCAAAATTTAAAAAGTAATTTAATTTAAAACATCCCCTCCAGCTGCTGTTTGAACCAGAGACTATGGGGGTTGGGGGGCAGGGAATGGAAGGAAGGAACCAATATCATAATTCTAAGTATGTTACTTTGCCCATAAAAACATATAAGCTCTTGGGTTTTGTTGTTATTTTTACTTTGTGGTTTTATTACTCAACCAGAAGAAGGAAATTACAGAATTTAGTAATCTGTTTTATCAACAGGCTGGATATTTTGCCACCTTGGTCAAATCTGGGATCCTGCCATTATTGAGCTTTTTTCTCTGTTACACTTCTCTTCCACTCAACAAAGATGCCTGCAACGGGAGCGGGAGAAATTGAAATTCCAATCGTGTCTCTCCTCAGTTCGGTCTGATTTTCAGAAATTGCAGTAAATCAGTGGCACCGAAAATTGCCCTATTTTTTTTTTCTTTTTCTGGGGGTGTTGGTTTGGCTTGATGAGAAAGCAAAAACAAATGGAGTTTATAAATGTAACTAATCAGGAAGTTAAAGAGAGGTTAAACCTAATGGATTAATCAAGTTCCTCTGGGAAGTAGGAAGAAAAGGTGGGAGGGGAGTGATGGGGCAGGCTTTTGTCCAGACTGATTTAATAAGCCTTCCACTAGAGTCAGCGCTCTGAGTGTCTGGGGCTCTCCCATGCCTGCCCGCATCTCTCTGTGCTTTCTTGTTAAAGAGAGTTGAGAGCCACCCAAAAGTAGCTGTCTGGTGTGCTTAGTGGAGAGAACAGGGTACCAGCTGCTTGTAAGATTTCGGCTCTGATTTCCGATTCTGCCATTTACTAGTTGTGTGACCTTAGACATAAGCGAATGACTACTCACTCCAGTATTCTTGCCTGGAAAATTCCATGGGCAGAGGAGCTGGCAGGCTACAGTTCATGGGGTCACAAAGAATCAGACATAATTAAGCGACTAACACTTTTTTCTTTCCAGAAATATTCCTTCATCCTTTAAACCAATGTTATATTCATCTGTA
The DNA here is from genome assembly GCF_000754665.1 of Bison bison bison. Classification (NCBI taxonomy): domain Eukaryota; kingdom Metazoa; phylum Chordata; class Mammalia; order Artiodactyla; family Bovidae; genus Bison; species Bison bison. The sequence goes on from NW_011494732.1 coordinate 9,296,552, forward strand.
AAATGGGGTAAGTATTCCAATCTCCCCAAATTACAAGGCTTATAAAGGTCAACAGAAGTAATATAGTAGAGTCAGAGCCTGAGGTGGGGGTGCACAGGTGAGACTGACCAGCTCCCACAAGGCCCTTGAAGAAAGATGTGCATGTCCTAGGCTGAGAAAGTAAAGGGGGAAGTGGTATTAGAGGAAACCGGTGGTCAGTGCAAAATATGAAAATCAGTGTTGCTGCTGCTGCTGCTAAGTCGCTTCAGTTGTGTCCGACTCTGTGCGACCCCATAGACTGCAGCCCACCAGGCTCCCCCGTCCCTGGGATTCTCCAGGCAAGAACACTGGAGTGGGTTGCCATTTCCTTCTCCAAATGTAAATGACATTAAGAATTTTCATCTTTGAAAGCTGTGAGGAGATTTTAAACGATTTCAAAGATGGTAAGGATGATTCGAGATGATTTATTCCACATGTCCCTCTTATTGTAGTGTCTCTCAAATCTTTAGCTCTGGCCCAAGCCTTTTCCTTGAGTTTTCCCAGCTGTATATTCAAATACCTGTTAGACAATTCTCATAGTTGTTCCCCCAGGCACTCAGAGCCAGCGTGTCCCAAAGTGAATTCATAACCATCGACCCTAAATCTGATTCTCCTCCTCCACCCCTTTGCCATCTTTTGTCTCTTTATAAATGGAACCTATGGCAGAAACTTCTAGTTGCCTCTGAATAGTCATTCACCTTTCTTAGTAGTAGAATCTTGGGCAATCTTCATAGGAAATCACTATATTACTACATTTCCCAGCCTCACCACAGCTAGCTGTGGCTACATGACTGAGTTCCCGCTGAAGAGATATAAAGTGGAAGTTTTGTTACCAGGAAATCTCTTTAAGAGGGCTCCATTTTGTACTTCCACTTGTTCTCCTTCTTATACTCTGAAATGCAAGTGTGATGGATGGAATGCCTGCAGCCATTTTGAACTCTGAGGTTAGAACATGTATGACAGGATGGTAGAACAGACAGAAAGAACCAGGTTTTCTAAGTATTGAAGAGCTTCCAAATAGCCCTGGACTGCCTATCTCCAGACATCTCTCACCTGAGAAATAGTCTTCTTTCTTGTATAAGTCACTGTAGTTTTGGATTTTCTGTTATTCACAGCTATGCCTTATTTTAAGTGATAGCCAGAATCCTGGAATTCCTTCCCTACATCTAATCTTATACCAAGCCCTGTCTTCCAGCAATCCTGGCTCCAATCCATCCCCTTTTGTTATTCTCTTTTGAATCATGTCATCTCTTACCAGTATGACTACAATAGCTTCTTCATTGACTCCCCACTTTTAACCTCTCCCCACTGATACCCATGCTCAAAGAATTTCCATGTTTAAATTAAGTAATCTTTCTAAAACTCAAAATGGTCCTGATACTTCTGAGAAATCATGGAATCACAGACACTTAAAATACAGAGTTTAAGAGGCCCTCGGAGGTCATTTAATCTGGATTTTTAAGGTTTATTTTGCTTGGTGAAAAAGGAAAAGCAAATGAAGTAGTTTTCCATGGTTTTTCCAATATCCATGTATGGATGTGAGAGTTGGGCTATAAAGAAAGCTGAGCGCCAAAGAATTGATGCTTTTGAACTGTGGTGTTGGAGAAGACTCTTGAGAGTCCCTTGGACTGCAAGGAGATCCAACCAGTAAATCCTAAAGGAAATCAGTCCTGAATATTCACTGAAAGGACTGATGCTGAAGCCTGAAACTCCAATACTTTGGCCACCTGACGCAAAGAACTGACTCATTGAAAAAGACCCTGATGCTGGGAAAGATTGAGGGCAGGAGGAGAAGGGGATGACAGAGGATGAGATGGTTGGATGGCATCACCGACTTGATGGACATGAGTTTGAGCAAGCTCCAGAAGTTGGTAGAGGAGAAGGAAGACTGGTGTGCTGCAATCCATGGAGTCACAAAGAGTCAGACACGATTGAGTGACTGAACTGAACTGACGGGCCTTTTGCTACAAACAGTAAACAATTCCATATATAAAGTATAGAAATGCACTTGTCTGGAGAAGACCCACAGTTGTCAGCAGCTTCTCACAGATGTTCACCAAAAATGAAGCATCTCTGGTAAGTCTAACCACCTCACTTTATATATGGGGAAGCTGAGACCAGAGAAGTTAAGCGACATGTCCATGATCACAGAGAGGTTCAATGGCAGAACTGGAACATAACCTTCTATTTTCTCCAAACAAGGGTTACCAACTGGAAGCCAGTAAAGATGCTGAGCCCTCCTACACATCTTCTTAAGGACTGTCTATTTCCACTCAGATTACTCAAATTGGACTCACACTGGTGAGGGCTGGGGTGTAATTTGTACCTGTGAATACAAGGAATCTTAGCATGCTTATTAATTATATACATGTCTGTTTACAGGAGAATAATACTATGAACCCATTAAGCACCATTATCAATGCATGATCTAATACTTTCAATGTAATGAAACTAATGTATTTCAGAGGAATGGAAAGAAGTATTCTAAAGTTGATGAAAACTGAATTATTCTGAGCTAGGATGTCCTTGAGACAGTGATAATAGTTTTTCTGGGGAATTTCTTCGTGGTTAGGAGTCCATGCTTTCCACAGCCAAGGGCCCAGGTTCAATCCCTGGTCAGGGAACTAAGATCCCACAAGACATGAAGCACAGCCAAAAAGAAAAATTGTTCTGACTTCCACCATATCTATTTGGAATGGTGCTTTACACTTTACATATAATTTTCACTTACTTTTTAATTTTTATTATTTTTTTTAACCTTGTTTCATTCTAGAAATCTGAGAAGGAGGGCAGAGAAAGTAGAGTGTACTAGTTGGGAATATTCGGAGAAGGCGATGGCACCCCACTCCAGTATTCTTGCCTAGAAAATACCATGGATGGAGGAGCCTGGTAGGCTGCAGTCCATGGGGTCGCGAAGAGTCAGACATGACTGAGCAACTTCATTTTCACTTTTCACTTTCATGCATTGGAGAAGGAAATGGCAACCCACTCCAGTGTTCTTGCCTGGAGAATCCCAGGGACAGGGGAGCCTGGTGGGCTGCCGTCTATGGGGTCGCACAGAGTCGGACACGACTGAAGCGACTTAGCAGCAGGAGCAGCAGCAGGAGCAGCAGCAGCAGCAGCAGCAGCAGTTGGGAATATTTTGGTTGCAAGCGACAGAACACCCAACCTACACTAGCTTGAGGAAAAAAGAAAATTGCAGGGGGCAGGAGATGGTAAGATTATTGTCTCACATAACTGAATTGCCCTGGAATTGAGGCATGATTGGATCGAGGGGTCCATGCTGTTGTTAAGGCTCTGGCTTTGTTTCCATATGACTCTTGCTGCTGCTTTGTTGGCTTCATCCTCAGGTTGACTCATAGTGGCTTTCTATTCTCACATCTTCAAATCACAAAGCCCAGAATGGGAGCAGATGAGTTCCTGTGGCAGGCCTCATGGAGGACAGAACATCTGTCTGTCCCAGAAATATCAGAAAAACCTCTCCTAGTGTCTTCCTGGTGTGAACTGGGTCAGGTGCCCGCCTCTCAACCAGTCACAATGGATGATGGACATAGGCACTTACTGGTTTGAGCCAACCAGAGCCCATTCTAGAACAGAGGGTGGGATCCGTTCCACCAAAAACAACAGAGCAAAGGATGGTGGGGGTGGGGTTACCCACAGGGAAATGTGAGTGAGTGCTCCTGGTGGGAAAGAGTGAGTGGTCTCCAGAAACAACTTACAGTGTTCATCGTACCATGGACGGGAGAGGTTACGAGTCACACTCATGTGACACACAGATTCTGACACACAGGACCCGACATAAATTCACGGCTTTTTTGTTGTTGTTATTTCAAACTTTATACCATCAACAGCTTGTCTAGAAACCTGAAGAATTTTCCTACCATTCATACATATCTACCAGCTCTGTTCTTGGCAAAAAAATAAAAAGAAAAAGAAAGAGAACTCATGACAATTAAGCTGAGCCAGGAACTTTCTGTCCATGCCCAATCAAAACACAAAGCCCAAACTCCAGATAATAAAGGCACTGAGACGGAACTTGGCATTGTCCTGATAAATAGGAATTCCCTTCAGTGTTATCATAGGAAGTAGCTGGACAGAAGCAAGTTCTGGTTATGTTTTTTCTGGCCCCACACCCTTGTAAGTCAAGTTAACTTCAGTTTAAAGTCAGCAAGTCAGTTCTTTATGTCACAAATCAAATCACTCTATCACCTCCCCAATCATACGGGTTTTTCTAGGATTTCAATTCATTTATATATGAATTGAAGTAAGTCCCCAGGTTACTACAACAGAGCCTGAAACTAACCTACAATGCGCCTAGCTCCCTGTATTATTAGTATCAGAGGAGGTATATTAGTATTTCTAATTTACAAAGAAAGGCGCTGTGACTCCAAGAGCTAACAGCAGTTTCTCCAAAGTCACTGTATTAGAACAACTCAGCCTTTCCCCCCTGCATGTATCCGTCATTACTCACACAGTACACTTCACTTCCGACACTTCTAGTCACCAAAAGCGCGTGGGTTTTTCCTAGCAAGCAATTCTCCAGGACATCCACTGGATGTCCTACAATTTGTCTCAATTCTAACACCATCTACCTGGAGTAGAGTCGATCCCATGGGTTAAGGGCTCAGTCCCACCCACTGCTCCTACCCCAGGTAGTAAGTCCTCAGGTTACCCACAACCTCTGTCAGATGTAGCTGCTAATCAAAGGTTCCCATGACCCTAATTTGTTAGAGGCAGCTCCTAGAACTCAGGGAAACACATTTACCAGCTTATTAAAGGATATGATAGGGACTTCCTTGGTGGTCCAGTGGTTAAGACTGCCTTCCCAATGCAGGAGGCCTGGGTGCAATTCCTGGTGAAGGAACTAGATCCCACATACCGCAACTAAGAGTTAACATGCCAAAATTAAGACCCAGCATGCCACAGCTGAAAGTGAAAGAGGAGAGTGAAAAAGTTGGCTTAAAGCGCAATATTCAGAAAACTAAGATCATGGCATCCGGTCCCATCACTTCATGGGAAATAGATGAGGAAACAGTGGAAATAGTGGCTGACTTTATTTTCCTGGGCTCCGAAATCACTGTAGATGGTGATTGCAGCCATGAAATTAAAAGATACTTACTCCTTGGAAGGAAAGTTATGACCAACCTAGACAGCACATTAAAAAGCAGAGACATTACTTTGCCAACAAAGGTCTGTCTAGTCAAGGCTATGGTTTTTCCAGTAGTCATGTATGGATGTGAGAGTTGGACTATAAAGAAATCTGAGTGCCAAAGAATTCATGCTTTTGAACTGTGGTGTTGGAGAAGACTCCTGAGAGTCCCTTGGACTGCAAGGAGATCCAACCAGTCCATCCTAAAGGAAATCAGTCCTGGGTATTCATTAGAAGGACTGATGTTGAAGCTGAAACTCCAATACTTTGGCCACCTGATGTGAAGAGCTGATTCATTTGAAAAGACCCTGATGCTGGGAAAGATTGAGGGCAGGAGGAGAAGGGGACGACAGAGGATGAGATGGTTGGATGGCATCACTGACTCGATGGACATGGGTTTGGGTAAACTCCAGGAGTTGGTGATGGACAGGGAGGCCTGGCGTGCTGCGGTTCATGGGGTCACAAAGAGTTGGACATGACTGAGTGACTGAACTGAACTGATGCCACAACTAAAACCTGGTGCAGCCAAACAAATAATTATTTTAAAATAAAGGATATGATAAAGGATAGAAAATAACGCAGAGATGAAGAGATACATGGGTTGACAAGGTCCAGGAGGGCCCTGACCGAGGGAGCACCTGTCTCCACGGAGCTGAGTGCATCACTCCACCATGTGTGGATGTGCTCACCAGCCTGGAAGCTCCCCCAGATTCCATACTGTTGGGACTTTGTGGAGCTTCATCATGTAAGCATGATCAATCATTAACCACATTTCCAGCCCCTCTCCTCTCTCTGGAGAAGGTGGCAGGGCCTGAAAATTTCAAGCTTCTAATTACAACTTGGTCTTTTGGGCGACCAGTGGCAACCTAAAATTGCCTCATTAGAACATAAAATGCTCCTAGTGTTCCCATCACGTAGAACATTAAGAGGGTTTTAGGAGCCAGGAACCCGGCGGGTCAGAGACCAATATATCTGTTTTCCATCATCTCACAGTCACTCAACTAGTAAAGTGTTGAAGGTCTTTCCATGTGTGACTCTCATATGCCACACTTTTCACCAGGTGCCCGAAACAAGGACACATCTTTGTCTTGTTTGAGGGCGTGTGGAAGATGTTAGGATGAGAAAGCCTCTCCTGCCAGGATTTGACATCAGAGCCCCCTTCCCTGCCCACCCCTCCCTGAATCACTCATATCCAGGAATAAAAGCCTTCATTGAAAGGTTTTAACAGGACCGCCTGCTCCGGACACAGGAAGCACCAGCAGGAAACATCTGCTCTGCCAACAGTGGTGCTTGTCTTGATTGAAATGGACAAAGAGAAAAGCAGTCCCCAAGTCTGAGGACATTCTGAGTTGAGGGGGGTCTGGTGTTATTAGCCACACCCTGCAGAGCTAGAGATGGGAGGACCTGGGTGTTGAGAAGTGAATCCCAGGCCAACTGGCATCCTCTTGGCCCGAATAACAATTAATCGCTGTTAAAATACTGTGCCGCGAAGAAGCTTGGGGGAACTCTTGGGGTTACTGCTACTAGAAAGGGTTTTTAAATAGGAAAGAGTCTCTACTTCCCAAAGGGCACATGGTGCAATGTCTGCAGACATTTTTGGTTGTCAGGACTGGGGCAAGAGTGGGCACTACCAGCATCCAGTGGGTGGAGGCCAGGGATGCTGCCCAACATCCCAGAAAGCACAGGACAGCCCACAGCAAACAGTTATCCAACCCAGAACGTCAATAGTGCCGAGGATAAGAAATCAGACCTTTAATATGGAAGAAAGAAAGGACTCACTGTGGTCAGTCCCAGCTCTGCCCGTCACTATCAGAAGACCTCAAGCAAGTCTATTGACCAAGTCCCTTGGCCTCCTTGAGTCTCTGGGTCCCATCTGTCAGAGGGGATGAAAATACTTCCTTCTTAGTAATGACTAGAGGGAGCCTGGGCATAAATCATGCCATTTAGAACCTGGCACAGAGTGGGTACCCAGGAAACAATAACCACTTGGCTAGTAGGGTCTGAAAGGTACCAGTGGGCCCCAGTGAAAGCCCAAACTCAGCATTTATTCCAAGGGAAAGCCAAAGGGACTGTCATGTTCTTTTCCCTTCCTGGTACCGTTGCAACCTGTAGCTAGACACTGATTTATACGTTTAATGCTTTCATGCCCCCCTCTGCTGGTTTACCATTAGCTCCATCAAGGCATGCTCTGTGTTTCTGTTTGTTTATTTGTAAATGGCAGCCCACTCCAGTATTCTTGCCTGGAGAATCCCACGGACAGAGGAGCCTGGCGGACTACAGTCCCTGGGGTTGCAAAAAGTCAGACACGACTGAGCGGCTAACACACACACACAACACCCAGCTGTGTCTGGCCAGATGGTATCTATTCAGTAATTGGAGCCAGACGACCTGAGTTGAAAGCCTGGCTTCTCCACTCTTCAGCTGTGTGACCTTAGGCAAGTTACTTAACCTTTCTGTGCCTAATTTTCCTCCTCTATAATGTAGAGAAGTATCTACCACCAAGAGTTATGGAAATGGTTCAATAAGCTATCACATCTGTCTCGGGCCTGGCACCCAGTTAGTGCTTATAAAAATTTATTATTATTATTATTCCCATCGTTTCTTTCTTGTTTTTAATTTAGTGAATGTCACTCTGGCACTGGATGCCAGCTCACAGGAGTAGACCTGCCTCTGTCTTTGGGGAGAGTTTGTTTCTGTGAATCATTTGGAGAAATAACTGAGTTTGCAGAGAAACTGGC
>NW_011494732.1:9304556-9335472 GCF_000754665.1 Bison bison bison
CCCAGCTGAGCAGAAAAGTAGAAGCCGAAGTAATTTCTAGTGGGAGGTTCTCAGGGCCCCTTGGGTCACCCAACTGCTTCTCTCTCTCACCTGGAAGAAATGAGAATTGATTGGAAGCTTGTCCCATCTGAAAAGGTCTGTCGGCAGCCAGAACTGGTGCGTGTTGTCAAGGATGCTTTTGGTGTTTGGTCCAGGGAGGAAGTGGTTCATGATGATTTGCTTTTCCAGGAAGTGAGACAGTCTCTGTGGAGAGACAGAATGAGGTCCCAGACGCTGCTGGATTTGACTGCTCCCCTGAGGAGCAGGAAGAGAGAACAATCAAGGGGTGGATAGGGAAGGATAACGGAGGAGAGGAGACCTGGTGGGAACCAACCCTGCAGAACTATGGGGAGGCTGGGAATACGGGGCCGGAAATGTGGGAGGATCAGAGATGGAGGAGAGAGGTTTTGAGCTGAGAAGTCTGAGAGCAACAACAGCAGCAACAATAATACTGCTGTGAACTGAGTGCCTACTGTATGCCAGGCACGTTACACACCTGGGCTTGTGAGGACTTAAACCCCAGTTAAAGTTTAGCCCCTGGATGCCAGGCCTCATTCATCTGTGGATGACAAACCAGTCATACTTCTTGTATTCACTCATACATTCACTTATTCATTCAACAAACATTCACTGCACACCTAGGGTATGGCGGGCACTGTTCTAGGCACTGGGAATAGAACAGAAAAGCAGACAGACCATCAGACCACACTGCCTGCCCTTGTGGAGCTGGCATTCTCCCGGGTGAGGGTTGGTCAACAATGACAGGCATTAAAGGATGCAACTCAGGAACTGCCAAGCAGAAGAGACACTCAGGGCGAGGAGCATCTGTGCCCTCACCCTGCCAGCACCTCTGTGTGTTCTCTAGTCTGGAAGCTCTCAACCCCATCCTTTTGGGGTTTTTCTGGAGGCCTCATTACATAGGAATGACTGCAGGACTCACTGGCTGTTGGGGATTGATTCAACCTCCAGCTCCTCTCTCCCCAGAGGTTGGTGGGTGGGACTGAAAGTTTTTAACCCTCTAATTACAAGACTGGCTCTCCCAGCAACCAGCTCCCATTAGTAGGTGGGGTTCAAAAGTTGCCTCATTAATAAACAAAATACACCTTTGTTGATTTCATCACTTGAATTCAGAGGAGAGAGGAGATTCAATTCTGGATAAGGATACTCTGACCCCAAAAGAGTAGATAGAGCTTCTCAAACTGCCTGCTCCCTATATGTGTAAACACACACACATATATTATCATTTTTATTCTGAGCCATAGTACCACATGTGACAAGTGAACCATGTGTGTATTTTGGAGAAGTGTGTAATGGGAAAAGAGCAGCAAGTGCAAAGGCCCTGAGGCAGGACTGTGTCTGGTGTGTTGGGGAACAGAAAGGAAGCCAGTGTCCAGGAGCACAGTGAGTAGAGGGGGCGGCAGTGGGAGGTGGGGGCAGAACAGGCTCATGTGTTGGATCATGTGAACCTCGTGGCATAGTAAGGATTTTGGTTTTTAATACGAGTGAGACTGTGACCTGTTGCAGAATCTCACACAGGGAAGTCATTTCATCTGACTTAGGTTTTAACAATTCCTCTGGCTGCTGTGTTGAGAATAGCCTCTGGAAGGCAGGACAGGAAGTGGAGGGACCAGTTAAGAGGCTACTGCCAGGATCTGGGTGGCAGATGATGGTGGCTCAGACTAGGTAGTAACCATGGGGCTGGGAGAAGGGCTGGACATATGGAGCCAGTGTTTGACGCAGGGGAAGTACTCCATAAATGACCCTTACTGTTGCTGGTGGGCAAAGGAATCTGAGGACAGGAACAAACTGGAGAACTCTGCCCAATCACCCTTTGACTGCAGCATCAGTTTTAGGGGAGAGAAGACACTCAAATCTGGATAAGGGCACTCTGTCCCCAAAAGAGTAGATGGAGCTCCTCAAACTGCCTGCTCCCTAAAGCCCTGCCAGAGAGTTTCTCCAAATACAGGAAACTAAAACCTTCCATGATGGCTAGAGACTTTGCAACCTCACTTTTCCAAACAAGGTCAAAACCTGCTCTTTCAATGCCTACAGGTGAAGTCTAATACCCTTAATACTTTTCTAGGTGATTAAATGGATCGTTTTTCTAAAGACAAAAAAGAAAAACTTGAGATTCATGATGGGGGTATGGAAGGGGTGGGCATGTTTTGATCACATAATGGAATATTTGAAATTCTGGGAAACTAGGGGAAAGGTCACCAACCAACTGTGCCCACCCACCCACCCACACCAGACTGGAGCTGCCTGCCAGTTTGGGTATCCTGATCTATTCTCTCTACAGGCTATAAACTCCCAGAGCAGGAACCACACCTTTGAGAACTTTCCCCATAGGACCTTGAAAATATTAACAGTTAGAAGCTTTATGGAGAGATGGGCAGGTTCCTGTTAATACTAACAGCTAAGGTTTACTGAGTACTTGCCATATTCCAGGAACCATGTTAAAAGCTTAACCTCCGTAAATCCTCAAAACATTTAAAAACCCAGGGACTTCCCTGGCAGTCCAGTGGTTAAGACTCAGAGCTGCCAATGCGGGGGGTGCAGGTTCAATCCCTGGTGAGGGAACTAACAACACAGTCTTCATTTTTACTCCTTCAATTTATTTTCTTCTCTAATATACTTTTAAATGACTTCATAATATTACATTCTAAAGATATGTCATTAGTTTATATAATTCCTTGTCATTGGACAATTAGATTTTCCAATGTTTTTTTCCCCTATGCTTTTATAAGTGTTGCACAGAACACAGCTGTAGTTAAATCTTTATACACATAAGTGATTATCCCCTTACCATAAATGATTAGAAGGCTGATTGCTAGGTGAATAGGCATGTATATCTCTTAAATGTTTTGATAGTTATTGTTAAATTATACTCCAGGCAGGTTTCAAAAATTTACATTTCCATGAGTAGTGTATGAATGTGTCTGATCCAAGGAGTTTGGGGATTTGTGGAGGGGGGTGTTTTGTGTTTTGCGTTTTGGTTTTTTGTTTGCTGGTTGTTATTGTTCGTTTATTTTTTATTGAATCTCCTAGGCCTTGGAGACCATATCTCTGCTATTTGGCATGGTATCTTACTATACAACAGGCACACAGTACATATTGTTTGACACAACCAGAAGTCACAAGGAGTGACTACAGCATTATTTCTCTTGACCCATCTTTAGGGGTCTTGTGTTCTTTGCAGCCACCACAGCTTCCTAACACACCTCATGGCATGCTCTTCTTTGGGAGAACCATTTCTAATTTCATCACGGAATGCAGAACCCCAGGGCAATAGATCCAAGTCAAGGACCCTCACATCTTTCAGCCCATGACCTCCCAAGAGTGGATCTGTCCTTCCCTCTCTCTGAAATCCATTCCTGAGTAGAGAAAGACAGAAGAAAATGAGACAGATGGAGAACTCATTAAAACAATCAATTATTTCAATGCATTTGGACATGACAAAAGTACACCAGGGCATGTGGGTTTTTAATAAGGCCCGTGCCGGGCGAGCAGCCTCGGGACTGACTGGCGGAGAACGAGGCAAAGCTTTCCAGAAGGCACCTACTGTGATAACGTTACCTGCCGTTTATGCCACGGCAGAAAATAGACATGGAATCACAGAACGTTAAATCTGAGATAATGGGTTTTTTAATTGTTTTCAAATTTTGGATGAGCGTTTTAATTGAAGTGGTTGGGAGGTTAATATAACTTTTGTATTTGATTATCTGGCAAGGAGAGGGGGAAATGAAAAGTGGGGGAAATTGAGGTAGTCTTTTAAAGAAGAAAAAACTCTCCTAACACATATCATGATAAATCCCATTTCTGTACAGTCGCTTTCATTAGACATGGCAGAGACAAAATGATTTCTGTACGTAATTAGTGCCAAGATCAGAGAAGCGCTAACAGCCTGAGGTTCTAAGTTAACACTCTGCATGCTGAGGAGGGGAAATCTTCATTCTTTCAGTGAATTGTTATTAAGGGTTAGAGAGGCTCTAGCCTTTTTGGAGTGGCCACTGTTAACAGACACAAAGCCAGACACTCTCTATATCTTTTGTCTCTCGAAAACTCAGATGTTTTATTATACTTATTCCGCAAGTGAGGGAACTAAGGCTCAGAGAGGTTAAGTGAGTTGCTGAAGGCCACACAGCTAGTGAGAGAAGGCTGGAACTCCAACCCAAACCCAGATGGCACTGTGGTCAGTGTAGCGTCAGAGTAATGGAGCAGAGTTACATGTGCCTGGACACAAATCACCCACCACCACCACCGCTGCCGCCCAAGAGCTCTGTGACACTGGGCTTATTTATCCAACCTCTTTGAGCCTCAATTTTATCTCCTATAAAATGGTAATAATAGTACATCTGATTTTTTTTTTTAATTCTCTTTTGGCCATGCCGCATAGCATATGGAATCTTAGTTCCCTCACCAGGGATTGAACCTGCACCCCCCGCATTGGCAGCTCTGAGTCTTAACCACTGGACTGCCAGGGAAGTCCCTGGGTTTTTAAATGTTTTGAGGATTTACGGAGGTTAAGCTCTTAACATGGTTCCTGGAATATGGCAAGTACTCAGTAAACCTTAGCTGTTAGTATTAACAGGAACCTGCCCATCTCTCCATAAAGCTTCTAACTGTTAATATTTTCAAGGTCCTATGGGGAAAGTTCTCAAAGGTGTGGTTCCCGCTCTGGGAGTTTATAGCCTGTAGAGAGAATAGATCAGGATACCCAAACTGGCAGGCAGCTCCAGTCTGGTGCGGGTGGGTGGGTGGGGACGGCTGGTTGGTGACCTTTCCCCTAGTTTCCCAGGATTTCAAATATTCCATTATGTGATCAAAACATGCCCACCCCTTCTATACCCCCATGACACCAAATGGTACAATATGTTTTATGGAAAGAAAGCATATGGCTATGACAGCATGGGGGAAAAAAAAGACTGGAAGGATATGTGTTCTCTGAGAAAATGAGAGTTATTTCTATACTCGCTGAGCTTTTTCTGTTCCAAAATTTTTCTCCTGTGATAATACATTACTTTTTCTGTTCAGAAAACAACAGTTATTTCCAAAAAGAATATTCGTGAATTGGAGGAGGAAATGGAGTGGGAATATTTGGGAATTAAAGCAGGTTTAAGACTTTTGCTTTTAGCCTTGGGTTCCTATTACTCCCCTGTAGTAGTAAGATTTGGTGCAGTAATAGATAATATATATGTAGTAATAGATGGGGCTTCCCTCATGGCTTAGAGGGTAAAGAATCTGCCTGCAATGCAGGACACCTAGGTTCTATCTGGGTTGGGAAGACCCCCTGGAGAAGGAAATGGCAACCCACTCCCATATTTTTGCCTGGGAAATCCCATGGACAGAGGAGCCTGGTGGGCTACAGTCCGTTGGGTTGCAAACATTCAGACACAACTTAGCAACTAAACCACAACCACTACATAGTAATATATAATTAACAAGAATTACTACCATCCTTCACCATTCCCTAGCTTTTTATGCACACCAAGATAAGGTGCTCTGGCTCAATTTTTCCTGGATCAGGCAAGCCATGTAACTAATAGTTACAATGCTTTTTCTTAACAAATAATGGAACTCCAGCAAAAATCTGGAATTAGTTCAATAACTGAACAGTCTTTAGCTGTTAGCAAGGATGGAGTAATATGAATGGGAATAACCTCCTGTCTGAAACAACCAAAAAATTGATGCAATATATGCCACAATGATTGCAGGGTATTGGAGCTCAGGAAACAAGGTCAGTGATCCCTGAGAGGCAAGAAACAAGAAGTCAGCCCAGCATTCCTCCATGAGAGAATTTCCAGGGTGCAGTGTAGGGAGCAGTCATGGAGGGCCCCCTGAAATGAGAAGCCATGGCTGAGAGTCTGGGGAACCCATGGTGGCTAAGTTCTCAGATCAGAAGAGTGCTCCCCAGAGAGAACTGGAGAAATGGTAGTCCTGATAAGCCCATGCATGTGAGTCCCCAAGGTTGGGGACTCTTCTGCAAAGATTAGAGATAATGGAGGTGGGTATCCCAATGGCCCAAGACAGTGACTCTTCCCATTAACTAAGACAGATAACCTCATGGATCCCAAGGTGCTATAGAGAATGCAGAAGGGTCCTGCTTCATGGGTGAGGAATAGTTAGCTCCAGACTGAACAAGTTGTTTGTAAAAAATCTATAAAGCAGGATTCCCCCACATGGCTAACGTAATGCTTAATAGTAACAGACTGGATTCTTCCCCCCAGTATCAGAAACAAGATGAGGATAGGACCAGAAAGAGTGAACAACTATAACCTTTTCTATTTCACAATATTCTACTGGTAAAATAAGGCTAGGTAGACTCTACACATAGACAATGATCAACACTGAAATCAGACTGATTATATTCTTTGCAGCTGAAGGTGGAGAAGCTCTATACAGGCAGCAAAAACAAGACCAGGAGCTGACTATGACTCAGATCATTAACTCCTTATTGCAAAATTCAGACTTAATTGAATTAAGTAGGGAAAGCCACTAGAGCATTCAGGTATGACTTTAATCAAATCCCTTATGATTAAACAGTGGAAGTGACAAATAGATTCAAGGGATTAGATCTAATAGATTGTCTGAAGAACTATGGACAGAGGTTCGTGACATTGTACAGGAGGCAGTGATCAAAACCAACCCCAAGAAAAAGAAATGCAAAAAGGCAAAATGGTTGTCTGAAGAGGGTCTTACAGATGCTGAGAAAAGGAGAGAAGTGAAAGACAAAGGAGAAAAGGAAAGATATACCTGTTTGAATGCAGAGTTCCAAAGAACAGCGAGGAGAGATATAAAAGCCTTCCTGAGTGAACAATGCAAAGAAACAGAGGAAAACAACAAAATGGGAAAGACTAGAGATCTCTTCAAGTAAATTAGAGATACCAAGGGAACATTTCATGCAAAGATGGGCACAATGAAGGACAGAAATGGTATGGACCTAGCAGAAGCTGAAGATATTAAGAAGAGGTGTCGAGAATACACAGAAAAACTATACAAAAAAGATCTTCATGACCCAGATAACCACGATGGTGTGATCACTCACCTAGAGACAGACATCTTGAAATGCAAAGTCAAGTGGGCCTTAGGAAGCATCACTATGAACAAAGCTAGTGGAGGTGATGAAAATAGCTTCAGTTGAGCTATTTCAAATCCTAAAAGATGATGCTGTGATAATGCTGCACTCAATACGCCAGCAACTTTGGAAAACTCAGCAGCATCCACAGGACTGGAAAAGGTCAGTTTTCAATCCAATCTCAAGGAAGGGCAATGGCAAAGAATGTTCAAACTATGCACAACTACACTAATCTCACATGCTAGCAAAACAATGCTCAAAATTCTCCAAGCCAGAGTTCAACAGTACATGAACCAAGAACTTCCAGATGTACAAGCTGGATTTAGAAAAGGCAGAGGAACCAGAGATTAAATTGCCAACATCTGTTGGATCATAGAAAAAAAAAAGAGTTCCAGAAAAACATCTACTTCTGCATCACTGACTATTCTAAAGTCTTTGACTGTGTGGATCACAACAAACTGTGGAAAATTCTTAAAGAGATGGGAATACCAGACCACCTTACCTGCCTCCTATGAAACCTGTATGCAGCTCAAGAAGCAACAGTTAGAACTGGACATGGAAAAACGGACTGGTTCCAAATCAGGAAGGGAGTATGTCAAGGCTGTATATTGTCACCCTGCCTATTTAACTTATGTGCAGAATATATCATGCGAAATGCCGGGCTGAATGAAGCACAAGCTGGAATCAAGATTGCTGGGAGAAATATCAATAACCTCAGATACATAGATGACACCACCCTTATGGCAGAAAGCGAAGAGGAATTAAAAAGCCTTTTGATGAAAGCCAGAAGAGAGTGAAAAAGTTGGCTTAAAACTCAACCATTCAGAAAACTAAGATCATGGCATCTGGTCCCATCTCTTCATGGCAAATAGATGGGGAAACAATGGAAACAGTGTCAGACTTTACTTTTCTGGGCTCCAAAATCACTGCAGATGGTGACTGCAGCCATGAAATTAAAAGACGCTTACTCCTTGGAAGAAAAGGTATGACCAACCTAGACAGCATATTAAAAAGCAGAGACATTACTTTGCCAACAAAGGTCTGTCTAGTCAAAGCTATAGTTTTTCCAGTAGTCATGTATGGATGTGAGAGTTGGACCGTAAAGAAGGCTGAATGCCAAAGAACTGATGCTTTTGAACTGTGGTGTTGGAGAAGACTCTTGAGAATCCCTCAGACTGCAAGGAGCTTCAACCAATTAATCCTAAAGGAAATCAATCCTGAATATTCTTTGGAAAGACTGATGCTGAAGCTGAAGCTCCAATACTTTGGCCACCTGATGCAAAGAGCTGACTCATTAGGAAAGACCCTGATTCAGGGGAAAGATTGAAGGCGAGAGGAGAAGGGATAACAGAGAATGAGATGGTTGGATGGTATCACCAACTCAATGGACACGAGTTTGAGCAAGTTCCAGGAGATGGTGAAGGACAGGGAAGCCTGGTGTGCTGCAGTCCATGGGGTTGAAAAGAATCAGACACGACTGAGCAACTGAACAACAACAACAAAAAAGAAATAATGATATTTGGGGCTTCCCAGGTGGCTCAGTGGTTAAAAAAAAATCCGCCTGCCAATGCAGGAGATTCAGGTTTGACCCCTAGGTCAGAAAGATGTCTTGGAGAAGAATATGGCAATCTACTCCGGTATTCTTGCCTGGAAAATCCCATGGACAGAGGAGCCTGGCAAGCTACAGTCCACGGGGTCGCGAAAGAGTCAGACACAACTTATCAACTAAACAACAAGAGCAAAGAAGTAACAGGTATCCATACTGGAAAGGAAGAAGGAAAACATCTTTATTTTCAATGTGAAGATTTATGTAGAAAATCCCATGGAATCCACAAAAGAGCTAACATATTTAATGTGAGTTTAGCACAGAATTATTAAGAATTGCCTGGCCCAACTTATTACTACAAAAGGTAGAGAAACTGTACCAGAAGAAAACAGAAGAGAATGCTCATGTGACCCTGCTTTAAGCAAAGATTTCTTAGCTATGACACCAGGATTGCAATCTATATAAAGACAAATGGACAAATCAGACTTCATCAAAATTAAGATCTTCTGCTTTTAGTTAAGGCAGCCCGAACAGGCTAAGGACCACAGACTGAGTGGCTTATAAATCACAAACAGTTCTTACAGTTTTAGAGGCTGAGTCATCCAAGATAAAGATGCCAACAGATTTACTGTCTGTGGAGGACAACTTCTCTGGTTCATAGCCCATGACTTCTCACTGTATCCTCACAGGATGGAAGGGGTGGGGAGCTCTCTGGGGTCTTTTTCAAGGGCACTGATCCCACTTGTGAAGGCTCTGCTCTCATGACCCAATTACGCCTAATGGCCCCACCTCCAAATACCATCACCTTCGGAGTTAGAATTTCAACATATGAACCTCAGGGTGCCAGGGTGGGGGTGGGGGTGGTGGTGGTGGTGGTGAAAACACCCAGAAGAACACAAGTTCTTCCCAGGAACATTTTTTTCTCTCTCATTTTATTACAGTGAAGTTTGCATGCTAAGTCGCTTCCGTCAGGTCTAACTCTGCAATGCTATGGACTAAAGCCCACTAGGCTCCTCTGTCCATAGGATTCTCCAGTCAAGGATACTGAAGTGGGTTGCCATGCCCTCCTTCAGGGGATCTTCCCGACCCAGGGATCGAACCCATGTCTCTTACATCTTCTGTGCTGTCGGGCAGGCTCTTCCCCACTAGCGCCACTGGGAAATGCACAATGAAGTTTAACACTATGGAAAAGCCACATCACCTTGGTGGGTTCAAAGACACTCTTCAGAGAATGAAAAGAGTTGCCACAAATTTCCAGAGAAAACTGTAATTCAAAAAGATACATGCACCTCAATGTTTGTTGCAGCACTGTTCTCAGTAACAAAGATATTCAGTTCAGTTCAGTTCAGTCGCTCAGTCGTGTCCGACTCTTTGTGACCCCATGAATCGCAGCACGCCAGGCCTCCCTGTCCATCACCGACCCCCGGAGTTCACTGAGACTCACGTCCATCGAGTCAGTGATGCCATCCAGCCAACTAAGATATTAAAACAACCTAAATGTTCATTGACAGATGAATGGATAAAGAAGATGTGGTACATATACAATGGAGTAGGATTCAGCCATAAAAGAGAATGAAATAATGCCATTTGCAACAACACGGATGGACCTAGAAATGATCACACTAAGTAAGTCAGATGATATCACTTTTATGTGGAATCTAAACTATGATACAAGTGAACTTATCTACAGAACAGAAACAGACTCACAGACAGAGAATAGATTTGCGGTTGCCAAAAGGGAGGAGGGTGAGGGATGGATGGATTGGGAGTTTGGGATTAGCAGACGCAAACTACTGCATAGAGAATGTAAACAAAGTTCTACTGCAAAGGAAACTGTATTCAATTTCCTGTGATAAACCAAAACGGAAAAGAATATGAAAAAGATCATATTTATAGGTGTAAAGCACTTTTCTATACAGTAGAAATTAACACAACATTGTGTGACACATCTGAAACACAAGGTTCTGGAGCAACACCCACCATGTGTAGCAGACAGGACCTGGAGCAATCTTTACCACTCAGGGGAGAAGGATGCTACCATTTATAGGGGGAACTGACATGACTTCAGGTTGGCTCATCAGTTACCAGGGAAGCCAGCAACTGGGGCAAGTGAGAAGCCTGTAGGCAGTTATTGATTATGCCTATCACATGAATGGGGGCTTCCCTGGTGGCTCAGATGGTAAAGAATCTGCCTGCAATGCGGGAAACCTGGGTGCAGTCCCTGGATTGGGAAGATCCCCTGGAGGAGGGCATGGCAACCCATTCCAGTATTCTTTTCTGGAGAATCCCCATGGACAGAGGAGCCTGGCAGGCTCCATGGGGTCTCAAAGAGTTGGACAAGACTGAACAACTAAGCACAGCAACCACAATCACATGAGTGGACCAGGGGCTGGATGAGCAGGGAGTGTAAAGAGATCAAGAGAACAGCCATCTTGAAAGGCCTGATCGCACACTCCACCCCACCTACCTTGCATGACCCTTACACTCTTGGTGCACCCCTCTTCCATGACAGCCCCGAGGTCAAGTGTACAAAGGCGCACTGCAACCAAATACCACAAATGCGATACAAGCAACAGCAGCTAAGGAGCATTAAGACTAAGACACCTAGTAAGCTAGGGGGAGTGATTTGCCTATAGGTGAGGAGACTTTGGAGCCAAGTGCTTATTGGGTCAATTTTTCATGAAAATCCAGAGGATGATGACAATAGCATCTCGCTGCAGACCCAACAATCAGATTCATTTCATAGTGAGGCCACCAGTGTCTCCCCCCCCTGCAAGCAGATTCTCTCCACTCAGACTCGGGAGGAAATATAAGATGCTTAACAGGCACAACACCGGGGAGATTATGACCATTAAGCAGAATAGAAGCAGGAACAGCACTCTGAGATCACGCCAACCCCACCTTGGATTTTTGTCCTGGCCAGCAGTATCGTGTCACCTGTCCACCAGCAGTATCCAGAGGTGGTGCCGAGTATTGGAGGGTTATAATATTATAAATTTTACTGGAGGTATAATATAATGGTGCCTTTCTCTAGTAGGGGACAAGATTAATTACCTAAGTAGTCTTCAGTGGGGCTGGGTAGACAACAGGTGAGATCTATAAGTCCCTTTCTAATCTTATTCCCCACGAGTTGGCAAACCCAGCCACTGGGGACTTACCTGCCAGTCCCAGGTCATTTATAATGTGTCCCTCTGCGGGGAGATCCTGTAGGCAAAAGTGAGTTATTGTCTTGACTGATAGTTGGCAACCTTTGGATCCTTGGGTGGTTAAGAGTTGAATTCGGATGGTATTGACTCTGGGTGAACACGGAGTAGACGATGGGTGGGACGACGCATGCCCTGAGATGTTCAGTTACAGTCTGCAGGGCTTGAATCAGCCTCCTGGCCCACAGGTTGAGGACGTGGGTTTCCTGCTTCAATCATTCAGTAGTCCGTTCATCTTTTCCATTAGCCCGGCAGCGGTGGGGTTGTAAGGCTGTGGAAAT
Organism: Bison bison bison; assembly: GCF_000754665.1. Classification (NCBI taxonomy): domain Eukaryota; kingdom Metazoa; phylum Chordata; class Mammalia; order Artiodactyla; family Bovidae; genus Bison; species Bison bison. Next base: position 9,316,701 of record NW_011494732.1, read on the forward strand.
CCCAATGGATGTCATCTTTATGAGCCCACTCCTGGACTTTTTGGTCCTCAGCCAATGCCAATGTCCATGGCGGATCTTTATTTCACACACAGCTGTTATAGGCTCCCAGGAGTGGTTTTTTTGCAGTGCTTGACAACCCAGGGTTGGCCTTCTGTAAGGTCTCACATCTGTTGTAACGCAGTGTAGCTATGGTCCCATCCCTCTACTTCATTGTTCTGCCCTCTCCTGTAGGCAGGAACAAGGACTGGAACTGGGACCAGAAGCCCAAGGCTACTCTTATTATTCACATTCTGGGTAAATGGCCATGTCCAATCCAAAAGCCTGTCCCTGAGTTAATATCCTTAAAGCCTGTGTCTCTCATTGTGTAAGGGTGCTGGGTTGGGGGTAGACTGGTCTTTCCTGACCAGATAACACCCAATTATGTAATAGATGATTCAGTTGTTGCCTTCTGTGTGTATTCACCAGCCATCACCAGGCAGTCAGATGAGCCATGAGCATGGAGTTACTCCTAAATCAGAAAGAAACTCTGAGCTTGCCAGGATATTCTCAATGTAATGGAAGAGAAAGACACCTCCCAGAGTGGTCAGCTGCCACAGGGCCCCATGCACGTGCTAGAGGACAGCCACCTCAGGGTCACCCCCTGCAACTTTCCATTCCCTGTCCTTATTTCCAGACATCTCAGCGCTCGTGGGGGTTTCTTCGGCCTCCTGGCAGGCCAGTTGTTGGACTGCACCCCGCAGGCCTGCAAACTCAGCTTCAGGACCAAAGAGCCAGGTGGAGACAGCAACAGAGACATCAATACCCATTAGATAGGGGATCTTACACACCCAGAATGAAGGGTCCTGGAATGACACCCCCTTCATGGATGTATAGCAGATGATAAGCAGGACGTGGAGACAACATACGCTATGTGGGGGAGGAGGCTACTATTTATAGGGGGAATTGGCCTCAGGTTGGCTTATCAGTTACCAGGGAAACCAGCGGCTGGGGCAGGGAGCGAGCATGTAGGCAATTCCTGACCAAGTGTTGTAATGAAGAAGACTGGATAGATACATGAGTGGAGCAGGGGCTGGTCAAGCAGGGGATGTGCAGGGAGCAAGAGAACAGCCATCCTGAAAGGCCTGACCACCCAGAGGGCCACCCACATCAGGGAGGGCAATCTGCTGAAACAGACTCCAGTGATTCAAAGGTGAACCTTGTCCGGAAACACCCTCGCAGACACACCTGGAATAACGTTTGGCAGGATATCTGGCCACCTGCAGCCCAGTCAAGTTGCACATGAAAATAACCATCACACAGAATAATAATCCAAGGTTGTGTGACAGTGTTGGTGGCTGGAGTACAAGCTGTCCTCAAAGCTCTTGTTACACAGCCATGTTACTCCCCACGGATAGGGCAACCAGCCTTATCTAGGCAGGGTGATGACGCCTGCCTGATCCATGCGGAGTTTCTGCATTCCTAAGGACACACTAGGTACCAGGTTCCATATTATTTTTATGTTATTATGTTAGCTGCTCAGTGGTGTCTGACTCTCTGCAACTCCATGGACTGTAGCCTGCTAGACTCCTCTGTCCATGGGATTCTCCAGGCAAGAATACTGGAGTGGGTTGCCATCCCCTTCTCCAAAGGATATTCCTGATCCAGGGATCGAACCTGGGTCCTGCATTGCAGGCAGACTCTTTACCATCTGAGCCACCAGGGAAGCAATCAGGCTCCGTGCATTTTACCTATATGCCCATGACAGGACTGCCCTGTTCTCCAGATGCATGGATATTTGTTGAGTGAATAAATCCCATTTGCCAGAAAGGATAACTCACTTATTAAGGGGTTCAAGCCTAGAATGGTCTGACTCCACAGTTACACCATCCTTCTTAAAAAGCCCTGTTTCAAACCCCTGCTTTCTGACTCCCCCTCTGCCCCCACTCAGAAACACGACTTTGCCCCTCCAGGGGCTGCAGAACTTAAAATCTCAGCTCCCCCAGGAGCACGCCTGGCAAAGACGCATCTTCCCCTTGCCAGACAGATTTCCCCAGCCCTCCACAGGTAGGGGAATAGACTCTGGGTGCAGGAACCCAAGCGCACATCTCGCAGGTCAACTGGCATTTCATCTAGACTTTCCTTCCCCGGTTTCTCCAGATGTGCAGGGGTTTGCTAGGTCTGCAATGCCAAGCGGTGGCGTTGTTAGGGGGGTTGTAATTTTCTTTTCTGCCTTTCTCTCTTAAAATCTCAGCAGCAGCTGCTTCCCCAGTTCATGGCAGCTTCCGAGTGTCTCAGACAGGCGTCAATATTGACGGAAGAGGCCCCACAGCCCAGCAGGGGATGTAGTTTCAGAAGAGGAGCTGAGCAAGCTCATTAGCATGGCTTCTCAGCACCCTTTGGCAGCCCCAATTACTTGGTTCTGAGCAGCATGAATATGGATCAGTGAGAGGAAGGGGGCTTATCTGGATTATTTTTTTTTTTTTTTTTTAACACGGAGACAGTATAGAGGAGGACTTTAAGATCACTAGTTTTGCAGTCAGACAGACCTGGCTTCCAATCCCATCTCTGCCCTTTGCTCCCCACATGACCTTGGGAAAGAACATTTGCCACTCTGAACATCAGTTTCCTTATTTGTAAAATGGGCATCAGGGTAATACTTCAGAAGTTTACCATTATGATCACATGACTTAATGCATTTAGTCTAGCACAGGGCCTGGCCCATCATAAGCATTCCACAAACACCGCAGTTCCTGGTGTTCTATTTAGAAATGATCACATTCAGAGGAACTGGCCTTTTTTCTAAGAGTAGGGGAAACTTGGCCCAAAGTCTCCAACAGATTTCCCCTCATGGTTCATTGGTCAGCACTGATCCCTGCTAACTCCTAAGAGATTCTAATCCTATCTTTCCCAGCCTCCAAGTTCTGTAGTTCAAGAAACTAAGGCCCAAAGAGGCTGAGGGTATTGCCAGAGGTTGCACAGTCAGTCAGTGGCAGAATCAGGGCTAGAACCTGATACCTAACCCAGAGCGTTTTGTATCCCCTCTATAACCCTTCTCTATAAGTGTTAAGATTTCCAAGGCTTTTTTTAAATTAAAAAAATATATATTTATATATATTTACTTTTTGGCTGCACTATGCAATATGCAGGATCTTAGCTCCCCGGGGATCGAACCTGTATCCCCTGTAGTGGAAGCTTGAAATCTTAGCAGCTGGACCACCACGGAAGTCCCTTCAAGGCATTTTTCTCAAGGTATTTGTCAGTGTCTGCAACCAATTTCCTGAGCACAGGCAGGAATCCTGGGCAAAGCCTCTTTCCTTTTCTCTTCTCTTTATCTTCTAGTCCAGGTGAGCAGCTCACTTAAGTCTTGTAGTCTCCAGTCAGCTCCCAAGAGCCCCGATGGAATAAGTCAGGCAAACATCTTACTCTCAGGGCTATTTGCATTCAAGCGACCTGCTGCAAGAGGGCAATGCTTAACCCAAAGTGATGAGTTCCTAGTGAGAGGATTTAAGGCAACTGTGCTGGAGATGTTTCAGGATGGGGGCTGATTTTCACTGGCACCCCTAATTCACAGTAATCATTTATTCTCTCTTGCTTTATTCATTCATTTATTTGATCAACTTGTTGAGAAATTTCAAGGGCCAGGCCAGGGACTTTGCTTAGTGATAGCAATAGAAAAGTAAAGGTGGGTCAGATATTGTCGCTGCCTTTGGGAAAGTCAGAGAAGGAATCAGATGAGTACAGCTGTGAGGACGAGTGTCATGCCATGGCCTTGGAATGCATATCTCACTGCCCAGGCTTATCCAGGTAGGCTTCTTGGAGGAGGTGACATGACTAAGTTTTGAAGTACTGATACAAAGTCATCTCTTCCACTAGAAAGTAAACTCCCCGAGAGTAGAGACTTTGAGTGTTTTCATGGCTACACCCCTAAAAGTCAGAACAATGCCCAGCATTGCAGGTGCTCAATAAATATTGGTTAAATGAAAGCATATAAGGGGCTCCCCAGGTGGCACAGTGGTGAAGAATCCACCTGCCAAGGCAGGAGATGGAGGTTCGATCCTTGGGTCGGGAAGATCCCCTGGAGGAGGGGATGGCCACTCCAGTATTCTTGCCTGGAGAATCCCAGGGACAGAGGAGCCTGGTGGGCTACACTCCATAAGACTGCACAGAGTTGGACATGACTGAAGTGAATTAGCATGCAGGCATAGAAAAGTAAAGATACAGGAAAGGAATCCAGGCAGAAGAAACTGTGTGTGCAAAGGCATGGGATGCAAAAGGGCCCAGGACATCTGGAAATGGCAGGAAGATCATTGCAGGGTTAGCACAGGATGTGGGGGAACAGAAGGACCCTGAACCACAGGCTGAGTTGGGACTGAGTAGGGACTCGTCCCTGAAGGCAATGGGAAGTTAGGGATAGATTTTAAGTGGAGAGGTGGCAGAATCATCTCTGTGCTTTAGAAAGACCATCCTGTCTGTCGTGAGAAGAAAACGGGGATGAGGGAGAGATGGCGGTGCTGGAAGCCCAGAGCACCGTCTGTTCAACTAGTTTGCCCAAAGCCCCCTAGCAAGAATGCCAGGTTTGACTGACAGGGCATGTGACGGGGTGGCTGTGGACGCTGGAGGGAAGTTCGGTCCCTGCTTCACCTTCCTCGGCTTCCTGCTGGAAGGCACATGATCATGCGGAAAGGCTATTACCATCCCACCAGAAGAAGCCTCTGCTTGTTAAAATTCTGGGCCATAGTGTCTTGTATTAAAGCTGATATTAAGCCATAAAATGTAATATGTTATGACACCATAAAATGCAGTGTAATTGCTATAGAACCATAAAATGTAATGTAACAGGCGCCGTGACCATTACGCTGCTTCACAGCCTAAAACACTTAGCTTCCACTCTGCTTTTAGACAAACAAACAATTCCTATTCATTGCTACCTCTGGAGGAAGGTATAGGAAAATCAACCCAGATGAGCATGAATTGTAAGGCAAATGCCAAAGGAGGATGCAGTGGGGTGTGGAGGCAACCCCAGGCTTTGTAGGAAGACAGAACCTAGGTTTCAGTTTTTTTCAATTATGTCTTGATCAAGATCCCAAAAAAGCAGAGCCAGAGATGGGGGTTCAGACTAGATTTCTCCTAAAATTACATTTGTCTAACTCCTACAGGAGGACCACAAAGCTGCACCCAAACAGGCTGGGAGTTAGAGGAGGAAATGGGGGAGCTCTGGCCCACAAGCCCCCAGGAAGGGGAACCACCAGACTCGTGACAGCAGGTGTGAGTTGCCCCCAGGACTGAACTGACATCACTGACCTTCTGAGCATAAACATGGCTAGTTGCTGCTTCACGCCCAACTTCTGAAATTTGCCCCAAATCCTCTCGCGGCCAATTCAAACACAGAACCATATAGGGAAGGCAGTTTGGGGCAAAGATTTTCATTTAACTAAGGTGACACTATGTAAGATGATTCTGAGAAGGGAAGGCAGAGAAAACAGGGAGTAGCATCACAGTTGGGGAGCCAGCTATGGACGGGGAAGAAGGGAGGCCTGTGGGTGTTCCCCCAGCAGGGGCCAAGGTTGTCTGGGGGCTCAGGCAGAAACAAGGGATTGCTGAGCTGAGGGCAAAGGAGAAGGAGGAGTTAGCTAGGTGAGATGGATGTGGAGGAAGACACTGGTGTATAGAGGAGCTAGTGGGGAGGGGGGAAGGAAGGGTGAGGGAGGTGAGGAGGAGAAATAGGAGGAGGAGGGAGAAGGGAAGGGAGAAGGGAAAGAAAGAGAAGCAAATTAAGAGAGAAAGGGACAAAGAAGAAGAGACAATGAAAGAAAGATGCAAAGAGAATATCTGAGAGAGGCATAGGGATTGGAGAGAATGAGAAATATACGAAGAGCATGTGTTTAGAACACTGACTGGAAGAACAGTATGAGTTGGGCTGGAGAAATAAGCAGGAAGCAGTAATATATAAACATACAGAGAGACATCCTCACACTTAACGTAGACCCACACACCTATGTCGGTTCAGTTCAGCTCAGTTCAGTCGCTCAGTTGTGTCCGACTCTTTGCGACCCCACGGACTGCAGCATGCCAGACTTCCCTGTCCATCACCAACTCCTGGAGCTTGCTTAGAATCATGGCCATTGAGTCAGTGATGCCATCCAACCATCTCATTCTCTGCTGTCCCCTTCTCCTCCTGCCTTCAATGTTTCCCAGCATCAGAGTCTTTTCCAATGAGTCAGTTCTTCGTATCAGGCTGCCAAAGTATTGGAGCTTCAGCTTCAGCATCAGTCCTTTCAATGAATATTCAGGACTGGTTTCCTTTAGGATTGACTGGTTTGATCCCCTTGAAGTCCAAGAGACTTCTCCAACACCACAGTTTAAAAGCATCATTTCTTTGGTACTCAGCTTTCTTTATAGTCCAACTCTCACATCCATACATGACTACTGGAAAAGATGGACTTTTGTTGGTAAAGTAATGGCTCTGCTTTTTAATACACTATCTAGGTTGGTCTTAGCTTTTCTTCCAAGGAGCAAGCATTTTAATTTCATGGCTGCAGTCACCATCTGCAGTGATTTTGGAGCTCAAAAAAAATAAAGTCTGACATTGTTTCCATTGTTTCCCCATCTATTTGCCATGAAGTGATGGGACCAGATGCCATGATCTTAGTTTTCTGAATGTTGAACTTTAAGCCAACTTTTTCACTCTCCTCTTTCACCTTAATCAAGAAGCTTGTTAGTTCCTCTTTGCTTTCTGCCATAAGGGTGGTGTCATCTGCATACCTGAGGTTATTGATATTTCTCCCGGCAATCTTGATTCCAGTGTGTGCTTCACCCAGCCCGGCATTTCACATGATGTACTCTGCATATAAGTTAAATAAGCAGGGTGACAGTATACAGCCTTGACGGACTCCTTTTCTGATTTGGAACCATCTGTTGTTCCATGTCCAGTTCTAACTGTTGCTTCCTGACCTGCATACAGGTTTCTCAAGAGGCAGGTCAGGTGGTCTGGTATTCCCATCTCTTTAAGAATTTTCCATAGTTTATTGTGATCCACACAGTCAAAGGCTTTGCTATAGTCAATAAGGCAGAAGTAGATGTTTTTCTGAAACACTCTTGCTTTTTCGATGAACCAACAGATGTTGGCAATTTGATCTCTGGTTCCTCTGCCTTATCTAAATCCAGCTTAAACATATGGAAGTTCACGGTTCACATACGGTTGAGGCCTGGCTTGCAGAATTTTGAGCATTACTTTGCTAGTGTGTGAGATAAGTGCAATTGTGTGGTAGTTTGAACATTCTTTGGCATTGCCTTTCTTTGGGATTGGAATGAAAACTGACCTTTTCCAGTCCTGTGGCCACTGCTGAGTTTTCCAAATTTGCTGGCATATTGAGTGCAGCACTTTCATAACATCATCTTTCAGGATTTGAAATAGCTCAACTGGAATTCCATCACCTCCACTAGCTTTGTTTGTAGTGATGCTTCCTAAGGTCCACTTGACTTCACATTCCAGGATGTCTGGCTCTAGATGAGTGATCACACCATTGTGCTTATGTAGGTCATTAAGATCTTTTCTGTATAGCTCTTCTGTGTATTCTTGCCACCTCTTCTTAATATCTTCTGCTTCTGTCAGGTCCATACTGTTTCTGTCCTTTATTGTGCCCATCTTTGCATGAAATGTTCCCTTGGTATCTCTAATTTTCTTCAAGAGATCTCTAGTCTTTTCCATTCTATTGTTTCCCTCTATTTCTTTACATTGATTATGGAGGAAGGCTTTCTTATCTCTCCTTGCTATTCTTTGGAACCTTGCATTCAAATGGGTATATCTTTCCTTTTCTCCTTTGCCTTTCACTTCTCTTCTTTTCACAGCTATTTGTAAGGCCTCCTCAGACAACCATTTTTCCCTTTTGCAATTATTTTTCTTGGGGATGGTCTTGATCACTGTCTTCTGTACAATGTCAAGAACCTCCATCCATAGTTCTTCAGGCACTCTATCAGATCTAATCCCTTGAATCTATTTGTCACTTCCATTGTATAATCATAAAGGATTTGATTCAGGTCATACCTGAATGGTCTAGTGGTTTTCCCTACTTTCTTTAATTCCAGTCTGAATTTGGCAATACGAAGTTCATGATCTGAGCCACAGTCAGCTCCCAGTTTTGTTTTTGCTGACTGTATAGAGCTTCTCCACCTTTGGCTGGAAACAATATAATCAATCTGATTTCAGTATTGACCATCTGGTGATGTCCATGTGTAGAGTCTTCTCTTATGTTATTGGAAGAGTGTGTTTGCTATGACCAGTGCATTCTCTTGTCAAAAGCCTTTGCCTTTCTTCATTTTGTTCTCCACGGCCAAATTTGCCTGTTACTCCAGGTATCTCTTGACTTTCTATTTTTGCATTCCAGTCCCTTATAATGAAAAGGATCTTTTTCGGGTGTTATTTCAAAAAGTTCTTGTAGGTCTTCATAGAACCGTTCAACTGCTTCAGCATTTACTTTTGGGGCATAGACTTGGATCACTGTGAAATTGAATTGTTTGCCTTGGAAATGAACAGAGATCATTCTGTCATTTTTGAGGTTGCACCCGAGAACTGAATTTCCGTCTTTTTTTGTTGATTATGAGGGATACTCTATTTCTTCTAAGGGATTCTTGCCAACAGTAGTAGATACAATGGTCAGCTGAGTTAAATTCACCCATTCCAGTCCATTTTAGTTCACTGATTCCTAAAATGTCGGTATTCACTCTTGCCAGCTCCTGTTTGATTGCTTCCAATTTGCCTTGATTCATGGACCTAAGATTCCAGGTTCCTATGCAATATTTCTCTTTACAGCATCGGGCTTTACTTCTATCACCAGTCACATCCACAACTGGGTGTTGTTTTTGCTTTGGCTTCATCTCTTCTTTCTGGAGTTATTTCTCCACCCTTCTCCAGTAGCATATTGGGCACCTATTGACCTGGGGAGTTCATCTTTCAGTGTTGTATCATTTTGACATTTGACGTTGGGGTTCTCAAGGCAAGAATACTGAAGTGGTTTGCCTATCCTGTAAACACGAACAACACAGCTGGTCAGCACACAATAGGCATCCACATCGGTCCACACAGAGACATGCACACAGACATGTAATTCCCCAACTGATTCCCACCCTTCCCCTCACACCCAAGGAGGCAACAGGGGTTACTTCCGGTCGGATCCTGCCCAGAGTCTTGGAGTTCATTCTCCGTGAGCCTGTGCATCACGTTTGCCCCACACTGGCTGAGCAGGTCGTGGGCGGTGTGGGTGCTCAGCAGAGTAGACGTGTCCTGTGGCCAGTAGCCCTAGCCAGGGGTGGAAAAGACAGTCCTTCCTAATAGGACAGCAAAACCCTACTGTGCCAAGCATGGGTTTGGCTTCCGGGGGCTTCAAGAGGAGGCCTTGTTTCTGATGCATTTTACAGCTGGCTTCACAGTGTTAGTAGTGAATGTAACAGACCAGAAAAGCAGGGAGGAAATGAGGCAGCAAAAAGTCCCCACCGAGAATTCTGGTAAGGCACCCAAAGAATCAATGAGCGGAAAGGACACAGAGCTGGGGGCAGGGAAGTGTGCCCAGGAGTTGGCACTGGAAAGGCAAACAGAGCAGAGTGGACATCCAGGGACCCCCCTGAATGACTCAGCTCTCTGCAAGTCTGTATGTGCCTGAGCGTCTGCCTGTGAGGAAGAGCCATGTGGGTTAGGATCCAGGGCTGCCTGTTGTATAAATATTTGTATACAAGTAAATGGGAGAGAGGGTTTAAAACCCCAGAAGCAAACACTAAAGTTTTCTCAAGCTAGAGGAAGATATATTTTCTCCTGTGCCACCGTCTCCCCACTGCTCTGTGCTTATTTAGGGTATTTTTTCAGGAAAGGGAGATCCACCAACAAATTTACTATGAGACAAACGAAAGGTAAACCATGATTTTCACGTTTCTGCTAATTCTTAGTATTAGGATGGAGACTTGGAAGGGATGCCTCCATCTTTTGTGAGGATGTACCACCAAGAATTTTGATTAACTCTGAGGAAGGCTCAGGAGCTTGTCTGTGTTAAAGATTGAGAAAATACTCATTTGTTTGAGAAAATAAAATCAAAGGTTTCAGATATCCTCTGGCACTGGGGAAGCTGGCAAAGAATGTAGATCAGGGGAGTGAGAATGCGTAATCAGAAGAGGTATCAGGCAAGGGACCTAAGGGGAAAGCCAGTCTGCAAGAAGTTCCCTGCAGGGTCTTAGTTATGGAGCTTTAAGGACAGAGATCCTAAAGGAAATCAACCCTGAATATTCATCCGAAGGACTGATGCTGAAGCTGAAGCTCCAATACTTTAGCCACCTGATGCAAAGAACTGACTCACTGGAAAAGACCCTGATGCTGGGAAAGATTGAAGGCGGGAGGAGAAGGTGACAACAGAGAACGAGATGGTTGGTATCACCGACTCAAAGGACATGAGTTTGAGCAAGTCCGGGAGATGGTGAAGAACAGGGAAGCCTGGCGTGCTGCAGTCCATGGGGTTATGAAGAGCTGGACACGACTGAGCGACTGAACATCAACAAAGGATGGAGATGGTGAATGTTGTATGTTAGGTTGTTTCCTATTTCGCACTGTGCTGTAATTCACTCCTGCTATTCCCAAATCTTCCACAAAGTCTGTGCAGTAGTTGAGGTGAAGGTTAAGCTGCTGTAACAAAGAATCCCAAAATGCAGTGGATTAAGGAAGGCAGAAGTTCATCTCTTACTTGTGAAGAAGTCCTGGGATGAGTGGTCTGGAATACGTTAGACTTTGCTCCACATCCTCTTTTGGGACCCAGGTTCTTTCCCCAGAACTGTCCTCATCTGCATGGTTAGGCTGCATCCAAGCACATCCCTCTGCTTTGTATAAAGGGGAAGGGAGAAAAAGAATACCACACACAATTTTCCTTTAAGCAAATGTGGCACTAGCTAACACATTGCTTGTGCTCACATTCCATTGGTTAATTCCATTTGACCCAGGGGAAGCCGGGAAATGTAGTCCCCAGCTAAGCAGCCATGTGCTCATCCATCTCTATGGAAGAAGGCGAGGATGGAATTGTTAGAAAACACACAGTTATCTATTGCAGTCTTGGGTCTGGGCTAAGCCACCATAGTTCTTACTAGATTATTGTAATAGTCTCCCAACTGCATCCTCAGTCCCTTTATTCAATTCTATTCTCCCCTCCCCTAAAGATTTCTTAATCTATTAAACACACTTTTTGCACTATTATGCTCAGCCAGCTTTAAATTTATTCTCTCACAAAAAAATTGTATTTTAAGGAATTCCCTGCTGGTCCAGTAGTTAGGACTCCATACTTCCACTGAGGGGGCATGGGTTTGACCCCTGGTTAGGAGAAGGCAATGGCACCCCACTCCAGTACTCTTGCCTGGAAAATCCCATGGATGGAGGAGCCTGGAAGGCTGCAGTCCATGTGGTCGCTGAAGGTCGGACATGACTGAGCGACTTCACTTTCACTTTTCACTTTCATGCATTGGAGAAGGAAATGGCAACCCATGCCAGTGTTCTTGCCTGGAGAATCCCAGGGATGGGGGAGCCTGGAGAATCCCAGGGATGGGGGAGCCTGGTGGGCTGCCGTCTATGGGGTCGCACAGAGTCAGAAACAACTGAAGTGACTTAGCAGTAGGGAACTAAGATCCTGCCTGCCAGGCAGCATGGCCAACAAATAAATAAATAAAATTTTAAAATTGCAACTTAGTTGTTGACTTCCATTCTATTTTGAAAGCAACATCTGGAAGTGCTGCAAAAGCTTGTTACTCTCTGCTCAAAATGCACCAGGGGCCTCCCATATACTCTGAGTAAAAGCCTGAGTCTTTCAAATTGCTTACCAAGGCCTGTATGATTTCCAGCCTCCACCCACTTCTGGCCTCAGCTCCTCTCACAGCCCTCCTGGTTCACTCCGTCCAGCAACACTAGCCTCTGTCTCCCTTAGAATGTCAGATGTGCTCCTACCTCAGGGCCTTTGCACTTGCCAAATCTTCTGCCTGGAACATTCTTTCATGAGACATCCATGTGGCTCATTCCGCCACTTTCTCAACCAGGCCTTCTGGATCCCACCTCATTTAAAATAGCAATTTCAAGCCCTTATATATATGAATGAATTGTGTGTGCACATTCCTAAGTGTATGGTTTATTTTATTGTCTTTTTACTCATTACAGTTAAGCTCCAGGAGTGGGGATTTCATATGTGTAGGTGTTCACATGTGTGTGACATATTTGCATATGTGCAAAAGCTGTTAACCTCCTTCCTACTAATGACAGACTTCCCTGGGCCTAGGCAAGGAGGTAACAATGAATAAAACAGCTCCAAATCTCTAGCCTCCTAGAGCTTATCTTTTGGTGGAGGATGATTCTTTCAGAAGGTGATAGGTATTGTGGAAAATAACCTGGGGTGAGTTATTGTTGAGTGATGGTGGAAGAGGGAAACTTCTGTAGATAAAATCATCAGGAAAGTTCATCTGAGGAGGTGACATTTGAGTTGACACCTGATAAGAAGAAGCCAGCTGTGCAAAGTGCTGGAAACTGTATTGCAGGCAGAGGAAACACCAGGTGCAAAGTCCCTGAGGCATGAATGGGATCAGCGTATTCAAGGAATGAAAAGAAAAACAGAGAGGTTTGAGCACAGGTAGCACCAGGGATTACAGTAATGATGAGGTTGGGTGGGAGGCAGAAAAGGACCAGATCATTCGGAGTGTCCCTGTCCACTTTCCTAGCCATTAACCAAGATGAGAAACTTCCCTGGTCTCCCCTAAACCCTGACTTCAGGATTGGCTCTTGAAGATCCAAAGGAGAAACCAAAGGACTGAAAGCATCCTTGGCAACCAGGTACCTCCCAGCCAGTCCCCAGCTCTCTGACAAGCTTGTTACAACATTGATGGAGAGATTAAATTTCATGCTGAACAGGCTTGAGCCCTAAATAATGTTCTGAATAGAGAGCTACTGTCTGAGATGCTGCCTGCACCTGCCCCATATTTCATTAGGGCCTCCAGAGGCAAAATAGAGCCAAAGAAGCTGGAAAACTTCAGGATCTGAACACTGTAACTTGCAAGGAAGGCCACTGGGGTCCAGCCAAAAGGGCATTGGATTGGAGCTTCAAAAGTCAAACTTCCAGCCAGGGTCAGCAACTCACTGTGTGATTCTGGGCAAGATATTTTCTTCTCTGGGCCTCAGTTACCTAATCTGCAAATATGTGGGGAAGGGGTGACATTCACAGGTCCCTAATGGCTCTTGAATATTCATAACAGCTTTTTAAATGGAGGGTTTATGGTGAACTAAACACTTAACATCAGTCGTCTCATTCACTCCCCACAAGAATCCTATCAAGTGAGCACTATTATGATATTTTACAAATGAGGAAACTGAGGCTCGGAGAGGTTAACTTGTTCCAGGAGACACAGCTAAGTGTTGGGTCGGGATGAAAACTCAGCAGTGGCCACAGGACTGGAAAAGGTCAGTTTTCATTCCAATCCCAAAGAAAGGCAATGCCAAAGAATGCTCAAACTACCACACAATTGCACTCATCTCACACGCTAGTAAAGTAATGCTCAAAATTCTCCAAGCCAGACTTCAGCAGTACGTGAACCGTGAAATTCCAGATGTTCAAGCTGGTTTTAGAAAAGGCAGAGGAACCAGAGATCAAATTGCCAACATCTGCTGGATCATGAAAAAAGCAAGAGAGTTCCAGAAAAACATCTATTTCTGCTTTATTGACTACGCCAAAGCCTTTGAATGTGTGGATCACAATAAACTATGGAAAATTCTGAAAGAGATGGGAATACCAGACCACCTGACTTGCCTCTTGAGAAATATGTATGCAGGTCAGGAAGCAACAGTTAGAACTGGACATGGAACAACAGATTGGTTCCAAATAGGAAAAGGAGTATGTCAAGGCTGTATGTTGTCACCCTGCTTATTTAACTTATATGCAGAGTACATCATGAGAAATGCTGGGCTGGAAGAAGCACAAGCTGGAGTCAAGATTTCTGGGAGAAATATCAATAACCTTAGATATGCAGATGACACCACCCTTATGGCAGAAAGTGAAGAAGAACTAAAAAGCCTCTTGATGAAGGTGAAAGAAGAGAGTGAAAAAGTTGGCTTACAACTCAACATTCAGAAAATGAAGATCATGGCATCTGGTCCCATCACTTCATGGGAAATAGATGGGATAACAGTGGATACAGTGTCAGACTTTATTTTTTTGGGCTCCAAAATGACTGCAGATAATGACTGCAGCCATGAAATTAAAAGATGCTTACTCCTTGGAAGGAAAGTTATGACCAACCTAGATAGCATATTGAAAAGTAGAGACATTACTTTGCCAACAAAGGTCCGTCTGGTCAAGGCTATGGTTTTTCCTGTGGTCATGTATGGATGTGAGAGTTGGACTGTGAAGAAGGCTGAGCGCCGAAGAATTGATGCTTTTGAACTGTGGTGTTGGAGAAGACTCTTGAGAGTCCCTTGGACTGCAAGGAGATCCAACCAGTCCATTCTGAAGGAGATCGGTCCTGGGATTTCTTTGGAAGGATGATGCTAAAGCTGAAACTCCAGTACTTTGGCCACCTCATGTGAAGAGTTGACTCATTGAAAAAGACTCTGATGCTGGGAGGAATTGGGGGCAGGAGGAGAAGGGGACGACAGAGGATGAGATGGCTGGATGGCATCACTGACTCGATGGAAGTGAGTCTGAGTGAACTCCGGGAGTTGGTGATGGACAGGGAGGCCTGGTGTGCTGCGATTCATGGGGTCGCAAAGAGTCGGACATGACTGAGCGACTGAACTGAACTGAACTGAGTGGGGCTTACCCTCTCATCCATTCTGTTTTAGGTTTCTTACCAACACTGTTAAGGGTTTAGGCTGTTTTCAACCTTATAGTTTGGAGGAAGATTATTTATCCAGGGTCACTCACCATTAGCTCTGCACTTTGAAATATCTTTCTGATGGCCGGCTTGCTGTCCCCGATCTGGGCTGTCTTGCCCTAGGACTGGAATCATGCGTGGGACTCTTGTCGAATTGACTTTGATTGGTATAGTTTCAGGAGGGCCAGGGTTGGGGCAGACGTGGAGTGGCCGCAGGACTTGATCCTGACAAGACTTTGCAGGAGCTTTACTGACAACTGTTAATCCTGGCGAAAAGCCAGAACTCATCTGCCTTGAGCGCCTCTCGGCCTCCACTCCGATTCTCCCCAGCTGAAGTCGGCAGAGACAGCCAGGCCTGGGCCTCAGAGGCTGAAGCCAAGGTGAACTCTGTCCCCTGATCCCTCTCTACAAAGCCAGGTACAGCAGGCAGCCAGCCAGACGTCCCTCAGCACCTGCCACTTGCTGCGAGAATAAAAGGAATAAAAGTTCCCTGCGAGCCTGGGGGGAGTTCCAATGTTGCTCAGGGTGCAGGGCTCCCCCTCCACTCATGTTTCCTGGGGTTTGACCTTTTGTACTGAAACTCTTAAAAATGGGCATGCCCTTGCTGAGCAAAGGCTCATTGCATACATAAATATATTTGCATGGAAACAAGAATGAAAGTTTAATCACTGAAAAGTGGTTGTTTTTGCATGGTAGATTTTCAAGGATATATGCTTTAAAATTAATATACAATTTTGGAGCAGTTTTAGATTTACTGAAAAAATTAAGTGGAAAGTACAGAATTCCCACAAGTCTCTAAGTTTGGGGTAATTTGTGATGCAGCAATAAGTAAGACATGATACAAACAGGGATCCTGTCTCCTCGTCCCATTCACGTCTCCTCCTCACTTGACTTCCTCTCTATTTCCCAACTCGTGGTCTTAGGCTAGTTTCTTGGTCTCCCAAAATCTCAGTTTCTTCATCTATACCATGGAAATCAGTAATTCCTAATTCATAAGGTTGCCATGGGGAATGGATGAAGAAGTCAGCATAGCCCTTATCACAGTGCTTTGATCTTGTAAGGTCTGGTGGCCATTCAAGAAAAGTTTCTTGCTATTGCATGTCATAGCATCTGGAAGGGCACATAGATATCAAAATAATAAAAATAATAACAAGCATATAGGTGGCTAGTCTCAAACAAATGGGAAGTCTGAAGATTGAGGCAAAAAACGACTTTTTCCTTTGAATTCCTTTTAGTTACTCTAGAATTCCACTCAGATGTGGCCCAATGGGGTATGGTCTTTTCTCCCCAGTTTTTTCCATCTTCTCTCCCTATGCTCACAGTCTTTTGCCCCTTTTTTCCTCCTTTCCTCCTATGTCCCAGCTTTATCCTGAATTAACAACAAAAAGTGACAATCGCAAAATTCAAAATTGCCTGTGAAAATCTCTTAAGAGGCATTATATTGGAGAACTACACATCGTCTCTCACTAAGTTTTCCTTCAAAATTGGAGTAGAAGGCTGTTTCTTGGGTTTCGGCTTAGCTTTCATGTTGATCTATGTCTATATCCATCTCTCTACAAAATATCAATAGATACATGTATCTGTGTATCTTTAAACTCTACAGCCACCCTCAGTGTGGCAAAGCTAATCTCATCCTGAGACAAGTGAGAAATGACCCCCACAGGAGATTCAATAGGTCTACATTTCCCATCTCAGGGCTATTCTGGGGCACACTGAGTGGAAAGGGGAGCAAAATTACCAGCACACTTGTGTTAATATTTATCTGTTTTAACTTTGTGAGGCTCTCACTAGTCCTACTGCATCCATTCTAAGATGCACGCTTTTTCTGATTTTAACATCCCTGAAACTGAGATGCATTTTGGTGTGATCTCATTTCACTCCCTGTACCCAAGCCAACTTGGTCCTAGCTGTTCAGACGGTCCTTACTTCAACTGAGTTATGTACACTGCCCAGCTTCCACATGTTGATTTCAATCACCATTAACATATTTTCAGAAAGATGATGCCATGATAAGAGTCAGCATTGAATGGGAAGTTTCTGTGTGCATAGAAAGATGCCCAAGCACAGCAGAGGGGTGGAGATCTGGTCATCATGAAGCAAATTCTTGTCTGAGGGAACAACTCCAGTTTCATATTTTCTTGCAAAGTAACAACCAGATCTTGACGGAACCCCTAAAAAGGAAGAAACCATGATAGATGAAGCTGTATTGCATTCTGTCACTTAGATACATGCTAAAGGTTTTCTTGTCACATCAAGCCAAGCAACAAGAGGTAAAAAGAAGTTGCCAAATCCCTGGGAACAGATGAAGGGACTTTCAAAGGATGGTGTGATCAATCAAGGTATTTAAAAGGACGATGAAGGCACTGCACAGTGACTTAATTGGAAGAGATTTTAAAAATTTATTTCTTAATTTTACGTAAAATAATGATGCATTTTAAACTTGATGATGTTTTACATTTAATAAAAGCCAGCTGAATTCAAGGTACTAAAATATATGGGATGTGATGTCAATTTAATGATCAATGAAATCTCCCAGTATTACACCAATGTATTAATATATTTTACTTTTTTGGTAGCTTATTTTTGTTTGTTTGCTGTGTGGCATGTGGGATTTTAGTTCCCTGACCAGAGGGAACATTTCTATATTTAATATATGGACATTTATTATTATTATTATCTTATAAAAAGGCTCTCAAACCTGACTTGTATCCTCCTTTTTTGTTATTATATGAGTATAATATCCTTCAGAAAACCATGTACATTGGGAGTGTGGAGTCTTAGCCACTGGACCACTAAGGAAGTCCGCATCATTATATTTTAAAAACTTCTAACTACTCCCTCTGTCTTTCCAAAGATCTCTCCCAAAAAGAGGTAAGGAAAGGAAGAAAAGAAACCCTTTCATTTTGATAGTGAAATAGTGCATATATTTTAGGAACATGCAACCAGCTAAGACTGCCTACCCATTAACTGAAAAATACTGGTTCTAGGAATTTACCCCGGAGAAGGCAATGGCACCCCACTCCAGTACTCTTGCCTGGAAAATCCCATGGATGGAGGAGCCTGGTAGGCTGCAATCCATGGGGTCACTAAGAGTTGGACACGATTGAGCGACTTCATGTTCACTTTTCACTTCCACTCATTGGAGAAGGAAATGGCAACCCACTCCAGTGTTCTTACCTGGAGAATCCCAGGGACGGGGGAGCCTGGTGGGCTGCCATCTTTGGGGTCGTACAGAGTTGGACACGACTGAAGTGACTTAGCAGCAGCAAGAATTTACCCTCAGAATGAAAGAGTGACTGAGTACAAATATTTAGTTACCAGATGGTTATATCAGCTTCATTTATAAGCATAAAAGATTGAAAACAATTTAAATGAGCCTCAACAAGAACTGTGCTTAAATAAATGATTCAGTTCAGTTCAGTTCAGTTGCTCAGTTGTGCCCGACTCTTTGCGACCCCATGAATCACAGCATGCCAGGCCTCCCTGTCCATCACCAACTCCCGGAGTTCACTCAAACCATCAAGTCAGTGATGCCATCTAGCCATCTCATCCTCTGTCGTCCCCTTACTCCTCCTGCCCCCAATTCCTCCCAGCATCAGAGTCTTTGCCAATGAGTCAACTCTTCGCATGAGGTGGCCAAAGTATTGGAGTTTCAGCTTTAGCATCAGTTATGCCAATGAACACCCAGGACTGATCTCCTTTAGAATGGACTGGTTTGATCTCCTTGTAGTCCAAGGGACTCGCAAGCGTCTTCTCCAACACCACAGTTCAAAAGCATCAATTCTTCGGCGCTCAGCCTTCTTCACAGTCCAACTCTCACATCCATACATGACCACTGGAAAAACCATAGCCTTGACTAGATGGACATTTGTTGGCAAAGTAATGTCTCTGCTTTTGAGTATGCTATCTAGATTGGTCATAA
>NW_011494732.1:9335700-9336422 GCF_000754665.1 Bison bison bison
TAAGTTAAATAAGCAGGGTGACAATATACAGCCTTGACATACTCCTTTTCCTATTTGGAACCAGTCTGTTGTTCCATGTCCAGTTCTAACTGTTGCTTCCTGACCTGCATACAGGTTTCTCAAGAGGCAGGTCAGATGGTCTGGTATTCCCATCTCTTTCAGAATTTCCCACAGTTTATTGTGATCTACACAGTCAAAAGCTTTGGCATAGTCAATAAAGCAGAAATAGATGTTTTTCTGGAACTCTCTTGCTTTTTTGATGATCCAGCGGATGTTGGGAATTTGATCTTTGGTTCCTCTGCCTTTTCTAAAACCAGCTTGAACGTCTGGAAGTTCACAGTTCAAGTACTGCTGAAGCCTGGCTTGGAGAATTTTCAGCATTACTTTACTAGCATGTGAGATGAGTGCAATAGTGCGGTAGTTTGAGCTTTCTTTGGCATTGCCTTTCTTTGGGATTGGAATGAAAACTGACCTTTTCCAGTCCTGTGCCCGCTGCTGAGTTTTCCAAATTTGCTGGCATATTGAGTGCAGCACTTTCACAGCATCATCTTTCAGGATTTGAAAGAGCTCAACTGGAATTCTATCACCTCCACTAGCTTTGTTCGTAGTGATGCTTTCTAAGACCCACTTAACTTCACATTCCAGGATGTCTAGCTCTAGGTGAGTGATCACACCATCGTGATTATCTTGGTTGTGAAGATCTTTTTTGTACAGTTCTTCTG
>NW_011494732.1:9336526-9339072 GCF_000754665.1 Bison bison bison
TTTCTTATCTCTTCTTGCTAGTGTTTGGAACTCTGCATTCAGATGCTTATATCTTTCCTTTTCTCCTTTGCTTTTCGCTTCTCTTCTTTTCACAGGTATTTGAAACCATAATCACAGAAACCATAATCACAGAAAACTAGTCAATCTGATCACATGGACCACAGCCTTTTCTAACTCAATGAAACTAAGCCATGCCGTGTAGGGACACCCAAGACGGGCAGGTCATGGTGGAGAGGGCTGACAGAATGTGGTCCACTGGAGAAGGGAATGGCAAACCACTTCAGTATTCTTGCCTTGAGAACCCCATGAACAGTATGAAAAGGCAAAATGATAGGATACTGAAAGAAGAACTCCCCAGGTCGGTAGGTACCCAATATGCTACTGGAGATCAGTGGAGAAATAACTCCAGAAAGAATGAAGGGATGGAGCCAAAGCAAAAACAATACCCAGATGTGGAGGTGACTGGTGATAGAAGCAAGGTCCGATGCTGTAAAGAGCAATATTGCATAAGAACCTGGAATGTTAGGTCCTTGAATCAAGGCAAATTGGAAGTGATCAAACAGGAGATGGCAAGAGTGAATGTTGACATTCTAGGAATCAGCGAACTAAAATGGATTAGAATGGGTGAATTTAACTCAGATGACCATTATATCTACTACTGTGGACAGGAATCCCTTAGAAGAAATGAAGTAGCCATCATGGTCAACAAAAGAGTCTGAAATGCAGTACTTGGATGCAATCTCAAAAACGACAGAATGATTGCTGTTCGTTTCCAAGGCAAACCATTCAATATCACCGTAATCCAAGCCTATGCCCCAGTAACGCTGAAGAAGCTGAAGTTGAACAGTTCTATGAAGACCTACAAGACCTTTTAGAATTAACACCCATAAAGATGTCCTTTTCATTAGAGGGGACTGGAATGCAAAAGTAGGAAGTCAAGAAACACCTGGGGTAACAGGCAAATTTGGCCTTGGAATACGGAATGAAGCAGGGCAAAGACTAATAGAGTTTTGCGAAGAGAATGCACTGGTCATAGCAAGCACCCTCTTCCAACAACACAAGAGAAGACTCTACATATGGACATCACCAGATGGTCAACACTGAAATCAGATTGATTATATTCTTTGCAGCCAAAGATGGGGAAGCTCTATACAGTCAGCAAAAACAAGACCAGGAGCTGACTGTGACTCAGATTATGAACCCCTTATTGCCAAATTCAGACTTAAATTGAAGAAAGTAGGGAAAACCAGTAGCCCATTCAGGTATGACCTAAATCAAATCCCTTATGATTATACAGTGGAAGTGAGAAATAGATTTAAGGGACTAGATCTGATAGATAGAGTACCTGATGAACTATGGACGGAGGTTCGTGACATTGTACAGGAGACAGGGATCAAGACCATCCCCATGGAAAAGAAATGCAAAAAAGCAAAATGGCTGTCTGGGGAGACTTTACAAATAGCTGTGAAAATAAATGATTACACATCCATATAATGGAATAGTAGAGTAGGCGGAAATCAGAAACGGAACCAATGTTTATCAGCAGGGAAGGAAACTCATACAATAACAAAATAGGAAGATACAAGTCAAGTTTGAGAGGCTTTTTGTAAAATAATAATAATATAATAAATGTCTACATATTTAATATAGGAATGTTGACTAGAAAGAAACAAATGAAATAAAAATAGCAGTTATGTCCTCTTCTGAAGAGAGGAAATGTGGGTGGTTTTCATTGTCTTCTGAGTTTTCTGATTCTCTTTTCATAAAATATTTTTATGTAGTTAAAACATAATAAAACAAAGAGGGCGGGAGAAAAAGAATTGATAATAGCTCCTGTGAGAAAAATGAGGAAAAGCTGCCTGCTTAGGCTTCCTCTATGGTGTTTCTTTAGATGTCCACAAGTTTATGTTCCAGGAATGACTGTCTGCTGAAGAAAAAAATAAATCCTAATCACACCGCTAGTAAAAGCATCTTGGTGGCAAATATCTTTAATCCGGTAAACTAAGAACAGACAACAGGCATAGAAGCCTCCAGTGTCTGTTTGCATTTGAGTGGGAAGTCTGGGAGGGCTCAGGCAAGTTTCTGAATATTTGCTGCTGGGGTGAATTTTTTTCTTTTTTTCTCTATCTCTTCTTGGGGTGAGGAGGCTTATGTTTTCCCCACCAGCAGTTCCTTTCTCAGTAGGGGTGTGGATTGCAGAATTCAGAGCAGGGAGGTGATGACACCTCGAAATGGCTCTGGTACAGACTGAAGGTCTGTGGTTCCCAAAATTCATCAGTTGGAGTGCCACTAACACCTGCGTTGGCTGCATTTAGAGATGGGGTTTTGAAGGAAGTAATGAAGGTTAAATGAGATCATAAGGGCAGGGAACTGGTGCTTTTGAGCTGTGATGCTTTTGCACTGTGGTGTTGGAGAAGACTCTTGAGAGTCCCTTGGACTGCAAGGAGATCCAACCAGTCCATCCTAAAGGAAATCAGTCCTGAATATTCATTGGAAGGACTGATGTTGAAGCTGAAACTCCAATACTTTGGCTACCTGATGTGAAG
>NW_011494732.1:9339172-9349155 GCF_000754665.1 Bison bison bison
AAAGACCCTGATGCTGGGAAAGATTGAGGGCAGGAGAAGAAGGGGACAATAGAGGATGAGATGGTTGAATGACATCACTGACTCAATGGACATGAGTTTGAGCAAGCTCTGGGAGTTGGTGATGGACAGGGAAGCCTGGCGTGCTGCAGTCAATGGGGTCGAAAAGAGTTGGACAAGACTGAGCAACTGAACTGAGCTGAAGGGCAGGGCCCTAATCTGATAGGATTAGTGTCCTTACAAGCTTCTTCCCTGGCCACTCCCCATTGCATGCACCAAGGAAAGGCCAGGTGAGGCTGAAGTCAGAAGATAGCCCTCTGCAAGACAGGAAGAGTCACACCAGAAACCAAATCTGGGGCACCATGATCTTGGAATTTTAGCCTCCAGAATTTTAAGGAATAAATGCTTGTTGTTTAAACCACCCAGTCTGCACTGTTTTGTTACAGCCGCCTAAGCCTACTAGACAGAGAAGGCAATGGCACCCCACTTCAGTATTCTTGCCTGGAAAATCCCAAGGACAGAGGAGCCTGGTAGGCTGCGGTCCATGGGGTCGCTAAGAGTCAGACATGACTGAGTGACTTCACTTTCACTTTTCACTTTCATGCATTGGAGAAGGAAATGGCAGCCCACTCCAGTGTTCTTGCCTGGAAAATTCCAGGGATGGGGCAGCCTGGTGGGCTGCCGTCTATGGGGTCGCACAGAGTCGGACACGACTGAAGCGACTTAGCAGAAAGCCTACTAATATAGGCTTCCTTCATGGTTAGAGGGAGCAGAGTGCTGGCGGGTGAGGAGAGTCAGGCAGATGAAGATGAAATGAGGGTGAGTCAGTATGTTTTAGCTGTGAGGAGGGACACATTTGAAGATCTGGAGAGAGAGCCTAAGATGTCTTCTAGGTGACCCCATATCCATTCTGGCTGCCACTGTCTGAGGCACTGATCTAGGCAAAGAGTCTCATTTTTTTTTTAATTAAAAATTTGTTTTAGGGGGCCAGAGGTTAAGAATCTGCCTGCCAAGGCAGGGGACACAGGTTCGATCCCTGGTTCGGAAAGATCCCATGCGCCTTGGAGCAACTAAGCCTGTGTTCCACAATGGCTGAAGCCCAGGAGTCTAGAGCCCGTGCTCCCCAATGAGAGAAGCCCCCACGGTGAGAAGCCCACGCACCGCAACTGGAGAGTAACCCCTGCTTTCCACAACTGGAGAAAAGCTTGCGCAGCAATGAAGACCCAGTGCCATCAAACATAAATAAATAACTTAAAAAAAATTGTTTTAGTTCCTTGACCAGGGATAGAACCCACATCCCTAACACTGGAAGATAGATGTTTTGTTTTTTTTTTTTAATTTATTTTTAATTGGAGGATAATTGTTTACAATATTGTGTTGGCTTTTGCCACACAGCAACATGAATCAGCCATGAGTATACATATGTTCCCACCCTCTTGACCCTCCCCCAATCCCCACATCATCCCACCCCTCCAGGTTGTCACAGAGTACTTTATTGAGAGCCCTGTGTTACACAGCAAATTTCCATTATCTACCTGTTTTACATATGGTAATGTGTATGTTTCAAGTCTACTCTCTGTTTGTCACATCCTCTCCTTCCCCTGCTGTATCCAAAATCTGTTCTCTATGTCTGCGTCTCTATTACTGCCCTGCAAATAGGTTCATCTGTACCATTTTTATAGGTTCCATATATGTGTGTGAATATGCAATATTTGTTTTTCTCTTTCTGACTTACTTTACTCCATGTAACAGGCTTCTAGGTGCTCCTGCCTCACTAGACTGGCTCAAATGTGTGGAAGGTGGATTCTTAACCACTGGACTGCCAGGGAAGTCCCAAGATCCTCGTTCTTGAATCACTACTCAACGTACTCGGTCCTTCATCCCCTGTGCACCCCCAAACACCCTCGTCTTAATTCTTGGCTTGAGTCTCTCTCTTAGCATGCAGCCTGCTCCGGCAAACCACACTGAGCATGCTCACTGCCTTGCTTCACTGATGCTGGCTTCCTTGCCTGGGATGTCTTCCTCTTTCTGCTCCTAGCCCACACGAGTCTCCCTCCTGTTGTCTATAAGGACCATCCTAAGATCTGCCTGTTTCACCTAAAGAACACCCCCACTGGCCTCTTCCCTACCAGGAACTATGTGTTGTTCCACATCACAGCCCCAGTGTCTAGCAAAGTGCCTGGCACATAGGAAGCACTCACTAAATATATGCTCTAGAATGAATGAATGAATGCAGATGAATGGGCAACATATATTAACTGCCTGCCATATAACATCCCCAGATTCTTGGGCCTTCTGAAACAATCTAATCCAGCTCTTCTCAAATTTATTAGTCTCTGGACTTCTTCACACTCTGAAATGAGGACCCAGTTTGTATGGTTACAACTTTTGTTGTTTACCATATTAGAAATTAAAACTGACAACTTTTAAAAAATATGTATTTATAAATCCATTATAAAAATAAAAATAATATTAGGCCTATGAAACATTAACATATTTTTATAATGTTTATACATGTGATAATAACTATATTATCCCCCCTAAAAAAGTGAGAAGAGGGACATTGCTTTACATTTTTGCAAAACTCTTTAACATCTCATAATTGAAGATGACTGGATTCTCATGGCTACTTCTGAGTTTATTGTGATATCATAGGTCTTACAGACTCTGGACAATTCCCCTTTATACCCATGAGAGCATGAAGGTGAAAAATAGCAAACAACACTTTAGTATTATTATAAAAGGGATTCCCAGGCAGCTCAAACAGTAAAGAATCTGCCTGCAGTGTGGGAGACCCGGGTTTGATCCCTGGGTCGAAAAGATCCCCTGGAGAAGGGCGTGGCAACTAGCTTTGATCTCATGGATGCCTGGAAAGTGTTGTGGAGAATTCCTGACGTCCACGGACCTTACTTTGAGGACTTTGGATCTAATCCAACTCTACCATTTATGTTTTACAGATGAGGACAGTAAGGGCTAGAAACATGAGGAGACACGTTCACAACCACAAGCGAGTTTTTCAGAGAAACAATTAAAGCTGTCCTGTATTAGTCTCTTACCGTGTGCCTAAGCTCTGTACTTTTATGGAATTCTCTCATGGAATCATCCATGTGACTCTCTAGAGTTGGACTGAGTTTGACCCTGTTTACACAAGAGAAAACCAAAGCTCAGGGAGGTTTGTTAGTTGCCCAAGGCCACACAGCTGGGAAGGGGCAGAATTGAGATGCAGGGCTAGCGTTATATATATGAGTTTTGGCTCTCAGTCCCTTGTCCCTATTCCTGGAACATAAATACTAAAAAGAATGAAAATGACATGCTCCTCTCAAAATACGGGCTGCCTTCAGAGCCCAGAGGATGGGGGCACCCCAGAGGTCAAGGGCAGAGCTGGAAGATCAGGGCTCCAGCCAAAGGGTTGGAGGCAAATCTGGGTGGACTTACTCAGGCCTCCAGGAAGCACTCTGGACATCTTCCACAGTGGTCTTTGAGGGATTCAGACCAATCCGCCAAAAGTCAGTTCTGTGATATGAAGATCTCTGAAAAATCAAGTAGCTGATGACCAACTGCTCAAATTAGTCAGCGCTGCCAATTTCCCAAAACCTTATTTAAGGAAAATTCCTATCAAATATAGTTAATGAATGTGAATACACCCCCGCTTAAAGACAGTCAGTGACTTACACTCTTATACTTGTGCTAGTTTAAGATGCTCAATGATGATATTCATTGAATTTATACTTCTTGAATACTCTTAACCAAAAATTTATTCAGGATGTTTTAATTGTATTCAAGACTCTGCTTAAGATATTCAAGAATATATTCTTCATTAGAATATCATCATAAGAAAGCCAAACAGCTCCCATGATATTTAGCTTCAGACAAATTGAGCTTAAGATGCTGCTGAGAAGAATATATTCACTGAAAATGTTCAAGACTAATTTATTAGGAAGACCATATCCATATTCATTGAAAATATTCAAGAAAATTGGTAGGCTTCAAGACACTTCTGGCAGATTTAGAAAACTGGTGTGTTGGTGGCCTGCTCTCAGCCAGGTATTGGTCTGAGGTCTCTTGTGCCAATGTGAAGCTGTGCTCTTCTCAGTTCTATAGGAGACCTGGGACAGGCCAGTCCTTCTAGAAAGTTGTAAGCTTCATTTGAACCCTTAGAGGATAAGAAAATGTTGTAAACTTATGGTTACCAGAGGGAAAATGGTGACGTGATAAATTGGGAGATTGGGATTGACATATACCCACTACCATATGTAAAATCGATAACTAGGGACTTCCCCAGGGGTCCAGTGGTGAAGATTCCAACTTCTAATGCAGTGAACATGGGTTTGATCCCTGATCAGGGAATAAAGATCCCACATGCTGCATGGTATGGCCCAAAACAAAAAAGATAACTGATAAGGACCTACTGTGTAGCACAGGAAACTCTCCTCAATACTCTATAATGACCTATGTGGGAAAAGAATCTAAATAAGAGTGGATATATGTACATGTATAACTGACTCACTTTTCAGTATACCTGAGACTAACACAACATCGTAAATCAGATAGACTCTGGTAAAAATTAAAAGAAAAAGAAAACATTGTGTCCCCAGGGACCACCTTGAGCCTTTGGTCACCTCATGAGAGGGAAAAATAGAAGACATGTTTCCAAAGGCTTTGTAAGCATTATTTCCTTCAACCACCCTGGGAAGTTGGCTATAGAAATTATTGCTTTTTTACTGACAAGGATGCTGAGGCTCAGACAGGCGGAGTGAGTCGCCCAAGATCATCTAGTTAGTCAAGGGCAGAGTGGGGATTTGAACTCAGGCAGCGTAGGAAGGTGAACTCAACCAGAGTGGGATTTGAACTCCAGTGTCTGAATGTTAGAGCCCAGTGTCTCGGCTGTTGGACTATATGTTCTCCCACAAAGTTGACTTTCTATGAGCTTTATTGAATCAATGAACAAAGAAACCATCTTCAAGGTAGGGGCTGGTTAGTGGAGATTGAGTATTTGGGGCTTTAAAGGAAGGAAGAACTCCAGGAGCTACTAGGGAATTTGATGGCCCATACGTTTGAATACTTTGGCCACCTGATGCAAAGAACTGACTCTTTGGAAAAGACTCTGATGCTGGGAAAGATTGAAGGCAGGAGAAGGGGATGACAGAGGATGAGATGGTTGAATGGCATCACCAACTCAATCGACCTGAGTTTGAGCAAGCTCTGGGAGTTGGTGATGGACAGAGAAGCCTGGCATGCTGCAGTCCATGGGGTCACAAAGACACGACTGAGCGAATGAACTGAACTGAACTGATCTGTTTGAATATTAGAAGCTACAGGCAGAAGAGGAAAAGGAAATAGTGAATCACAAGGACAGGCCTCTTTTCCTTTCTCTACACCACACAGAAACAAAAATAATGGAAATTCTGATGGCCTACCTATTTATCTGTTCCACCATCATGCTATTGCTTAGAGCCCAGATCTGGCTACATTATGTTCCCTGAAAAACATTATAAAAACAAAACGTAAGCACAAAGCCCAGTGGGAGAACAAAGCCAGCCATTAATGCAGATGCTTGCTCTGTTCTGCAGCAGCAGTTTTATAGAAGTTTCCCAAAGTATTAGTGTCATTCTTTCTTTCGAGGGGAAAATGATGTTTTTATTTTGTTCTTTATTTTGCAAGTGAGATGGGTACCACATGGACATTGTTGGTAAGTCAGAAAGTATGTATAAGCTAAAATAAGATAAAAACCATCCATAAATCTTCCTTCCCCTACTTCAAAAAAAAAATCATTGTTCACAGTAGGTACCTATTTTTCTCCAAGGCTTTTGCTTTTATGCAAATGGGATCATATCGCACATGCTATTTTGTAACCTAATTTATTATGATCTTATTAATAAAGACAATGCCACCTCATTTTTTATTGTTGCTGATTTCTGGTTGTCGATGATTTATTCCCTGAACCCAAAGAGGTAAGAGATGGAGAAGGCTTCAGGGGCTACTTAGAGTCTTGGCTGCAGGACGAGCTGTCCTGTGACAGGACTGAGGAGGGTTTTGGTGGACAGGTATCTAAGGAGGGCCCACCTGTGGCTTCCCCCAGACAGTCAGGGCTCGGAAAATTGCAATGGCAAACATCTGGGGAGACCTGATGATAAAATTCCACCCGTGGCATGAGTTTGTGGGCAAGTTCCCTCACCTTAGGCTCCTCCGTCAAGTGGGGTTGCTTTGAGAACTGTGTGACATCAACCTGCTAAGTGCCTGCCTAGTGCCGCCTCCTCCTCAACCCTGTCCACTCCACTGATCTAACACTGACTCAGCAGGGTTCTGGGAACCCCTCCTAAGGATGATGGATTTTAGTAGCTTTTTTCCACCAAGACAATAATGTTTTGGCAGGGCACAGCAGAACTTGGCAAGACAGCATGACCAGGTTCCTCTGAATGGCAAGAACTCAGCTCTGAGGTCCCGGTGCCCTGGACCTGGGCCATCCTTCCCTTCCCCACAGGCTGGCTTTTCCACATCCTCCTCTTCTGCTTCCTGCTTGGTCTCCTTCCCTTCCTTATCTCCAATTGTCTCCTTTAAAAAACAATTTTTTTTTTTTCCTCCAGGATCCAACCACAGAGAGGAGAAGCTGCATGTGGTAGATATTACTGCCAGGGATAATGGGAAGTTAGTGAAGTCCTTGGGAGGTTCCCTGGACTGGACCACCTATTGTAGACATAATTTGATGCTTGAGAATAATGGATGGTAGCCCACCAGGTTCCTCTGTATATAGGATTCTCTGTGCAAGAATATTGGAGTGGGCAACCATTCCTTTCTCCAGGGGATCTTCCCCACCCAGGAATAGAACCTAGGTCCCCTGCTTTGCAGGTGGACTCTTTACCATCTGAGCCACCAGGGAAGCCCATGATAAAGAATAGACACCCTCAAAGGAGTGATTTTCCTATGAAACAGACTCCTCAACAGTATTTTATTTTTAGCCAGTTAGTGAGGTAATTTATAGTTAAAAAACCGTCATGCTTGGCACACAGTATGCTCTCAATAGATGCTAACTATTACTATGACTTGGAGAAGGAAATGGCAACCCACTCCAGTATACTTGCCTGGAGAATCCCATGGACAGAGGAGCCTGGCAGGCTACATAGAGTCCATGGGGTTGCAAGAGTCGGACATGAGTTAGTGACTAAAGAGAGAGATTACTATGACTATGATTGCCTAAAAGCACATAGAAAGCATTAGGACTGTGCATCTGGGCAACCACTGGAAGTCTGAGGCAAACACCATTCCTCCTATGAGACCCTCTCCCCACCCTCCACCCCCACCACCTTTGCTCTGGAAGCAGCCCTGGGCAGAGTGCAAGCTGGGAATATTTTCATACCCCATCACTGCCTGAAGACAGCCAGGGTGTCACCAGGCAGATAAATGCGCTCATCTTTTCCCGCTGAAATTGGCACGTCCAGAGTGGAACTCCGATGATTTATTTACCAGTGACAGTTCTGCTCTGGGGTGGAAGTGCCCTGGTTTGCTGAGCAGTCTATTCATTTGTCTTTGTTGGCAGTGCAGGCTCGTGGGATCCCCATCCAGGTTCCCACTGGCTCCTTATTCCTTCCATATCCTGCTGTACACACAGAGGGGCAGTCATGGGGGGCTGGTGGTGTGCTTGCCCCCTTACCTACAAAAGCAGCCTCTTGGGTTGGCTTGGAGTGGGGAGGCCCCTGGGGATGGTCATGGGGTTGGGTGTGGCAGCTTATGTGGCATTAAATAAACCACATCTACAAGGTCAAGGTCTCTTTCGAGGTCATGGGAGCTGGATTGCTTCGGGCTCAAATGCTGTCTCTGCTATTCCTTAGCTGTGTGGACCCACACAAGTGGTCTGACCTCTCGGATCCTCAGATTTCTCCTGTTACAGGGAATAATGACACCAGTTTCCTGCTATCTTATGAGCAGAGCATACGCACAGCATCTGGCACATAGTAAAGTGAGCCTGACATGTGTAGGAAGCTTTTAATAAAAGGAGGCTATTATTCACATCTTCATCCTCATTACCATTCCCCTGGGCTCAGAGTTGTCCCTGGAGAAGGTGGAGTTTTTTCTTAAGCTTATGAAATAATCAGAGCTGTAAGCAACTTACAGAAAAAGCCAGGTAGCTGGGTTGAAGCTCTGACACTTTCACATTGCCAGCGGCATTATTTCACCTCCCTGAGCCTTAGTTTCCTCATCTGTAAAATGGAGATAAAATGAGGTACGTCATGGGAAGCATCTGGCCTCGAGTGTACTCAGTGAAGATCAGATTTCTTTTTCTATCTCCCTCTTACGTGCTCAATGCTTTATGATTTACAAAGGGAGGTGACAGTCATTATCTGATACCCACTGTGACAACCCCACCCCAAGGATGGGTCATAATCCCTGATTCACAGATGGGAAAACAGGAGCTCAGAGAAGTGTAGCAACCTGCCCCAACTCATATTCATTTATTCAACAAGCATTTACTGAGTGCCTACTGCACACCAGCCACTGTTAACGTACTTCAGATATACCGATGAACACAACAGACCAAAAAAAAAAAAATCCTCATCCTCAAGGAGCTCACGTTCTAGAGATGGGATGCAGATAATAAACAATGGAAATAACAAATTGTATAACACGTTAGAAAGTGACAAGTGCTATGGAAACTAGACCATGATGAGGGGGATCAGGAATGATGCATGTAGAGGAGGCAGGTTGCAGTTTTAGACAGGGTGTTCACGATGAGCCTTATGAGAAGGTGACAGCTGAGCAAAAACCGGATGGAAACAAGGGTGTTAGCCATGCAGATGTCTGGGGAGCGGGAGGCATTGCAGGCAGAAGGAACAGCATGTGCAAAGGCCCTGAGGTGAGAGTGAGTCCGATGTGTTCATAGAACAGCAAGGAGTGGAGAGAATGGGGAGGGATAAGGTTGGAAGGGTACAGAGGTAATGATGCGTGTGTGTGTGTGTGTGCAAGCACACACATATTCATAGAATGAGAACGAATTCTTTAGGGCTCTGTAGCCATAATAAGGGCTTCCCTGATGGCTCAGCTGATAATCTGTCTGCAATGCAGGAGACCCATGTTTGATCCCTAGGTCAGGAAGATCCCCTGGAGAAGTGAATGGCTCCAGTATTCTTGCCTGGAGAATTCCATGCACAGAGGAGCCTGGCAGGATAAAGTCCACAGCTCTGAATGAATTAAGGAACCATAGGAGGGTTTAATGGAGAAGGCAATGGCACCCCACTCCAGTACTCTTGCCTGGAAAGTCCCATGGATGGAGGAGCCTGGTAGGCTGCAGTCCATGTGGTCGCTAAGAGTTGGACAAGACTGAGCAACTTCGCTTTCACTTTTCACTTTCATGCATTGGAGAAGGAAATGGCAACCCACTCCAGTGTTCTTGACTGGAGAATCCCAAGGGCGGCGGAGCCTGGTGGGCTGACGTCTATGGGGTTGCACAGAGTCGGACATGACTGAAGTGACTTAGCAGCAGCAGGAGGAGGGTTTAAACAAACTTGTGCCACAGTGAGTATTATTTTCCCAGGATCATTCTAGCTGTTGCAGACAAATGGACTGCAGGGTATTCATCCGCAGATGAATGTATAAACAAAATGTGATCTATCTATACCAAGGGGTATTATTCAGCCATAAATAGGAATGAAGTTCTGACACAGGCTACAACATGGACGAACCTTGCAAACATTATGCTAAGTGAAAGAAGACAGACACAAAGGGACAAACGTTATGATTCCAGTTCTGTGAAATATTGAGAGTAGGCAAATTCACAGATGGAAAGTGGGTTAGAGGTTACCAGGGCTGGGGGAGAAAAGGGAAAGGGGGGCATATTACCTCGTGCCTACAGAGTTCTATTCAAAATGATGGAAGTTTTAGAAACAGACAGTGGTGATAGTTACACAGAGACTGTAACTAAGGCAGGTGCATTGCGCCCTTGTGAGGACAGATAGCTGGTGGGAAGCTGTCATGCAGCGCAGGGAGCTCAGCTC
>NW_011494732.1:9349255-9349409 GCF_000754665.1 Bison bison bison
TGAGCCAGAGGAATCCAGCACCGGTCCTAGCAGGTCCCCACCCTCCCAGACTCCTGGGCTTTCAGCTCGTGGTGGCTCTGCTAGGACCGGTGCTGGATTCCTCTGGCTCATAGGGAGGGGAGGTTCTGGGCGAGGCTCTTGTGGATGTTGGCAG
>NW_011494732.1:9349538-9386713 GCF_000754665.1 Bison bison bison
AGATGACAACTTCTGTTATATATTTTACCAAAAGAAAATTGATTACAGGGACAAGGAAGGAAATAGCCTAGGCTGTGACAGAGGCTCAGACTGAGGTGGGGGCAAGGAGGGGGTGAGAGGGGCTCAGATGCTGGATTCACGTGGGAGTTAAGGCCAGGTGCGGAGCCTGAGTCTCCCATACCTTTCCCAGGGCCCAGGGCCCTGGCCCAGCAGGCTTTTGTGCTCATCGCAGGTCTCCACCCTCCCAGACTCCTGGGCTTTCAGCTCGTGGTGGCTCTGCTAGGACCGGTGCTGGATTCCTCTGGCTCATAGGGAGGGGAGGTTCTGGGCGAGGCTCTTGTGGATGTTGGCAGCCCCCACCCCACACACACGCAACCATCCTGGGCTTGCACCTCCAACCCTGCCCGGGCAGCTCAGCTCCCTCTGTTTGCTGCATCACTCTGGTTGTCTGGGAGATGAGTTCCGAGGTCACAAGCTCAAGCTCAGATTAGGAACTGGGTGGAGCCCATGAGCTCATGAAAAACACTGTTGCTGTTTGCACCCCATGGACCTTAGTAACCAGCCAGAGAGTCATTAGCCCAAATCTTGCTTCTCCTGATGTGGGCACCATGGTTGTTGTTGTTTAGTCACTAAGCTGTGTCCGACTCTTACAATCCTGTGGACTGTATTCTGCTAGGCTCCTCTGTCCACGGGTTCTCCAGGCAAGAATACTAGAGTGGGTTGACATCTCCAGAATTCTTCAGGGGATCTTCCTGACCCAGGGATCGAACCTGAGTCTCCTGCATTACAGGCAGATTCTTTACCACTGAGCCACCTGGAAAGCCCTTCAGGCACCATGGACAGAGGGAATACTGGCCCTCACGTGGGGTATGGGCTCAGACAGTCCTGGGTTCAAGTCCCAGCACTGCCTTCTACTTCCTACGGGGCCTTGGCCAGGTCGTTTCCCTTCTTATTCCTTATTTCCTTGGGTCGGGAGTTGTGAGGGCTTGTTGGGACTTTCCTCAGACTCGAGAGGGTTAAGTGACCAACAGGTGAATGGATGTTGTAAAGTGACAGTTGCTAGACAAACAGGAGCACTCATATGACAGAGGGCCTCAGAGAGTGTGGATGGTGCCTGCTGACAGGCAGGCAAGGAGTCCAGGGGAACTCTGGGTTTTCGGGGGGAGAGGTGTGTGTTCATGTCATGCACCAAAGTGGGGGAGGGAGGCAGGGGAACAGTGTGCAGGAAGCGATCCTGAACTCGGTTTTTTTGCACGTGGGGAGTTTGAGAAAGCCTTGGTGGAAATGTCCAGGAGGTACTTGGAGGTCTGGAGAGCTAATCTGGACCAGAAGGAGGAACTGGGTGTGTTAGTTTAGAGGCGGTCATTGGAACTACAGACTGTGTGATGACCCCAGGGAGAAGCAGAGGTGGGTTAGGACAGGATCCCCAGCACACTGCATTTATGGGATGTTTCCAGGAGGTGGAGGAGCAAAGGAAGAGGTGGGAGGACTTGCCCAGGGTCATGGGAGGAGTTAGTTGTTGAGCTGGATCAGAACTCAGATGTCCCTTCGTAGGTGGCGTGGAGATGCCGCTCAGCCCTGCCTCTTTCTGTTTCTCTCTCTTCCTGTCGCACTGTAGCAGCTGGTGTTCACTGGTTTCAAGAGAAACAGAAGGACTTTACCTAGTTTAGGGAGGAAAGGATATGGTAGAGCACAAATAATCGAAAAGAAAACTCAGCAGTGGACCCCAGAAAATGTTAGGGAACCACTGACTGAAACTGCCCGTGTTAGCCAGGCATGATGATAATGACTCGCTTCTTGTCTCACAACAGGAGGTCCTGTTGTGGAATGATAAGGAATGTGGTGCTGCTGCCAAAAACTCACCAGGAGAATTCGGGAGAGGCCAAAAGGAGGGAGGAGACACCAGCCTACAATATCGCCCTACCAACCTCCCAGAATCCTTTACGCTGGAACCAATCTTGGCTGAGAGATGTGTGTGCCACCAGGAAGGACCCCAAATCAGACCAAATATGAGTCAAACAAGATGACTGGGCAGAGACAACTTGGAGACTAACCCTCTTACCTTAAAACCTGAAACTGTGAGCTATGTGGCACAGCCGTTCTCCTGGGTTCCCTTTCCCTACTGCTCTCCGCCCGGGTACCCCTTCTCAATAAAATCTTTTTGCTTTGTCAGTACATGTCTTCTCAGACAATTCATTTCTGAGTGTTAGACAAGAGCCCATCCTCAGGGCCTGGAAGGAGTCCCCCTCCCTGAAACAGGAATGGGGCCACTCCAGGGAGCCGAAGAGTAAGAAAAATGTGCCTTGTCACTGGGATGAATCAGCTTCAGCTCTTTCCCATCCTCCAGCTTGACAAAGGTTCATATTCCTATGAGAAACTCATCGGCTTAGCCTGGGCCACGTGCCCACCCTTGGTGAAGGAAGGACAGGGCCCTGTGAAGGCAATATTCCCAATGAAACTAGCACAAGGGTTATTAAGAGGCTGGGGCCAGCGGGAAGTGACATGGAAGCGACCAGGCAGAAGCTGCAGGTGTGCCTCCCCTGGGCCCCCGGCTCTCTGGAGCTTCCGAAACTGGGTCGAAGGGCATTCCCTGGAGGAGCCAAGGATTGAGCAAGGGTGCCTGTGGCTGGGCAACCTGATTAATTCATCACTACCCACACAGTACACCTGGAAGGATTCCAAAGGGATGCAACAGAAGGATAGCTTTAATGAGAAGAGAAAGAACAAAACAAGACCTTAACCGCTCAGATTCATCAGGGAAGAGGGCGGGGCCGGGGAAGGTAGGTCCACCTAGCCAAAGTGCTCTCTACAAGCCAGGAATGCTCCAAGCCATTTACATATCTTGATTCATTCCGTTCCTCAGCACAGCCCTACAAAGCACTCTATCATCACCTCTGCGTTATTGCCAAGAAGCCCGAGGCACAAAGAAGTTAAGGAATCTGCTCAAGGATGCCCAGCTTATAAATGATGGAGCAGAATTCCAATCAGGGTGGTCCAGTCCTGGAGTGTGTGCGCATAACAATTACAAAACAATTACATGGCACACATGCCAAGTTGTCAGAGGGGAAGGAAAAGGCATATCAGGTAATACGGAGCGTTAAAGGGTCCCTTCTGAGAATCAAATCTTAAATATAGCACCTAGGTTTACTTGTCTTAAAGGCAAAACATTCAAACAACCCATAAATGCACAAAGGAAAAATGAATAAATAACTTGAACATCCACCATAGTGTCACTTTAAAACAACTAGAATATAAATGCAAATTTATATTTCTTTTAAACGGAGTATTATACAGACTGATTGAGGCCGACTTTCCGCCCCCCGTACCATGACAATAAACCATCTTTGGGAGCTTGGTAGTTAATGGCTGCGTACTTTCTCCCATTGTGTGGAAGCACCATCATTTGTCCAGCTTAATCCCCTCTTGTTGAGCCATTTTGTCATTTCCAATGATCCCTGAGTATAAATGCAGCAGACACTGCTGGTGAGCCACTCGAATCTCCTCATAGGCTTTGCTGAGCACACCTCCCCTGACTTCCGGGTACTCTGGTTTACATGAGTTTGTATCTGGTGACTTAACCACCCTGGGGCTACTAGGGGCCCAGGGTCCAAAAGCCTGATGTTTGTCTCCTCAAGGGAGTGTTCACATCCCCTACTTCTGTCGCTAGGGGAGATCTTCGTCTCTGAGTGTTGGCGTCAGGAGTATCTGAACCCAGATCTCTTGCCTCAGGTCAGAACAAATTCTGACCCGCTGGCAACACTGTTCCTCCTTGGCGACACTGTCTAATTTCAAAGAGCAGAGTGGTGTCATGCCATTTTCATGGATAGGGCACAAAAGACCTCTCGGGCTTTTGTCTCACTCTCTCTTGGATTGATTGCTCCAGGGGAAGCCAGCTGCCATGTCATGAGGACACTTGAGCAGCTTTTTGGAGAAGCCCACTTGGTATGGGTCTGAGTCCTCTAGCAATGACCACAAGAAGTAGTCCCTCCAGGGACCTCTATGTAGCACAGGGAATTACTATTCTGTAATAACCCATAAGGGAAAAGACTTTGAAAAAGAATTTATATATATGTAACGGAATCACTATTGTCCATCAACTATATTTCAAAAAAAGAAAGCCTTCAGCCCCAGTCAAACGTTCAGATGACTGCAGACCTGTCTACCATCTTCATTCAACCTCATAAGAAACCCCAAATCAGAACCACCAGCTCAGCCTTAGCTGAATTCCTGAACCTTGGAAACCATATAATATTAAATGTTGATTGTTTTAGGCCATTTGATTTTAGGCTAAACTGATGCAAAAAGAGCTACTAGCTGAACCCTCTTCTTAGATGTTCACAACACACATCACCAGACTAAAGAGTGAGTTTCATCTAACCCAGGATTTTCCAAAATTATTTGACTGCAGAACCCAACCCATTCCTTTTTCTTTTGATGGAACTCACTTTGGGGACTGCTGATCTAGTATAAAATCTTGGACACGCCCTGTGTCCTCTGTGTGACCCTACGGACTGTAGCCCGCCAGGCTCCTCTGTCCATGGGATTCTCCAGGCAAGAATACTGGAGTGGACTGTCATTTCCTTGATACTCTCAGTTTCCGGCACTTCTGTAAGGCCTTCTTTGTCCTCCGTCAACTGTGTCAGTGCTGGCTTAGATCTGAGGTTTGTGTGGCTGTGTGCGCGTGTGCACGCGCGCATCCATTGGCAGTCAGCTCTGTCATGCTGTCTGCTGTGGATTTGGTAAGCTGTCACTGTCAGAATCAGAACAAGCTAGTCTGTCACGCAGCTCTGATGGAGCACAAACAGGCAAAGGAAAAAGGAAATGGTCCCATGATGTCAGGTCACTAGGCAACGTGTCCAAGACGGCTGGTCCATGACTTTTCTCTGGCCTCCCTGCTTTACTGGGCTGCTGGGCTGCTGATAATAACTGAAGCAGTGGTCCTGTTTGATTTGCACACTCTCACTCATCGTCCCAGTCACCCTCTGGGGGATGTTCAGGGCTGGCAATGGATGGGCCCCATTTTATAGGTAAAGAGACTGAGGCTCTGAGCCAGGATTAAGAGCTTTGTTTTTTTTCTGGCATTATTCCCTCTGCCAGAAACCCTTAATCCTTCTTCCCACCCCGCCTGCCCCCCAGCCAAGCTAACACTGGTCTGGAACCAGTCTGCCCGAGTTTAAAACTGGCTCAGCCACTCTGCCACTTCCCAGCTGTGGGAACCTGGGCACATTTCTAAATCACTGCAGTTTGGCTATAGATTAAACGGAAAAATGGATGTGAAGAGAATGGACAGTCCCTTGCAGCTACTAAACATTTAATTTTATTGTTATTAATACTCATCCTTTCAACTTTGACAACACTTCTTCCTAGAAGCCCCCAGGAACTACTCTCACCTCACCCAGGCTGGGTCCAAGCCTCCCCTGGGCTCCTCCTATACAACCCTCACCCTGATTCTCCAGTAGTTCCTAACCCTAGCTGTGAATTGAAATCCTTGGAGAGCTTTTTAAAAATATCCATGCCCAGTGCCCCCCACCAGAGATCAATAACATCCGAATCCCTAAGAGGATTTCTAGAGCATGAGCTGAGTATTTCCCCACCCCGACCTTTCGCTCAGCCAGTGAGGGATGCTGGAGGCTGGGTGCCTGGTCTCCAGCCTGGGTGAGCACCCTGGCTGATGGAGGGAGGCGTGAGCCTAGCCAAGCAGCATCACCCACCTGCATCTCTCTTCAACTTCCAAATCTTCCAGGGAGGAAAATACTGTAATTGACTGCCAGCCTGTTGTCTGCCCCTCTCCCTTGCCCCATGTTCTCTTTTAAAATGACCTCTCTCCACCATGGTGGTTTTACAGAATAACCAACAATAACAGCAGTGATGGTAGTAGCTGATATTCTGAACCCTTCCTGTGTTCTAGGGATATATATTTTATATATATATATATTATATATATATAATGTGTATTATATATATATATGTGTGTGTGTGTGTGTGTGTGTGATTCATATTCCAAAGTTGTATTTGCAGGTTTCTCCTGATTTAAAAATAATAGGTTCATGGTACAACCACTATGAAAAACAATAATGGAGGTTACTTAAAAAGCTAAAAGTAGAACTACCATATGACCCAACAGTCTGACTCCTGGGCACATACATAGAGAAAACCATAATTCAAAAAGACCCATACAGCCCAATGTTCATAGCAGCACTATTCACAATAGCCAAGATGTGGAAGCAACCTAAATGTCCATTGACAAAGGTATGGATAAAGAAGATGTGGCGCATATATACAATGGAATCTCACTCAGTCATTAAAAAGAATGAAATAATGTCATTTGCAGCAACTGGGATGGATCTAGAGATTATCAAACTAAGTGAAGCAAGTCAGAGAAAGACAAATATCATATATTGCTTATATGTGAACTCTAAAAAAATGATACAAATGAACTTGTTTATAAAACAGAAACAGACTCACAAACTTTGAAAACAAACTTATGGTTACCAAAGGGGAAAGGTGGAGGGAAGGATGAATTAGGAGTTTTGGATTAACGTATACACACTAGTCTATTAAAATAGGCGATCAACAAGGACCTACTGTAAAGCACAGGGAACTCTACTCGATATTCTGTAATAACCTCTGTGGGAAAAGAATCTGAAAAGGAATGAATATATGTGTAACTGAATCACTTTGCTGTATACCTGAAACTAACACAACATTGTCAATCAACTATACTCCAATATAAAGTAAAAGTTAAATTAAAAACACAATAGGTTCATTCTTGGGCAAGGGGGTGAGGGTTGGCAACTAAGACGATAGAGGTATGGTATCAGGATTACCACTAGACCCCTGACACTGGAGCCTAAAATCCCCGCAATGCCTTTAATTCCCACTCTTCTCCCAAATGGAGACATTAAGAATTGGAAGGCAGGTGCTGGGAGAGTGTCAGGTACAGACTTGGGGCTACTGGTTCAGTAACCTTATGTGCTGCTGCTGCTGCTGCTAAGTCGCTTCAGTCATGTCCGACTCTGTGCAACCCCAGAAATGGCAGCCCACGAGGCTCCCCCATCCCTGGGATTCTCCAGGCAAGAACACTGGAGTGGGCTGCCATTTCCTTCTCCAATGCATGAATGAGAAAAGTGAAAGTGAAGTCGTTCAGTCGTGTCTGACTCTTAGCGACCCCATGGACTGCAGCCTACCAGGCTCCTCCATCCACGGGATTTCCAGGCAAGAGTTCTGGAGTGGGTTGCCATTGCCTTCTCCAACCTGACATGGGTCCCTGGCAGACCCTCCTTTCCACCTTCCAGGCAGGGTTCAGACTGAGACCACCTACTGCTCCCCATCCATGTGGTCTTATTCTGCATGAGCACCTGTGGGCTGAGCACTTTGCATGCATACATGTAATCCTCACACCAGCCGTGCATCACCATCACACATTTTTGCAAATAAGAAAACAAACGGGCCTTCCTTGGTGGTCCAGAGGTTAAGACTCCATGCTTCCACTGCAGAGGGCACAAGTTCTAATCCCTGGTTGGGGAACTAAGATCCCATATGCCGCACAGTGTGGTCAAAAAAAAATTTTTAATGAAAAGTAAACAAATTCCCACCAACAGAGGTCAAGGTCACACAAAGGGATATGGAGAGGGGAGCAGCAGAACTGGGACCAGAATTCAGAACCCTAACAGCCTTGGTGCTCCATGATCTCAGAGCTCACACTTAGTTCAGCCCTGGGCCCTGCTGTTTTCTTTGCTTGTTACATATGGCCTGAGACTCCCATAATACCTTCAAGGCCAGAGATTCACGTCTGTCTTATTCTCCAGCATCCAGCATGGTGCCTGATATATAGGAGGCCTGGGGGTGGAGGGGGGGAGATGTTAAAAACCTTTACTAACTTGCAGGACCAGGACACTGGTTATTCAGAATGGCCACTGGTCCAAAGGCAGCTACTGGTTCCTAGAAAGAAATGGGAGAAGGTAGAGGGAGGAAGGGGTCTAGATTTCAAAATGTCGCTTTTATTGTTATATTGTAGGTATGGAATAGTTAAAAGATCAGATGATGATTGCAATTGAAGAAAAAAATAACTTGCTATACTCAGATTCCAAGAGGAGGGGACTGACTGTGCTTTGGGGGCCACACGGGGAAGCACAGGGTCATTTGTGAGGCAGAGGGAAGGTGGACATTCGTGAGGCAGAAGGAAGCCTGTATTGTGGTTTTTGTGAGAATGAACAGGTGAGGTGGAGGAAACAGACTTGGAATGGCCTAGTTTGAATAATTTCAGTAAGCTCTGAGGCATAGGGGCTAGCCCTAGTTGTTTGGTACCTGACCTGGAATGAGCAGGGCAGGTGGGTGGTGGCTCAGAATGTGATAAAGCTTGCGGTGGGGGCTCTGGGTTGGTTTCCATAAGACAGGCGTGCCTGCAGGCTATCTCTGGGAGGCACAGTCCCTCCAGGGTCAGCAAGGTGCTAAGTGGTCAAAGCATTAGAACAAAAAGACGTGCTCAGTAAAGGATAGGACGGTAGCTGGCAGCTTAAGAGGCAGGGCTATTTATCAAACGGTGCTAAAGTGTTTCAATATTTGGACACCTGGCTCCATTGTACCTGGGTATATAGTTGAATTGGTGCCAAGTCTGAAGAAAGGCACTCAAGAAATATACATTGAATGGCTGAATCGTGGGGGCTGGGCCTGGAGTCTCCTCCCCTCCCCGTATCTCAGTTCTCCTTGGAGAATGACCCTGGAGTCACCATTTCACACGACTGCCTTTCCCTTTTCCTTGGGAGCCCCAGGGAGCCCCCAGGAGTCCCCATCTGCTCATACCTGGGAGAACTTGGAGCTGGTGGTCGAGTGGGCTGCTCTCACCACAGACAGGGTGACTTGAGCCAGCCCTCAGCAACCAGAAAGCAGAGCTCACAACAGACCATGAGTCCTCCCACCCCTTCTGACAACTCCTGGCTGTTGGGTGGGAGGGGACCTCCCACAGCCCCGTACCCCATCAGCTCCAGGTGTTGGCTCGTGGACAAGACAGTATTGATTTTCACATTATGATGCACAACTTGTGAGGCACTTAGAGGAGGGGGTGGAGGAAAAGCCAGTCACTGATTCCCAGAATTTATTTTGAGACACATTAATTTGTTTCTTCCCTTCAAGGTCAAATCAAGTCATCTCCATATATTACCATTGGCAGCGGCTGGCTGGCAGGCAGTTGGGAGGGGGGTGGAGATGGGTGGAGGATACAACTTTCCAGAGAGCTAGGTCAAAGAAGCAGAGCATAGAAGCAGGTTCTGGGCAGCCCCTACCCTGGCGGCAGCATCATCGACGTGAGACCCCGGAACGATATTCCTCTGTTATATCACTGGAGATCTCTGGGGAGGGGCCTAGTCATCTGTTCTGATGACAACGCTTGTGTTTCTAAACTGGAACCTCTCAGAACTGAAATAAGCTGGGTTTCTGGGGTCTGAGATCAGGCTCTTGGGCTCATTTCCCAGGGAGACCCACACTCACCATTCATTCATTCAATCATCCATTCAATACATATTTATTTCCAGTAGGTGGGCTCTCTGTTCTGTCTGCTTCTGCTCAGGGTCTCACCTTCAGTGACCCAAAACTGATGAATGACCACTGAAATGAAAGCTTTACTTTTCTCTTTATCTCACC
Source organism: Bison bison bison (assembly GCF_000754665.1). Classification (NCBI taxonomy): domain Eukaryota; kingdom Metazoa; phylum Chordata; class Mammalia; order Artiodactyla; family Bovidae; genus Bison; species Bison bison. The sequence continues at coordinate 9,359,178 of NW_011494732.1, forward strand.
AGGTTCTCAAAGTGGGAAGATAGGGTAACCTCATACCCGGCCCAGTTGCCTTGCGCTTTGCACGTGCCCAGTAAATATTTGTTGAGCAAATATTAAATTAGTAGGGATCTTTCCCTTTACTTGGACTATTTCTCCCCTCATTCTTTAAAGCAGAGCAGTTCGGATCAGTTTGGGGTTTTGTGATTGTTATTATTACTTATTCTGCTACACAAATTCCCAGCTGTTTCAAGATGTGCTGGGTTGGGATGAGGGTAATGATGAGGGCCTCTGGCCAGTCTGGTGGGAGTCTGAGCTGAGATCTTAAAGATTTAGCCAAAGGAGGGGCTGGAGGAATAAGCACTGGAGCGAGAGAGCAGTGTATTCAAAGTTCTGGGAGCAAGAGAGGGCCTGTCTGGTTAGAGGAACAGAGGGAGGTTAGGTGGGGCTACAGTGCAAGGGGAGGGAGTTAGGGGAGCTGGGGGAGAGAGGGGTCCTGGGGAAAGATCCCAGAAGGCTCTGCAAGTCTTGAATGAAGCTTGGACTCAATCCTTTGAACAATGGAGAACCATCAAAGGATTGTAAAAGGGACATACCTTTCACCTTGGCTCATGTATTTTCTTCTGCCGGCAAGGGACCTCCCCATCCCTAATCCTGCTTGCTCAACTCTGACCACCATGGAGTGAACCCTCCCCTGAGAAATCGTCCCCAACCCCAAGTCCTTTGCAAAGCCTTAGCTTGAAATATAACTTCTCTTCCCAAAATGTTTACAGACTCACATAAGACACACTTAGATTTTGCTTTGCTGAGAGAAAGGCAGAATAGGGTTACAGTTACTAGTGCAGTCAGGACCCCCTCACATCCCCAATCCCAGACTGTTGCTTACCAGGTGTATGATTTGGGGCTATACACTTAGTCCTTCCTTACATCAGTTTCCTCATCTGTAAAATGGAGATAAGAGTTGAACCAACCTCATGTAACTGAGCAGGGGCCTTCGCAGGACAGAAGGCCTCTCTCACCATCCCCCCCTCCATTCTTCACCTGACTCTTGTTTGTAGTAAAACTTTAGCCTCCGAGGCCTTCCCCAAGTTCTAAAGAATAAGTTTCATCAAGGAAGAAACAAAAGCCAGAAACAAAGGGAAACAGTCAAGCAGGACAAAATAATTGTTTAGCCGTTAAACAAAGTCCGGGACCTTTAGTTCCTTCTCAAGGGCTATAGATAATATTCTGAGACAAATCCTTCAAGCTGTTTTGCAGAGGTTGAAACCCCGACCAGGCGGAAGAAGCTAACTACATGCTGACAATAAGCACGTAGACGCCACGGGCAACCTGGGGGCCAGGAGGCTGATGATGTCGACTCCCAAGTAATTCACCACCAGCCAATCAGAAGAATATCCACCAGCCGTTCACACATCCCACAACCCTTACCCTCACCCTGGCTTCAAAAACCTCTCCCTGAAAGCCGTCAGGGAGGTCAGGCCTCTCAAATGCTAGCTGCCTGAGCTCTGTGCTCGGTGCCCTGCAGTAAACACTGCACTGTCCTCCACAACCTGGTGTAAGAAACGAGGGTTTGATCCCTGAGTCAGGATGATCCCCTGAAGGAGGGCATGGCAACCCACTCTAATAGTCTTGCATGGAGAATCCCGTGGACAGAGGAGCCTGGAGGGTTACGGTCCGTAGGATCTCAAAGAGTCGGACATGACTGAAGTGACTTAGTACGCAGGCTTTCTGTTACCTGACACCTGTGTAGCCGCTCTTCAAGCTGCTTGTGGGAAGGAATCATGGCTCATTGTTTGCTATATGCTTGGCTCCCAGAAAAGGACCAAAATAAGTAGATGCTCAGGAAAGAGTCACTGATTCTGCTGTCATTGGCAGTTTGGAGGTACTCTTAAAAAGCAGCTCATAAATCAACTATGCATGCATGTTAAGTCGTTTCAGTCACGTCCAACTCTCTGCGACCCTATGGATAGTAGCCCATCAACCTCCTCTGTCCATGGGATTCTCCAGGCAAGAATACTGGAGTGTGTTGCCATGCCCTCCTCCAGGGGATCTTCCTGATCCAGGGGTGAAACCTGTGTCTCTTATTATCACCTGCATTAGCAGGCAGGTTCTTTACCACCAGTGCCTCCTGGGATACCCAAAGCAACTACACTTAGATGGAAAAACAAACAAACAAAAAGGCAGCTCAGGAGCTCCTCATTAATTCCTCCAAAAACAAAAGCTGAGTTCTACCATCACCATGGGACTTACCCAAGCCACTTAGAGGCAACTTCTTCATTGTAAAGGTAACATCTACTTCCTGCGGGTCAGGGAGGCTTAAAGGCGATGGGCTCCAGGGATGGAGCATGTGACCCAGGCCTTACCAATCAAAGTACTGATTTTCTGGGCTGTGCTTAACTCAGGGATGGTCATGTGACCCAAGCTGGTCCAACTAGAATGACTCTCAGCAGATGTGATGAGAAAAGACTGGCTTTTCTCGCTGGGGACTGGAATGTGGGCAGTGGAGTGGTGGTGTAGTGATTGCACCTGTCTTGAGGTCACGTGAAAGGGCCTGGGGACACGACAGCTAGGAGCAGGAGTCGGGGGAGGTGCAATAGGGAGACTAGGCGCGGAGCCAACACCGTGGAAACAAGAGACAAACTAAGTTCTCTTAAGATCATTAGAAACTTGAAAGCAGCATTTATCTTGGACTTCTCAGTTGTACCCAAATAAATACCCCTTTTTCTTTAAATCAGTTGGAGTAGGGCTTCCTAGCATTTAGCATAGAAACAGTTCTAACTGATGCGCTGTGGTAGCACGCTCCCTACCACCAGACTTTCAGGGTTCTGGGCTCCTGGCAGCATCAGTGTGTGGAGTGTTGACTGACCCTTTCCTCCTTCCTAACAGAACCTTGCTTTTTCAAGCAGCAATGTTCCAGGCCTCGAAGGACAAATCAATATTGATCTAAGCCTATCATGGCCATTCCTTTCCCTTTGCCAGGGACTGGCTTCAACAAACTCATGTGACCCATTTTGGGTCAATGAAAAAAAAAGAAAGAAGACTGTTGAGAGAGAGCTTCTGGAAAAGAGCTTACTGATGAAAGAGAAAGTCAGACAAAAAGACTTTTTTACCCTCGCCTTCTCTTCCTGTACATGGCCATATGAGGTTGAGATGCTTAGAGCTGCTGCAGCCTTTTTTGCAAACATGAGGATAGAACTTGTAGACTCATCAGAAATGGTAGAGAAAAATGATAGAAAGACTCTGGGTTCTTGGTGGCATAACAGCTGAAAAAGTAATTCTGAAATCACTCATATCTAAACTTCCTGTAAAGTTATTTATATCATTTAAGCCACAGTGCATTGAGCATTATTATTTGCAACCACAAGTACCCCTAACTGATGTTGCATATCTAAGTGGTACAGCATTTAGTTCCCATCAAAACAACACACAAGGCTAATAACATCAGTTCCTTTTATTATTGTTTACTGTTATTTCCCCTAAACAACAGCACAATTCAAATAACAATGACACGCACGTCCCACCCATATACACAACACCACTAGCCTGCCTGCCAGACTATTTGGCCTTTGCTTGGTTCCTGGTGGAGCTGTCTGGAGACAGCCCCCTCTGTAAAAATCCCGACTTGGACATAGGAGACACAAGAAAGGGGGGACTTTAACCAGAGAATAAACTAAAGGACTTCTAAAGTCCTTGGGGAGTGCCAGCTTGGGAACATGCTATAAATGCCTGGGTGGAGGGCACACGGCACTGTCTGTTTTCATGTGGTTGCAGGATAAATCCCATATGGGGATATAAGACCTGTCTATAACCCTCTGTAAACCAGGGCTGCAGAAACACTGTGGGGTGAGCTACGAGGGCTCCATCAACCAAACCAAGGGGCAGGTTGGACATTGGGAGCCCAGAATGGGAATCCCGGTCCCCAGAGAAAAGCAACTCTTGCATTAGCTGCAAGATAAGATACAAAGTGAAATGTTATGTCCCCTTTTATTTGTTTTGCAACTGTAAAATGTGCAACATTTTCATCATGATAGAAAAGGTAAAGAAGGGAAAACTCCCAGCATTTTGGCCTAATGCAATGGAGCATGACCTGTCAATTGCGCCATCTTGCAGAAAAACCTACTACTAACACTATCCAGGGAATCTGGTCAATCCACCCCGACCCCCAACATTTTAGCCACACTAAATCTATGAGTTCAGCTATAGTAATGTATCCTGGAATCAGAGAAGCCCAGGGGTTGGGGCGGGAACAAGGAAGGGCCAAGACTGGGGTCTCAGGTACAAGTGACTTCCTGGCCGTCCTGAGGAAGCTCATTGTTGAAACTGCTCTCTCCAAACGGTGAGTAAGGGGGAACCTGGGGAGCTTCGATGATCAGCAGGCCTTCTGGGGAAAGGGAGGCAAACACTGTCACAGGATCCACCTCTGCAGGAAGCCTAGGGAAAGTAGAAGATTCATTTATTATTTTTAATACAGCCAAACACTCTTTTATTCATTTGAAAGAAAATATTTTTGATATTGCCTGGTGGGATTATTATCAAACATAATTATTTTTATTATTATTATCAAAATAATAAATTTAATAATCATAATCATTATTGTTATAATAATCCCACCAGGCAATTCCATTACTATCCCTAATACATAGATGAGGTGATTGAGATCAGAAAGGTGAACTGATTTGCCCAAGGTAACACAGCTGGCAAGTAGCACATGGGAAGAGAATTGGAATCCTGGTCTTCAAACTCAAGAGATCAGGCAGCTGATCATGACACTCTGCCTCCTCTCCCAGGCACCAGACTTTTGAAAAAAGTCCATGGTAGGGAAAGCCAGGAGGTTCAATCACCCAGATCTTCCCACCGGTCTAGGCTGATTCCACCTGTTGTAAACGCAGGGGTCTTGATGAAAGAACCAGGCAGTAAAGTGAGCCCATGCCGGTCATGGGCAGGACTCTTCCTGGAGGGGCTGGGGAGGTTTTATGCTGTGAACAGCCACCGGTAGCCACATGAACTGCATCTACCAAGGAGATTCCTGATTAACAAGGAGCCTGCAGGGAAGGGTGGGAGAGAAGGGGAACCTGGGCAACTGCCAAGCCAAACTTCTGAAGTAGAGACAAGGCCAAAAGTTTGGACCTCCCTAATGGCAACCCACTCCAATAGTCTTGCCTGGAGAATCCCATGGACAGAGGAACCTGGCAGGCTACAGTCCATGGGGTCACAAGAGTCAGACATGACTTAGCAACCAGATCACCACCACTCTCGGCTGGGGGATGGGCTGACTCTGTTTAACCCTTTGCACGCCGACCCCTAGGGCATCTGGGACATATGACAGGGCAGCCATGGTCCATAAGAAGGACTCCACAGGCAGGCAGACTGGAGCTCAAATCACACCTCTTCCTGACTGTGTGATCTTGGGTTAGTGACCTCACCTCTCTGACCACAGGTGGTTTAAAACAGCACCTATCTTTTAGGGTGGTGTGAGAATTATGTAGGATGATGAAAGCAAAGGGCTTAGCACAGTGCCTGGCATATAGGAAGTGCTCAATAGGCATCAGCTACCACACTGTCATCGTAGGCATCAGATGTACAAGTGGGGACCTTGATAGCTGTGACTATTTTAGCATCATCACTGACCCGTGAAATGTCAGCGGCCAAAAGGATGTCAGCTATCCAGGACAATGTTCCCATAGTACGCATGGGGAAACTTAGGCCCCAGTATGGGAACAGACTCATTCAAGGGCTCTTACCAGGTGGCCTCTATGTTGAACCCACTTGGTGGGAGAGCTATCCCTCCTGGGTCCTCTTGCAAAAGGGACTGAGGTTCAACGAAACCGGTGGGAAGATCTATGGTGATTGAACCTAAAGAAACTAAATCCTTTCATTTACAACTAAGGGAAAGTCTCAGCTCTGTTAACACAGAGCTTTAACATGGCTGTAACATCTCAGCTTCTACTATCTCTTGATATTTTCTCTCTTTCAACAAAGAAAGAGAGGATCTATGACTTAGGCCCTCAGGCAGGCAACACTGTCTAGTCAGAATTTAACCACATTTTGCTTTGGGTTTATTTCACAATTGCCTTCTTGAGTGAGTGAATGTTTGACTGATGAGAACTGAACTTTATCAAAAGTGGATTGATTGAAAAGAAAAAAAAAAATCACAAGCAAATAATAGTATAGGGACATAAGCACAGAAGGCAAAAAAATAATTGAAGATGGTTTGTGAATGACTCATTTGGTCTCTCCTATCCAGCCAAGTAGGAGGGCTTCCCAGGTGGCGCTAGTGGTAAAGAACCTGCCTGCCAATGCAGGAGACATAAGAGATGCAGGGAATAGATCCCTGGGTCAGGAAGATCCCCTGGAGGAGGGCATGGCAACTCACTCCAGGATTCCTGCCTGAAGCATCCCATGGACAGAGGAGCCTGGTGGGCTACAGTCCACAGGGTTGCAAAGAGTCGGACACGACCGAAGAGACGGCACAACCAAGTAGGAAGTCCGTGGGCTTTGAAGATGGGGAGACCCGTGTGCAATCCCAGACCTGCTTGTTACGGCCATGTGACCTTACCTGAGTCCTGTCAACCTTTGAGCCTCAGTTTTCTAATCCACGAGATGAGCTTAAAAATACCAGCTCTCTGCGTGCTGTGCTAAGTGGCTTCAGTTCTGTCCGACTCTTTGTGATCCTATGGACTATAGCTCCCCAGGCTCCTCTGTCCATGGGATTCTCTAGGCAAGAATACTGGAGTGGTTTGCCATTCCCTCCTCCAGGGGAATCTTCCCAACCCGGAGATCGAACTTGTGTCTCTTACGTCTTCTGAATTGGCAGGGGGGTTCTTTGCCACTAGCACTACCTGGGAAGCCCAATAGTGACTCTGCAGGATTCTTTTAAAGACAGCATAAAATTAAACCTCTGCATCTTAAAAAAAAAAAAAAAAAAGGCACCATTGTCTTGTGTCCTGTCTATGGAATGAGTTTTCAATGAAGAAACTTTTTTTTTTTATGATCCTCAGAGCTTGCATCAGATGCTTATTTATTTATTTACTAGCTGTAGCATGTGGGATCTTAGTTTCCCAATCAGGGATTGAACCCACACCCCTTGCATTGGAAGCACAGAATCTTAACCACTGCACCACCAGGGAACTCCCAAGCCTCTACATCTCTTAACCTGGCTCTAGACACACCACTGCTGCTGCTGCTAAGTTGCTTCAGTGTCCGACTCTGTGCGACCCCATAGATGGCAGCCCACCAGGCTCCCCCGTCCCTGGGATTCTCCAGGCAAGAACACTGGAGTGGGTTGCCATTTCTTTCTCCAGTGCATGAAAGTGGAAAGTGAAAGTGAAGTCGCTCAGTCCTGTCCGACTCTTAACGACCCCATGGACTGCAGCCTACCAGGCTCCTCCACCCATGGGATTTTCCAGGCAACAGTACTGGAGTGGGGTGCCACTGCCTTCTCCTGACACACCACAGGGGGCTGCAAATGGCAGATCAGATTCCAGGGAAGCTGTGGAGCAAAGACACTACAGTCTGCTTTGGTTCTGGGCATCCTCTGTCGATGACTTCTTGCATTCCCTGGTCTTTCACTCCAGGGAGGTGTGGAACAGCCCCTGTCTCCAGTCTTTGCCCTGCACTGGGCCAGACTTGCAAATTCCAGTCTCTCCCTCATCCAGTCAAAACGGGGTCTTTCCCAAAGGGATGTGTGTGTTGGGAAGAATCCCTAGCTGTGGGCAAGGCAGACAGCTGGAGCATCGTGTCTGGGATGAAATCTCCAAAGGCCTCAGCTGGGCTTAAGGAGCTTCCCTAAACTCTAATGACTGGAGTATTTCCTGGGAGAGGCAATGAGACCTCTGAGAGGGGGCTGGGGTTGTCCCAAACCCCAGTCCTGCTGCTTGGTGATGGAGTCAGGGCAGGGCCGGGAGGTCTCAGGACTCCCAGCTGCTCTTGTGTGATTCCAGTCTTGCTGAGTCTCTAGTAGATTAGTCCCCATGGGCTGGGCACATTCTCTCACTCCCCATCCTAAGGGAAGTTGGGACAGAAGCCCAGAACAGTTTAGCACGTCGCTCCAAGTCACCCACTCAGTCGTGGCGCCAGGACTCCCTACACCCAGAAGCGAGATTCAAAATATTTAATGACTGGCACAGCTGGACATTGACCAGCTGGAATAGATGGATCCATGCCATGGTGATGGAGGAGGGTCCCGGGGGCTCTTTGGTTGTTGGAACGTGGGGAGGTTTGGAGGGTTTGCGAACTGCATCAGGATGGTCAAGTGACCGAGGAGAGCCTCTTGGGGGAGGGTGGTCCCGGCCATGATTAGTTCAATACTGTAGAAATAGCCTAGCTCAGCTGCGGAGCCCCATTTGAGTAGTGGCTCTGCTTCCGGCAGCTTTAGGCGTTTCTATCTGGTCAAGTAACTCGCAGCAAGCTGTTTTTTCCCAGAGGCCTCAGAGATGGTGAGATCCATGAAAACGGCTGTCTTTAGAGATGATGAATTTGCTGACTTCTTTCTGGCTCAGTCCCTTTCACAGCTGTGACCTGCCTGTGACTCCATCCTGAGACCTTATTTCAGTCTCTTAAAAGAAACATCAGCCCTCTCGCTCCCCTCCCATCTCTCTCCTCTCTCCCCATCTCTCCCCTCTCAGCAACGTCTGATCTGGCTGTGGTACTAGGGGAAGGTGTGGGTCTTGGTGATGGCAGGCCAGCCAGGGAGAAAAAGTTTGGTGTTTGCCTTATCAGGAAGTGTCTACAGGCTTTTGAGTACTCCAGAGGCGCCTGGTGGGTTAGGAATGGGCACATGGTGGGAGAGACAGGATTGCGGAAGCTTAAAGCTAAAAGCAGCCTCAGAATTTAGCCTGTGCCATCTGTCCAGACACAGGACAGCTTTGCTGGGGTGAGGGGAAGGGTTAAGATTCAATAACAACAGTAGTAAAAACAAACCGACACTTATGGGGACCTGCTGTGTGCCCACCGCGAGCTGTGATCTCATTTCCTTTGTGGGTATCTCCACAAGGCTCAGCATCCCTTCCTTTTATGAATGAGGAAAGGGCATTCCTTGCTCAAGAACTGAACATGGTGAACTCAAGAGTTCAAGGGTCTGTTTGGGGCTGTTATGAATGCTCATTTTCAGGACCCTGGGTGTATCGTTTCACCTCTGGGGGATTTAGTTTCCCCATAATACAAGGAGGGTACTGTCTCTTTCCCCCACTGCATACCTTTGCTTCAAAGGTGAAACAGGACTAGAAGAGACTTTAGAGCCAGAAGTGCACAGAGGGGTGGGGTGCCATTTAGGGGGACGAGGTGTCTGTGAAGCAGCCGGCCACTGGCACATCGCTGTGAGACTTTTTCTCCCTACAGGTATTGCCATCAGGGCCTCCGTCTGTCTTTGATTCTTTGGCTCAGCCTGGTGGTGGCCTTCCTGCTACTCGCATAATCCCCCAGTCTCAGCCCTTCTCACTCCCCTTGGCAAAACTGGCCCTTCTTTTTTCCCAATCTCTCAGCCTCAGAGCCCTTCTAGGTCGAAGATAGCAGGACACTTTCCAGCCTAATTCTTACGGGTGCCCTAGGGAAGGCCATGGGAGACCTGGAACAAGCAACCCTTGAAAGGTTCTATTAGGAATCTGGAGGCATGATATCACGTGGGTGGGTGAGTACCCCGATTTTCATGGAACTGTGGACGAGTCGTCTTGCCTCTCCTATTCTTGAATTCTTCATCTACAAAACGAGATTGTTGATCCCACCTCACAGGGCACTGAGAAGATGAACTGGCATCCCCCTTTCTGGGAACCCACTGTAGGTTTGTTTAACTTCTCACGGGGTTCAATCCCCTGCCCTGGGGCGGGTCTCTTGAAGGAGAGATGCCCAAGACGGGTCCCAGGCATGCCGCCCCCACTCCAATCCTCCCCTGAAATCCAACTTCCAGGTTACTTACTGGATTTTCTTTGTGAAGTTCTTGGAGACGATGCCCCCCTCTTGCTGCTTTTCTTCGTGTTTACCTGGAAGGGAGAGGAAAGTCACAAGTCAGCATCTGCGTCCCACGGGCATCATTCAGGATTCGGCTCAGATGGGGATGCTGCCCTGGCCTCCTGTGTGGCCCGGGGCTCGGTCTAGAGGCTCCAGTTGTCTGAGCCTGTGGTCCCTCCTCTGCTAAGTGGACCCTCTTGAAACCACCTCCCAGGCTGCTGTGAAGATGCAGTATGACAACGGGTAGGTCAGGAGGCCTTGACCGTGACTTGTAGATGATTAAGAGTTAAGACCCAGGAAATCACAGGGATGGTGTCCTGTCTTCTAAGACCCTGCACTGCACCGTCTAAGTCTCACATCTCACCCTTTGCTCCTAACCAGCCAGGAGATCCTTGAGGCCAACATCCCAAAATGAGTGAGAGGATACAAGTCAGGCTAGTTTGCCAGCCCCCTGGGCTTTATAACGCACAGAGCTCTTTCCCAGCTCTGAGAATGGGCTTCTTTTCTCCCTCAGTTACTGATGTGAAAACTCAGGCCTGGGGATGGGTCCAAGCTCACCCAGCAATTGTGTGGCAGCCCAGGCCTCAGAACCAACTCTTGGAAACCAAGCCAAGGACTGAGGTCCGCTGCCCCTGTGCCTGTTCCAGCTTCCAGTTAGTTCTTTGAGCCCCATTATCTGTACATAGTCCTGAAAGAATTGCCTGGAAATAATAATGCATCCATCTCCAAAAACAAAGCACAAAACACCCAAAGGGTGCTTCCCTGAGAAATGACACATGAAGCAACATGGATATGAAATTCCACCTGCCCCCTCCTCCTCCTGGAAGACAAGGGCTTTTTCTCTTCCCTTAGGAAGTAAAATATGAAATTACAAGAGGGCTTAGGCGCAGACTGGCTGTCATGTTGCAATTTATGTAACAAATTCTGAACCCTTTGGCCCCTCCCCACTCTTGGGTCTTTGGTTTTTGTTCTGTTTTTAAGGGAGACAGTGTCTCTAATTTCTAAACAATGCGACTAGAGCCCAGCAGAGTCATTAGGCTCCTATTATTATTAACTCCTCATTTGTGGGGCCACACTGCAGGGCTGAGAATGCTCATTTACCCAGGGACACCCTTCTGAGGGGCTTTGGAATCTAGACTGTAAATAACCTTGTGTAATACAATGTCTTACTGCAGTCAAGATTTTAAGCTGATAATTTATAGGTGATTACATTATTCATTACCTTTTTATTATTCATTATTCCTTTATTAATAACTTTTTCTGATTATAAGATAATGCATGTGTATGTTTGAAAATGTAGAAAGAAAAGACAATCAAAACCCTCCATAACTACATCACCCCAAGAAAACTACATTTTTGTATATGTTCCAGATTTCCCTGTTACTGAGAAATGCATACATGTTATATAATACAGATGTATATCATCTATTTTATCAAAAATCATATTGTATGTTATGTCCGGAACTTGTTTTTCTCTCTTGTTGACCCATTATAATCATTTTTCCATATTACAGCAACTATTTGTCAACAACATGACTTTTTAAAAAATTAATTTATTTTTTAATTGAAGGATAAATGCTTTACAGAATTGTGTTGGTTTCTGCCAAACATCAAGATGAATCAGCAATAGATATATATTTGCCAACAACATGACTTTTAATGGCTGCAGAGAATTATAAATTCATTCAGCCAATCCTTGGCTTTGGGGTACTGAGAGGGTTTTTGACGTTGGAAAGAACCTCACTGTGCTGAACATTCCTATAGCTAGATTGTCACACCCAGCCTGATGACTTCCTAGGATAAATTTCATGTTCTAGAATTTTGAAGGCTTGCTCTGTATGTCGCTAAATTTCCCTGAGGCAAGACTACATCAATGTAGTCTCCCACTAGCTGGGCAGAAAGGGGAACATTTATAGGAATTCATTTTTAAACATGAGCGTCTGCCTAACTAGAACATACTCTTCTGCGAATGTGCTGCTGCTTGGAGCTTGGAGAGTTTATTCTGACCTGCCAAGTCCGTGACCACCAGCTGCCCAGTTCTGATACAGGCCTGTGGCCAAAGGAACACTGTCTATCCCCTGGTCCACTCCCCAAAGCCTGGGCCTCCAGAGACCTGCTTTCCCTGGGGACAGGCCAGTGCCTCTGACTCAGCCCTTTTGCATACTTAATATCCTGGCAGTAATAAACGACAATGATGACGATGGTAAAAATAATAATAGCAAACTCTTTATATCGCACTTTCTTGGTGTCTACCACTGTTCTAAGCACCTTACTGATATCAACTCTTAATCTTTCACAAAAACCTTAGAAAGCATTACCATTTTGTGGATGGGGAAAGGGAAGTTCAGAGAGGTTAAGTGATGTGCCCAAGGTCACACAGCTTGGAAGTGCTGGAGCAAAGACTCCAAGGCAGGGGTGTAGGTTAGGGTTTGAGTCTGCTCTGACCTCTCCTAGTACTTTGCTCCTCTTCTCTGAACCTCAGTTTCTTCTTTTCTCCAGTGGTGGTGACAACTTTCTAATTATTGGCTACTGTGAGGAGCCAGTGAGAGTGAGTCACAGAATTGCTTCAAAAGTTGTAAAAGGGGGATGCTTCTGGCTTATTTTGATATTTGAGGAAAGAACTGGTCCTCAGAAACAAAATGTCTCTGTCTATGCTCTGAAAATAGAGTACTGGGGTTGGGGAGAGGATCTTTGAGCAAAGGCAGCTGCATGAAGCGGGGCTGGAGGAGGGAGTTAACCTGTAGAAAGAGAGTGCTGCTAAGAGGCTCCAGTTGAAGCTGAAGTTGCATGTTATTTGAATATCTATTTATTGGGGCAGCTTAAGTACTATGACTGATTTTTAACTTTTTAATTTTGCTTTCCTATCTACATTTTCTACCATAGAACATTTTTTTGTAAATAGAAAAAAAAAAAAGCAATTATTATGAGTCTTTAAAAAATAAAAAAGAACTCATCTAGAGGCCAGGGAAGCCAGAGGCCCCTCACAGCCACTGAGAGATGTAGGTGCCAAGGGGTGGCATCAGCACTTCAGGGAAAGCCACTGGCCCAGCTGAAGAAAGGAGGTGCTGTTTCCAGGGAAGGCAGAGGCCCTGGGATTAAGGAAAAGGGATGGAATAAGGCCTAGGGGCTTTCCAGTTCCTTCCTCCATCAGAGCCTGGCCCAGTGACCCATGAAGAGAACATTTCTTGGCTGGTGACTGTGGGGTGGGGGAGGGGTGTGTGTGAAGCATGATGGAAATCATTTAGTCTAGCAATTTCCAAACACTTTCCTGGACCTAGACACTCATATGTGGTTGGGTAAGACAGGGCCGCCTTTCAGAGATCCATAAACTATATTAGCAAATTCAAGGCTCTGATAAGTCCTGCAGTAAGGAGACCCGTTTGTAATTTTGCTTCATATGGTACCTTTGAAAATCCTGGAACCCCTCCCCCAATTTATTAGATTCCTAGTGATATCTTAAAACATGCCATTTGGCAAATACTGATCTAGTCCAACTCCTTATAAAACCAAGGGTACATGTGAGGCCCAAGAGGTGGTAGGGTTTGCCCCAGACCATTCTAGAAGCAGATCCTGTCATCCTGATTCTGAACTGTCTAAGCAGGCTTGACTTTGAATTTCCGACCTTGTTATGGAGAAGCAGATGATCTCAGGTGACTGTGTCTGGGCCTCAGTTTCCTCAACTGTAAAGTGGGTGTATCAAATCTATGCGTATTTTCTCAGAAGTCCATGTGAGGAATCAGTGAGCCAAAACATGTCAGCCTTTAGCACAGTGCCCTGCATGAAGAGTTTCAGGAGGAATGGGTGTGTCATTAAGTGAGGTAGGAGGGGAGACTGGTCTGACTCCCCACATCCCTTGAAAACTGCTTTTTAAATGGAGCCCAGGATGTCAATTTGATTTTAAAAATCCCTATTATAAGAATCTCTGTATGTACTCTCAGGCCATTGGCATTCTGTCAAGTCAAAGTTGCTAAGTGCACAGCTGTGAAGCATTTTCAACCTAAAAAGGCATTGTCTTGTTTTTGTCTTATTTAAGCCCCCAATGACCCCATTTTACAGATGTGGAAGCTGAGGCTCTGTGACTACTCGGAGCCTCTTGGATTAGTAAGGTACTCAGCTGGGATTGCAGCCTGGAACTCCCAGACCCTATCTAGAAAGGAAAATGAGAGAAAAAGTCCTCCAGGTTGGACAAAGGTCTCCTGGAGGGGCCACAGGGTATGGGAGACCCTCCACCCAGGAAGCCTCTGAAACCCTAATTAAAACAAAGACAGGAGGAGCAGTGATAATAATCACCTTGTTTGCAGAGTATCAGGCAGACATTTTCAGCTCCATCTTACAGACACTCTGCATTTATTATCATAGACTGTGCATATTTCATCTTCCCTACAGCCTTGCTAGTTGGATATTATTTACCCCCATTCTTTAGATGGGTAAACTGGGGCTCAGACCAGTGAAAAGACTTTCTTGTGCACATCCACCCAGAAAGTATAAACAATGGTGGCGGGATTTGAGCCCAGGTCTCAGGGAGCATCTAGCAAGCATTCATTATGTATGTGTATATGAATTGGGGCCTTACTTTGTGCCCAGCATTTTAATAACATCAACAACAGCAACAGTACCGATCCCTTGTGTTTTAGGCATTGTGTACGCACTTTATACACGTCGTTTTTTGTACGCACTTGACCTGTGTTGTCTCTTTTAAGACAACAGTCCTCAGGCAGTACAGCCATTTGAACCCCAATTTCCAGATAAGGAAACAAAGCACAGAGAAGTGGTTTCAGATGTCTGGCTCCTCAGCCAACTCAGGAAGCCTTGACTGCCCTCATCCACCAGCATAAGGCTCCAGTGTGCCTCCTAACCCACCACACCCTCCCGAGCCTTTGAAACTCCCCCTCCCCCCACCCCCCCACCCCGCCCCCGAAGGCTGCTCTGCTGGGGCTTGTCTCTACCCAGCCTGTTTGCAATGGCTTTTATTGATTTTCTGGCTGGTGGAGCTTGCCAGGAACCTGCTTTTTAATAGAATGTTAATTGGGAGGGAAGAGACAGAAAGCTTTTCCCCGCTGCTCTGCTTCACAGGGACTAAGCGTCCATCTCTTTCCTGTTCCCCCAAACATTCCCTCTTCCAGAATGGGATGTGGGCAGGCCCGGACTCTGCCGGCTGCTGACTCACGGCGTGTCCTTGGACAAGTCCCCGCCTGGGCTCAGCTTCCTCAGCAGTACAATGGGACTAGTTGAGAGCAGCAATAGAAAAGCTGTAGCCCTTGGCACCTAGTAGGTGCTCAACATATCAATTCTCTTCTGACCTCCCAATTCCTGACTTAACCTCTCTGCACTTCAGTTTCCTCATCTGTAAAAAGAAGAGACAGACAAGACCTGACTCTTCTGCTTCTGTTCACTGAGATGCCACAGGTAAAGCGCTGAGCATGGTGCCTGGTAGACAGTAAGCGCTCAATCAACGTTACCGCGTCATAGCTTTGTAACCGCGATTATGCCTCAGTATCCTCATGTGGGACAAGGGGAAGGTGTTTCCCTTGAAATCTGAGCTAGTTACAGACACCCCCTTCTGGACTGTGTCTTGATGTTGGGGTGCATGAACCCCGCTTCTTCTTTGTTTTTCTACCCCTATATCTATTATTCTTTACATTAAATTCTGTTAAAACAGGCAGTGTGGTTTCCATTTCCCTGCCTGTTAGCTGGTTGATGCTGCACCCAAAGGTTAAAATTTCTCCTGGGAGCTGGAAGAGAGGGGCTTTTCTGTAAAGATAACTTTACGGGTTGCATTCCTGAGCCCTGAAGTCACCTGTGTCATGCTGTCATAGTGTCCCCTCTAAGGGAGCGTCCTCCTGGCTCTTTGCAGCTGGGCCCTCCCCACCCCCAACCCCCATTCTCTCCTTCTTGTCCTCCCCCACTCACCAGACACCTCCACGTATCCGTCCTTGGTCTTTACCATCAGCTCCTCCGGCTTAAAGCTGTGCACGTTGACACACACTTTCCAGGGCTCCCCGGGGAATGGTGGGGGGCTCCTGCCCTCAGCAGGCACCCCAAATCTGGTCATGGCAGTGGGCCCCCGGGGCACCATGCCCGACCTCAGGGTCCCCGGCCAGGCGGAGGAGAGTCGAGGCAGGGCCCAGTCAGGCCAAGAGGCAGTCAAGTCGTCGGGGAAGGGGTCCATGCCAAAGCCATCGTCCAGCAGGCGGGAGGACAGGGGCGAGTCCCTGAAGGGGTCCCGGCGCCGGCGGCTCGTGTAGTGGCAGGGGAAGGGCATCTGACCGTCAGCCATGATGGCTGCTGAGCTGAAGGGGAAACAGAGGCTCAGAGAGAGGGAGCCACCTGCCCAAGGTCACACAGCAAGGTGAGGTGGGTGCGCTGGCCTTCCAAGCTTATTCTTCAGACTCAGAACCATCCACTGCCAGGGACAGAGGCACACACTTGGCTGGGGTCCCAGCCCCCAAAGACACTCCAGCCACGAAGGCGACCTCCGGTTGGTCCAGCAGAATTCTCAAGGACCCCTCTCCACACAGCCTCGCCGGAGATCAGCCAGCTGCCACTGTCCTCCCAAGCGGTCCAGGCTCCCAGCCAGAGCCACTGAGTGAAGCCGAGAGCTTAATAAACCCGGGGACGCAGGCCTAGAAACTTCTCCTTGCTTCTCGTGGGCTGGGCGCCTTCTATTTATTGCTTCTTGGGGCTGGAGGCGGGTTTTGTAAACGCCTCCTGTCACAGGAGTATTCGGAGGTGATGAACCAGCCCCAGAGAATCTGCTGAGGGGGACAGCGGGGCTCCCAGGGGGCTGGGAGGGGCCTTCTCCGCTTCTCCGGACTCTCCTCCCCCAGCTCGGCTCAGCCCCGCCCTCTCTGCCGCTCTCTCCCCCGGAGCCCGCCCGCCCCTAGCGGGGCACTATGGCCCGGCTATTAATAACCCTGCCTGGGTGAGGGCTCAGGTCACCCTCTGGAAATACCTTCCTCAGAGCCTGCTGCGTCCGTCCTCCTCCCTGGGGACCCGCGGAAGGGGAGGAGAGAGACTCCGGAGCCCAGTGGATTTGAAGGCAGATGGCCCTGGGTTGCCATCCCCTCTTTCAAGCCTTTAGCATCCTCAGGCTCTCAGTGCTTGCCTTCTGAGGGGAATAACATTCTTCCGCAGGTGGCTCTGAACTATCTGCTTTCCCACCTGGAAAGTGGATGTAATAGTAGCCTCCTGACGGATGTGTCATCCTCCTTAAAACATTTAGCAAATCATCACTTGTATATTTTCAATGTTGACTCTCAATTACATAATGCTTGCTAGGTGCCAGGCTCTGTTCTAAATGCTTTACACACATTAACCGGCTTTATCTTCATCATCAATCCCTTGAGGTGAGGGTACCACGCTGATCTCCATTTTACAGATGAGGAAGCTGCCATGGGGAGTGGTACCCAATGGCAGCTTCTCTTATGGTGAGGACAGTTAAGCATGACAGTTAGCAAAGGTGCTGTATTCAGGCAGGGTTTCTGGTCTGATTTTCCAAGCCCAGAGAGGGCCTGTTTGCTAGGTTCTTCTGCCCCTCCCATGTAGCTCAGAGAATGAATTTGTAAATTATCCTTTGACCTTAGCGCCCCTAGAGCTTGGGTTTGTCTTTGATCTGTGCCCAGCAGGTGTGCAGTCTGGGGCTTGCCATTGACCCCTCTGTGGGCTTGGGGTACGGGTTCTGCCTTCTTCGTGGGGTGGGGTGGGGGGTTAAGGAATTCAGTGAGTCATTGGTTGAGAAAGCAGTTCGGTATTAAGAAGGGCGCACATGAGGTAGTTTGCTAAAAATACTCGTATGGAGGATGACAACATCCTCATCGTTTGCTGTAGCTGGTGCACCTGCCACGGGGGCACAGTGGCAGACATTGTGGCCCTAAACTCTCACAAAGGCACCACGGGCACTGTCACCATGCCCATTCTGCAGATGAGGGAACAGAGGAAACAGAGCCTGGGCACGCTGCTGGGGCAGGGGGTGGGGCCTGGGTAAGAACCTGCAAGTCTGTGCTGAGCTGACCGACCCAGACACGACTGCCTTCCTCCTTAGCCGAGAGGGAGACGGCGGCACCCTCATCCCAAGTGACTAGGGTGAGATCATCGAGCTGGAAGCTTCAGGCTGACGTCACACCGGGCAGAGAGGCTTCAGCTCTCTCTGTAATTACAGCGGGGCGAGGCTGGCTGGGTGTGGAGCCAGGATGGGGAGAATCACTGCATGACACGCAGAAGAAGGCTGGCCCTGTCTTCAACTTGGGTGGGGGTTGGAGAGGTTTCCGAGCCAGGGTGGGGGTGGCAGCATCCCGAGGGAGTGAGTTCTGTGTGTGGGCTGGAGTGGGTGGGCTCAGGCGTGTGTGTTTCTGTGGGGATGGGGCTCTGTTTCTTGTCTATCTGTCAGCTGATGGGTGTGTTCTAGAAGACTCTGCTTCTCTTTCCTCCCAGACTTCCCTTCCACAAAGCCTGGGGAGTAGGAGGGGACACGCACTCAAGGACCTCATCTACCTTCTCAAGGATGATTGCAGCTTCCAGGCCCGCAGGAGGGAAGGGTCGCGGTGCAGCTAGGAAATAGCAATGGCAATCATTACCATTTATCTGGCACTTCTACGGGGCTTCACTGGTGGCTCAGATAGTAAAGAATCTGCCTGCAATGCGGGAGACCCGGGTCAGGAAGATCCCCTGGAGAAGGAAATGGCAACCCACGCCAGTACTCTTGCCTGGAGAATTCCAAGGACAGAGGAGCCTGGTGGGCTACAGTACGTGGGGTCACAAAGAGGCAGATATGTCTGAGCAACTAACACTTTTCTACGTGCCAGGTTTTGTTCTAAGCACTTTATGTATATTAGCTCAGCTAATCTTACAACTCCGCAGGGAAGGCACTTTTATTACCCCATTGAACGGATGGGGAAACTGGGGCACATCGTGAGGACATGGGTCTTCCTCGTGTCTGCATATCCAGTGAAGTGGCAGAAGTTTGGCTCCTGACTCCTCTGCTCTACTGCCTCTTGCAGTCATGGTCACTGCTCACATTTATTGAGCACTATGTCCTAGGCCCTGTGCCCAGCACTTTGTTCAACACCTCAATGAATCTCCAGGGTTCAGAGAGGTGAAGCCACCTGTCCTGGACCACACAGCTGAGTGAGGATTGGAACTTGAGCCAGTGGGACGTGAGAGTCTACGGTAGTTACCAGAATGGGACAATGTTGCCCAGGCCCTGTCTTGGTGACCTTCCTACATGCCTTCTGCCCCGTTCCCTGTTGGAGGCTTGCTGTATTTGTGGCTCAGGCCAGCCTTCTGCTTTGGGAAGCTGCGCAGGGAGGCAGCTGCTGGCCCTGCTGACGGGCACCCTGGAGAGGAGTCAGCAAACAAACATGGAAAGTAGTCAGCAAGCCCCGTGTGCTGTCAGCAGGCAGGTGAAAATATGGGGTCAGCTCCGGGAGAGGCTAGGGCGGGGATGGGGCCTCCAGGCTGGCTCTTGGGGAAGGCAAGACCCTGGTGGGGCTGGGGAGGGGGCGATGTGAGACCCCAAGTCCTGGAACAAGGGTTCTCTTGGCTGCCATCTTCTTGGAGCTTTCACATGGGAAGGGCCACAATTAAGCCTCAAACAGACTTCCCGGGGGGAGGGTGACATCACTCTGCACTATGGAAAGTGGGGCCCTGGGAGGAGAAACGGCAGCCCGAAGTTGCACAGGTAGTGCCAGATGAAGACCCAGGCTTGTCATCTGCCTGATTCTGTGCTTTTTTTCTTTCCACCGCAGTGAGAAACCCAAGTTCCTCCCTCCCCAGGCTTTGCCCCTTCGCCTTCAGGTCCAGCCACGATGGGGGAGGGGGTGCTGTGGGAGCTGAAGGGGGTTGTTCTGTGAATCCCTCTGAGTCATGGCTTTCTGGATGTCATTTATGCCTAAAGTTTCATCTACAACTCCAGGGGACTCTTGTTCTGGGTGTGGAGGGAGATTCTGGCACCCCTTACATTCACTCAGCCTCCAGGTCCAGGAAGACCCAGCTCTGCATTCCCTCTCTTGGACACCCCCAGAGCCAGCTCATTCCCAAAAAAATAGGGAGCAAGTATGATCATGTCTTTTTTCCTTCCTTTTCTCAGCTCCTCTGTCAATGACAGAAATGGAATTCCCAGCATCTTCAGCTCCTTAAGGCAGGACCCTTGGGTATCTTGTTCCCAGCAGCATCCCCTGTGCCTAGAAGGATACCTAGTGCATTAGGGGGAAAAGGAGATCTTGGCCCAGTAGATGATGTCTTATAACATCATCTATTGTGTCTGAACTGCCTTGCTTACATGTGATAGACTCTATACACAGTGACAGTGTTGGAATATTAACTGAAATTCCCTGAGTACTTAGAAGGTGCCAGGAACCAACAGCCCTCCCACCCCGAGGTTTGCACTATCATCACCCCCATTTTACAGATGAGGAAACTGAGGCTTAAGGCATGATGTGACTTGTCCGAGGCCACCAGCCTCTGGGTTCTGAACCCAGGTGTGTCTGCACTTCAAGATCAGTGCTCTGTCTTCTACCCACACAAACACATGATTAATAAATAAAATAACAAACAACCCACATGGTCTCTCCCTAAACCAGTCCATGTCCTCCTCCCATGTCGGTAATGCTTCTTTATTAAGCTCTAGCTTCCTCCTACCATAGACTCCAAAATTCTCTCCATACTGCTTCCTCTGCTGCTGCTGCTAAGTCACTTCAGTTGTGTCCGACTCTGTGCAACCCCATGGACAGCGGCTCCCCCATCCCTGGGATTCTCCAGGCAAGAACACTGGAGTGGGTTGCCATTTCCTTCTCCAATGCATGAAAGTGAAAAGTGAAAGTGAAGTCGCTCAGTCGTGTCTGACTCTTAGCGACCCCATGGACTGCAGCCTTCCAGGCGCCTCCATCCATGGGATTTTCCAGGCAAGAGTACTGGAGTGGGGTGCCATTGCCTTCTCCCACTGCTTCTTCTAACCACCTCTAAAAGTAATTATAATAATCCTAATAACAGTATAAATAGCAAAATGTAACATTTTGTACCAGTTGTGCTTTATGTATCAACTTATTTAATCCTCAGCCAAATTGCTCCAAAGTCAGTGTCATTATCTCCATTCTCAGATGATACTACAGATGGGGCACAGAGAGGTTAAATAACCCTTCAGGTTCACAGAGCTACTCCATGGCAGAGCTGATATTCAAAATCCAGGAAAGTTGGCTCCAGAGCCTGTGCTCCTAATCACTTCATCATTCTGTGAATAACAACAATCAGAATAACAAAACAGTAATGATCCCACCATTATTCAAGACATGTTAAGTGCCAAGCTTTGCTAAATGCCTGGTATATCTTCTCTCTTTTCATCCTCATAACAACCCTACTAGGCAGGATATTGTTAACCCTGTTTTATGTTGAAACGTCTAAGGCACAGAGTCAGATCTATGCTGACTGGTTTCTAAGCCTGTACCTTCAACTGCCCAGTGAGCGGGGCCAGCTGGCACCCACTGTGTGCCCAGCCAGAGCACCAGCTCTCCAAACCCAGCCAGATCCGAGAGACCACAGCTGACCTGCAGGTCACGGCCCACCCCGCCCTCCACCTTCTCCTCACTGGACCTTCCTCTCTAGAACTTTCTGACAGTCCTTCCAGACCTTCTCAGTAGAATGACACCAGAACACACTTATATTTGGGAGCCTGGAGGCTGCCTGGGATAAGCCATCTTGGTATACATCAGACCCTGATTTGAATCCTGTTAGCTGTGCTGCTCTGGGCAAGTGTCTTAGCCTCTCTGAACCTCTGTCTTGCCAGCTGTAAAACAGGGATGATAATATTACCTATATCACAGGGTTATTGTTTGCACAGATTATGAGGGGGACATGGTTGGGGAAGTGGGTATGGGCCAGATTATGTAGGGCCTTGTAGACCCTACCAAGGAGTTAGACTTTGTCCTGAGCACTTTGTTTTTTAAATTTTGTTTTGGGCTGCACCTCGAGGCACGTGGGATCTTCGTTTCCCAACCAGGGACTGAACTGTGCCCCCTGAAGTGGAAGCTTTGAATCTTAACCACTGCACTGCCAGGGAAGTCCCCTGAGTACTTTGAAGATCCACTGACCTGTTTGGAGAGGGAAGGTGATGTGATGAGATGTGAGTTCTAGAAAAATCAGCAGCTGCTTATAGAGAGTATAGTATGGGGCAAGACTCCAGGGAGGCCAGCAAAGAAAATTGCTGCAGAATCTGGGGAAGAAAACAGCCTGGGCTAGGTTATTGGCTGAGGAGAGGCAAAGGTGAACACAATCCTTAATATAGTAAAGAGAAGCATTTTGAGCACATGATTGGATGGGAGGGGAGGAGAGGCTTGCATCAACTGCATTGCCCAGTTTTTCGATCTGGGCAACTGGGTGGATGGTGGTGCCATCCAATGACATGTGAGGATGAGCAGATGAAGGGAGTGAGGAGACTCAGTTCATTCATTTACTCATTGATTCATTCACTATGTATTTATTAAGTTCTTATGCACACAGCACTAGCCTAGGGGGTAGAGAAAGCAATGAGTAAGGCAGAAGTCTCTGCTCTCACATCTATCAACAAGCACACAATCAAATCAACAATTTAAACAATTTTAGATGCTGAAAAATTTTACGGAGGAAGTAAAGGCTGTTGGATATGTTTCTGATCTGATTTCCTGCTCCCATTCACCCCTGAGCTGAAGTCCCAGTGGCTTTCTTTCTGCCCTTGGGACAAAAGAGTCATATGTATTTCCCTCCAAGGACCTTCCCACCGCCTATGACACTTCTCCCCAGATCTCTGCACTTCTGGTTTCTCACTTCACTGGTGTCTCTACTTAAATGTCACTCACTCAAACCTTCTCCTATCGTGTTCTCTCACATCAGCTGGTTTCTTTTTCTTCATAGCCCTGGCTACTAACTGGCAGTGACATCTCACCACTCTATTATTATTGTTTTTTATCTGCCTCTTCTATTAGAACGAAAACTTCATGAGGGCTGAGTGTGGGGACTTTTGTCATTTAGGGCTCTGTCCTTGGCATATAAAACAGAACTTGGCACATCGCTGGGATTCAATAAAATTCCAGGCAGTTAGTAGGTAGCAATGACACCACCGTGCTTGCCCATGTGACTAGCTGTGGTCAATGAGTTGTGAGCAGAAGTAACGTCTGTCAATTCCAGTTCAAAGCATCAAAGCATTTACTATAATTTACCCCAGGGAGGTCCCGGCTTCATGAAGACAGGACCTTTAGGTGATTCCTCCTTCCTTAGCACTTGGGCACCAACTCATACTGAGGGGCATCTCCCTATTGGATGAGAAATAAAGTTATGTTCTGTACGACTGTGAAGTTTGGGGTTTCTCTGTTAGTACTGCATTGCGGTTATTGTTCAGTCGCTAAGTCGTGTCTGACTGCTTGTGAACCCATGGGTGCAGCACACCAGGCCTGCCTGTCCCTCACTATTGCTTTGTCTTCGGCGTCAGTCCTCCCAGTGAATATTCAGGGCTGATTTCCCTTAGGACTGACTTGTTTGATTTCCTTGCTGTCCAAGGGACTCTCAAGACTCTTCTCCAGCACCACAGTTCGAAAGAATCAATTCTTCAGTGCTCAGCCTTCTTTATGGTCCAACTCTCACAGCTGTACATATGACTACTGTAAAAATCATAGCTTTTATTATACAGACCTTTGTCGGCAAAGTGACATATTTGCTTTTTAATACACTGACTAGGTTTGTCATAGCTTTCCTTCCAAGAAGCAATTGTTGTCACCATCCACAGTGATTTTGGAGCCGGAGAAGAAAAAATGTGTCCCTGCTTCCACTTTTCCCCCTTCTATCTTCCATAAATTGATGGGACTGGACGCCATGACATTAGTTTTTTTCATGTTTAGTTTTAAGCTAGCTTTTTAAATCTCTTTCACTCTCATCAAGAGGCTCTTTAGTTCCTCTTAGCTTTCTGCCATTAGAGTGGTATCATCTGCATATCTGAGACTGTTGATGTTTCTCCTGGCAATCTTGATTACAGCTGGTGACTTATCCAGTCTGGCATTTCGCATGATGTCCTCTACATAGAAGTTAAATAAACAGGGTGACAGTATATGGCCTTGTGGTACTCCTTTCCCAATTTGGAACCAGTCAGCTGTTCTGTGTAAGATTCTAACTATCGCTTCTTGACCCACATAAAGGTTTCTCAGGAGATAGGTAAGATGGTCTGGTATTCCCATCTCTTTAAGAATTTTTCATTGTCTGTTGTGATCCACACAGTCAAAAGCTTTCATGTAGTCAATGAAGCAGAAGTAGATGTTTTCCTGGAATTCCCTTGCTTTCTCTATGATGCAACGAATGTTGGCAGTTTGATCACTGGTTCCTCTGTCTTTTCTAAACCCAGCTTGTACATCTGAAATTTCTTGATTCAAGTACTGCTGAAGCCTAGCGTGAAGGATTTTGAGCATAATCGTACTAGCATGGGAAATGAGTGCAACTGCCTGCTACTTGGAACATTCTTTAGCACTGCCCTTCTTTGGAATTGAGATGAAGGTCAACCTTTACCAGTCCTGACATCCTGGCCTATTCTGATGAATAGTTTTCTAAATTCTATCCTTTTGTGATTGTTAGTATTGCTTCAAAAGAACTTTCTTGGTGCTAGTGTCAATCTGAGGGTAAGTCATTCTATCTCCTCTATGGAGAGACCTGGCTGGGAAAGTGGTATCTATTCCTCCTAGTTTGGGACACTTGTGCCAAGTGCCATTATTAAACATTTAGCAGACTCTGAAATTTTGGGGGGAGAACTGGAAAGTCTATAATCTCGAGGGCTTTTTCCCCATGTATCTCCGAGGTGAGAGCAAGAGCTGGTCTGACTAGTTGGTGACCATGACACCAGGCAGCTGCTTTGGAAACAGTTTTTTTTTTTAGGTCTGGGAATGACAGCTCTTAGGAGGACTCAGCCCAAGAGGGTTCTCACGGTTTGTGCTGGGATGGGGAGAAAGATTGGCATCACTGGGGAGGATGTACAGAGGTGGACAAGGAGATATATAAACAAGATACCTCCTTCTCAGGACTGGCTTAGTTTCACCTTGAATATGAGTTACAATGGGAGAAGGCAATGGCAACCCACTCCAGTATTCTTGCCTGGAAAATCCCTTGGACGGAGGAGCCTGGTGGGCTGCAGTCCATGGGGTTGTGAAGCATCGGACACGACTGAAGCAACTTAGCAGCAGCAGCAGCATGAGTTACAATGAACTATAGCTGAGAACAAGAGAATCAAAGCAACCGTGGCTGAAAGAACAGAGAGGTTTAATTCTTCCTAATATTAAATTCCAGAGACATACTGTCTGATCTGCCTTGATGTTGCTGCTCCACAAAGTCCTTAGATACTGACACCACCTTTCCATCTCGCTACTGACACCTTTCCGTCTTGCTGGCCCTTCTTTATGGGCTCCATTTCCAAAGCCATCTCATGGACCAGGGAGCCACCTGAGTTACAGCCCTCACGTCCACATTCCAGCAGCAAGAAGGAAGGGATGAGAAAGAAGGAAAAAGCACACAAAATATCTCTTCTATAGAAATTTCTGGAGGTTACCATACAAAAATGCTGCCTTTTCTCCTTGGCCAAATTAACCACATGGCCACCCTAATTGCAAGGGAGGATGGGAAATGCAGTGTTTATTCTGGGTAGCCATGAACCCAGTTAAAAATTGGGATGGGGGGTTATTGCTGAGGATCAAAGGGCCATAGGGGACACCTAGAAACTCTGCCACATCTTGAGAGAGTAAAGATAGATTTTGCAGAAGATTCCTAAAGATTTAAAGTTGGATTCCTTTTGAAAACTGGTGGGAAATATGTCATTCTCTGCACCAAAATGCTGATATTATCATACATAAAAACTTTGCGTGGGATGTCAAATGATTCAGACTCTCTGAAGCCAAGCCCAGGAGGTCATGGATTCCCTCAGGTTAAGATTACTTAATTCAGAGATATGATTTGAGGTGAGAGAGACGCCAAGGAGAAAACATCCTCTGTGTGCGTGTGTGTGTGTGTACACTCATTCCAACCCCACTCCATTTGGCAATGTGAATGTATTTAATATGGTTGCTATTGTTTATTTTGGTTTTAGATTCCAGAGTAGATTGTTAAAGGGACCCAGTGTTCCACCTTGAGAAAGCACTGGACAAGTTTTATTGGCAAGAGGAAAAAAGGTAAAAAGAAAAACTGCCTTGAGTCACCTGGCCACAGGTTGGTATAATTATAGAAGGTTTAGAGGCAGGATTCAGAGGAGTGGAAACTTCTGTTGCTCTGGGTACAGATGCTTGAATGGTGCCCCGTGTCTTTCTACTCGTGGATGGATGTGAGAACTACTCTGGTATACAATGTTGATGAAATGTCAGGGTAGGGATACATGTGGGGAGATCGCCACGTTCTTAGGAGACTCTGCATTCTTCTAGGTGGAGGAGATATTTACGGAGGGCAGCAGCTGGGAGCGCCTCTCTTGAGAATTTGGTGTTCGAGATGATGAAAGGTGAGAAGAGAGGCTGTTTGAGCTTTTGCCAAGGTGACCCAGAACCCTCCTGCAAACTTATTGTGAGGGTATCTAGGCAACTCGGCTAGCCTGCCCCCAACCCCCAACATTTTTAGAATCAATAACAGTGACACTGACTCAATCAAGCCCTGGGCTAAGTGCTTACATGCATCACCTCTATGCATCTCCGTGGCACCTTTATGATACCGACACTTTCATTGTCCCCATTGGAAACGTGATGAACCTGACACTCAGAGAGGTTAAGTCGCTTACACAGAAACACACAGCTAGGAAGTAGCGGAGTCAAGCTCAAATCTAGGTCTTTCTGACTCCCAAGTCCTCACTCTCAACCACTGCCTTTTAAAAATATACCATTTATTCCATCCCAGGACTTATACCCCAGAGGCTCACACAGTGCTGGGTGAATAGTAGGTGCCCACATCTGTCCGCCTCACACCCCGTGCTGCCTCCCCTTGTTCAGGGAGGGAAACAGCCCCTAGTGGGGACAGCGTGTGCACAAGAGATCCCTGTGTGGGACATGTTGCTGCTTTTGTCCACCTAGCCACATTCCCCATCCACCTCTCCCCCCACACGAAGTAAAAATTAACCAGCTTAAAAATGCATGGGAATTGGAAGGGTAAGGCGCAGAGCTGGCAACCCCAAGCAGATTCAACTATGTGGCATCCAGCCAGGGGTCGGCCTGGCACTCCCTGCGGGGCATACAGGAGAGGGGGATGAATGAGGTAGACAAGGCTTCTGACCTCTTGGAGATGGATGGTGATCATGTAAACAAGTAAACACACTTGTTACAGATAGTAATAGCACTATGGAAGGAATGCAAGGGTAGGCGGGGACAGAGCCAGACTTTAGGCAGGTGAGGTCACTCCTCGGCCCGCTCCCGCACCCAGGCACTTGCTCCTGTCTGCCATCCCAGCCCCTTCCTCCTCTCTCTTGGGCCCCTTTTCTGGCCTGGTCAACTCCACTCACTTCCCAGGCTTTAGCCCAGATGTCAGTTTCTTTGGGATGCCTTCCTTGAATCTCCAAGGCTGTTTTAGGTGTCCCTTTGAACTCACCCTCATCCTAGCATCCAGCGTGTGCCACTTACTAGCCATGTGATTCGAGATTGCCTGACTGT
>NW_011494732.1:9386813-9387575 GCF_000754665.1 Bison bison bison
GCATGTACACAATTTTTTTGGACCCACATAGTATTTAAAAAAAGAATGAGTTTTGAACATTTTAAAAATCAGGAAATTCAATCTAAAAATTCAGATTCTCTGGATAAATTGAGAGACGTGGCGGCCCTGAGTTGAGATTTCTCCATGGCAACCGTGCACTGGGCTCCCGGGCTCCCCAGAGTCCCAACTCTGTCCACTTCCTCACGGGGCTGCCCTGTGAGTGTTTTCAACACCTGTTTTCTATGGCAAGAAACTTTCACATGGGACAGCGAGCACATTTCTGGAGGCCTCCACTGGGTCTTGGGGGCCCCACTGTTCTGAGCTGCCTACTTTAGTCTGTCTTTCTGAGCCCCTCCCATAACGCAGACTCAATTTAGAGAAGTCAGCATGCTTACCAGCGTTGTGCTTTCTATGCACTCAGTGACTCGATTTAGAGAAGTCAGCACGCTTACCAGCGTTGTGCTCTCTATGCACTCAGTGACTCGATTTAGAGAAGTCAGCACGCTTACCAGCGTTGTGCTCTCTATGCACTCAGTGACTCGATTTAGAGAAGTCAGCACGCTTACCAGCGTTGTGCTCTCTATGCACTCAGTGACTCGATTTAGAGAAGTCAGCACGCTTACCAGCGTTGTGCTCTCTATGCACTCAGTGACTCGATTTAGAGAAGTCAGCACGCTTACCAGCGTTGTGCTCTCTATGCACTCAGTGACTCGATTTAGAGAAGTCAGCACGCTTACCAGCGTTGTGCTCTCTATGCACTCA
>NW_011494732.1:9387675-9389903 GCF_000754665.1 Bison bison bison
CTGTGATGAGAACTCGTACCACGCTCAGGATGTCAGATCTGGTTGGCAGGTGACATTTTAGGTGCCATATGACTCAGAGCTTCTCAACCCTGGCTTCATAGTAGAATGACCTGGGAAACCTTTAAAAAGACTGCTAATGGGCAACCACTTTCAGGGATTCTTATTTGGGGTGAGAGTGGGACTCGAGTGTGGGTAGTTTGATAAAGTCACAGGTGTGGAGGCAGGACTGAGACCCACTGGTCTAAGCCAAATCAAGTAGAGTAACTAGGGCCCAGAAAGGGCTTGATTTGCTAAGGTCATGAGGCAAGCTAGGGGCCCCTGCCTCTTGGGAAGTTTCATTTTCTGATATTGCCCCCATTCCTGCTTGTCTGAGCACCTTCACCCAATGGAAGGGCTATGTGTGCCCCTGGGCTGCAGAAGGTGAGGGTGGTGCCTCTGCTCCGTCCCTGGGCAGTCGCCAACCTGGCCTGAAAGAGAGGCACTTGTGGAAGTAGGGCTGTCCACCCTGGAGACTAGGACAGGGTGGGGTGCCTGTTCAGGCCGATTATAGAAAGAACAAACTCAAGGGTTCCCGTAACCCAAAACTGGGAGTTAGAACACAGACAGAAGGGTAAAGACCTCCACGGCTGGCCACCTCCTGGCACACGTTTTCTGGAAAAAGATTTCAGGGGCCCGTAGAGAGGGCTAGCTCCAAGTTGACGGGGTTCATACCTTCTTAGGCAGAGAGGTGCAGCAGAAATGGCCCCGGAGCCCACAGACCTCAGTTCAAACATACACTAGCTACATGAACTTCTCTCTCTGAGCCTCAATTTTCTGCTCTGTCAAATGAGGCTAAATGGGGTTATTAGCAAAAAACAAGTTAAGGTGTGCAAAGGGCTTGGCACATAATAATTGATCCATAAAAAGTAATAATAATAATTATTATTTATTGATGAAGTCTCAAAAGAGGACACTGGTGGTTGCCTTAACCAAGCCAATTTGGGAAGAAGGAAATCCGTGTGGGTGGTGGGGATAGGGGGTGGTGGGGTAGGGAGTGGTGATGATGTGATAGTTTTGAATCGTCCCCAGGGAGGTAGTCCCATCTAAGATTCCCAAGGGAGATTTCTGGAGGGGTGGGGGTAGCCTGTTTTGTTTGATCTTTTCTCCTGAGCTAATTAATAACCCACTCACATGTAAACAAGGGACTGAGACAACCTCCCAGTAGCCCTGGGGGTAGGGGTGAAGGTAGGGCTGAGTCACTTCCTCCTCTCTGGCCCCTGGGATGTTATCCTGGGATGATATGTATTACCTGTGTGTGTGTGTGTGTGTGTGCATGTACACAATTTTTTTGGACCCACATAGTATTTAAAAAAAGAATGAGTTTTGAACATTTTAAAAATCAGGAAATTCAATCTAAAAATTCAGATTCTCTGGATAAATTGAGAGACGTGGCGGCCCTGAGTTGAGATTTCTCCATGGCAACCGTGCACTGGGCTCCCGGGCTCCCCAGAGTCCCAACTCTGTCCACTTCCTCACGGGGCTGCCCTGTGAGTGTTTTCAACACCTGTTTTCTATGGCAAGAAACTTTCACATGGGACAGCGAGCACATTTCTGGAGGCCTCCACTGGGTCTTGGGGGCCCCACTGTTCTGAGCTGCCTACTTTAGGCTGTCTTTCTGAGCCCCTCCCATAACGCAGTGACTCGATTTAGAGAAGTCAGCACGCTTACCAGCGTTGTGCTCTCTATGCACTCAGTGACTCAATTTAGAGAAGTCAGCACGCTTACCAGCGTTGTGCTTTCTATGCACTCAGTCTGTTACTTTGTTTTCTTAACACCACTATTCCATTCGGTTCTCAGAGCAGCCCAGGGCGGTCACTGTTGCTGTCCCCGTTTTACAGATGAATAACCCAAGGCCCAGTGGGGTGTGGTCCTTGCTCCCTGGCATACCACTAGGGTCCAGATTAGAATCCAGGTCTTTGGACTCCCATATCTGTGCCCCGGACTGAGCTTCCTCCTGACCATGAAGACCTCGGAGAAAAAATTTTACCAAAGAAAACTGGCCACTTACTGCATGAGCAGATGTGCTGTGGGGCAGAGCAGAGAACAGATGTGTCTGGAGTCAGTCCACTTGCATCCTATCATGGACTCTGTGGTCTTGGGCTGGTGACTTTGCTTTCCTGGGCCTCTGTTTTCCTCTTAGTAGAAAAGAGATCTTAACACCTATACCTGAGATAGGTGGTGCCGAAGAC
>NW_011494732.1:9390003-9398030 GCF_000754665.1 Bison bison bison
CCGAAGACTAAGATTAAAAAGGCTTAGGGAAAGGTGGCTGGTTTGACTGTATACGTGAACCCAAAATACAGGCTTGTTTTGAAGAAAGGAGCAAGATGAGCACTGGGGCGATATGTAGCACAGCAGGTGCTGCTTGGCTTCTTTCTATCCCCACTTCCCTGTCACCCTACCTCTGATTCTGGGCACCACATGTAGACAGAGGACGCTGGGCCAAGGATGAGAACACCATACCATGGAACCTTTTATTAGAACAGAGACATGTTTTGTACAGGCTGAAAAAAAGCCAGAAACCCCAGGAATATTATGCTTAGCTGTGGACACCAGATATCAAACAAACCATGGCCGCTATGTCACTGGGTGGGGGACAGGGTCCCAAGATGCCGGCGGACACAGTGGCTTCTCCCCCTCTGATGTGGGTGGGTGGGTAGAGGCCGGCGGCTCAGGTTGAGCTGGGCTGCTGGTGGGTCTCCCAGGTTGGGGTTTTCCAGATGGGAGTTCCAGCCCCCGATGTGGAGAAATGGCCCTGGGGTGGATCAAGCCCCCTCCCAGGGCTGCTGTGGTAGATTCTACAGGGTCCTTGGCCAATGACTGCTGAGGGAGACAGCTGGGAATCAGGAGAGAAAAGATACAGCACAAAGAGAAGTCCTCACAGCCTACGCCTGGCAAGAAAGAGCTACCAGGAAGAGCATGGGTAGGGCATGGGGTCCGGCAGATCGGAGCTCAAGGGAGCCTGGGCATGTCAAGTGCCCCCTTCCTGGGTCTCAGTTTTCTCATCTGAAAAATGAGTCACAGCAGAATGACTAGTCTTGCTGGCTGGTTTGAGCAACTGCACAAGATGTGGCCTGACACAATACATGGGGTCTGAAATCTGGAGCACGGCAAAGTCAGCCGGGCCTGTCCTTTGAATATGCTAGATGGTTGGGCTTGGAGAGACGTTCAAGCTCATACAGAGGGCTTTCACCAGGCCACAGAAGTTCCCAGGTGCCAGAACCTGGAGGTCTCCTGTTTCTGCCAGGACTCAGCTACTCCCAACTCACTCTGCAAATTAAGTCCACACCCTGCTTTATTTCCTTCTGACCCTTCAACCTGTAGTCAGCAGAAGATACAAGGGATTCTACATCTGACAGTGTGGAACTCACCGCCTCAGAGTTAGAACCCTTCCCTCCACCCTACGAAGAACACTTAGGCCAATATCCATGTTACAGATGATAAGACTGAGACCCGAGAACCACTCCATTTCACCCAGACAGACACATATAGGCAAGAGAACCACACAAGAACGCTGTTCCAGTCTCTTTGGCTCAGCTCGTTAGAAGATGAGGCATAGCTTTTCTTGGCCGGAGAAAGGAATTACAATTTTCATTCTCTTTTTTTCGCTCCCTCTCTCTCTTTTTCAAGGAGTTGTGACTTTTTAATAGAAGTTGGTTTGTGCACAGGCATTTCATTCTTCAATTAATTTCCATCTAAATGAGGTTTTCCCGAAGATAACCAGTGTTTTAGTTCCATTTGAGCTTAATTTGTATGACTGAAGCCTCCGTTTCTGCCAATTCCAATTTGCCGGGTGATTCTAGCACTCGTTACCTGGCCGAGAACGTCCCCACCACAGACAGTGGAGCTGAGAGACAGACTGATTTCCAATAACATTTCCGGAGAAGGGTGGTCTTTCACCTCTCCCAATACCACTCAATAAATAGGAAATATATTATTCATTAAGCCACATTCTGATGAGGGGCCCCCATCATGGTATTTACAATGCAAAACAACTACCAACCAAAAATAAAACCAAAAAACCCTCAGGAAACTGAAAATAATGCAAAACAACAGCCACAGACAGAGGGGAGATGGCAACCCCATCCGTATCACTGGCCTATGGGTGCAGAGAAGGAAGAGGATGCAACAAAGCATTGCTCGCTCGACTGACACTGTATCTACCCTAAGGTCCTCAGCTGGACACCATTGGCCAATGGAAGGGATGTAGTTTGAGGATTCTGTTTTTTTTTTTAAATCAGACACAATTTTCTGTTCAGCTGGAAAAGAAAGTAAAGCACGTGAGGCTATTTTGAATATTTGTGAAAAGGAATACAGCAAAAGAAAAGATAAAAATGAGACTTGAGAAGAAAAAAATGGACTTTCAAACCTTTGGGAGCACCCCAAATATTCACCTCTTCAAGCAAAGCCATTTGGAAAGGAAGATGGGTCTCGGTAAATAAAGTGATGGGGGCTCTCTGAGATTGAGAGCCTGGTGTCTTTCAAACATCATAATTTGTGTGTTTTGCTTCTGAAAGACTAACTTTCCATCAAAGAAGGGAACAGATGGAGACAGGAATGCAGTCCAACCTAGATCAACTAGAATGTTCTTGGGTGAGGGATTTGAATTCACTTTTCTGAATCTACTAATGGGAGTTCACACATTGCTTTTAGGCTTTATTCTCATGATTGAGAACCTCCTAAAAATGTTTGAGGATATTTTCCTTTTTTCTCTAAGTCTCAGTGAACTCATTAGGTCTTTGAAGAACTGCCCAGGCCTCAGGTCAATGTTCTGGGTTGTATCTCAAAAACTCCTCTACTTCTCAAAGGTGGAAACTTTGGCCCAGAGAAAAGAAGCAATTTGCCTAGCTCCACACATCCAGGGACTATCCAGAGCAGGAGGGTCAAAGGGCCGCATGTTGTTTGACCTCAAGCCACATCTCCCTCCCATTTCCCATACTACTTTTTAAAATAAGTCCTCACCATGAGCAGGTTTCAGACCGTCTGTATCATCCCCTGGAAGCAGAAGTGTATTGAGGGTGAAGGATGCAGAGAAACAGCAGTGCCGGGGTGGGGGTGCTGGTTAAATAAGGCTCACCAGTGCACCAGTAAGAGTTTTATTTTTGGATGCAAAGAAAAGGAAATGTAAAGGAAATTTGAGAAACACATCAAGTGACAGGGAAGAGCAGATTTTCTCCCAGGAGGCATTTAAGTTCTTACAAGCTTTCCCAGGCTAGGGGTACTCCGTTGCTTGGGTTAGAACAGAGTAAAGTCACATTGCCAGGGAAAACAATCAGGGATGTTGAAAAAGTCTCACCAAACCCAAAGCCGGACGAGGCGAGCTGGCCATGCCAAGGCAGTGAAGAATGACTTTGGAAAGGGCAGGCACCCTCTCTACTCAGCTGCTAGTGGGTGAGAAAGCCAGGGCTGGTCAAGACCTCTGGATTCTGGCTCCCAAGACAGGTTTTGAAATGGCCTTCTCGAGGGGGTTGGGGCGGGGGGAGCCTCTGGCTGCTCCTTTCATTTTGTTTGTTTTCCAACTTCAGAAATAGTAGTATGCTCTCTCCTGAGGTCACAGAAAAAGGCTTTTGCTTTGGGTTTGTCTCTCTCTCTCAGGACGGCTGATAACTTGTCACTAGGGCAACCCTGAGCTCACAGGGGATGGGGAGAAATTAGCTAAGGGGATGTTCAGAAGCATGTGTAACTTCTATGAAAACTTAGCTTAGGCTCAGAAGAGCAAATGACCTCACCCACTAATATATTCCCTGGAATAAGGGTGAGATTCAGAGGTGCACATATGTCTCACACTGGGTGCCTCCCTAAAGGTCTTTCACAGATGATTTAGACTGTGAAGCTTTTGCCTTATTTTAGACTCTAACCCCC
Organism: Bison bison bison; assembly: GCF_000754665.1. Lineage (NCBI taxonomy): Eukaryota > Metazoa > Chordata > Mammalia > Artiodactyla > Bovidae > Bison > Bison bison. Next base: position 9,393,634 of record NW_011494732.1, read on the forward strand.
ATGTCAGCTGTGACTCTTCAGTGTCAGGTCAGCACCTTAGCTCACAAGCTTCTTGACCATTTTCATCTTTCTGGTACCTCAGTTAGGTAACTGGTAGGCAGGGGACTGGGGTGCAGGCCTGAATTTCACCCAACTTGGGCTTAGTCATGAACCTTTGGCCTGAAGTGCTTCTGTGCCACCTCCAGTGTGTTCCAAGCTTAGAGTTCTAAGTCTCTCCCCTTCAGGGAAAAGGCAAACATCCCCACCCACATCCAGCCTCTCAAATCCCATCCATAGACACATGAGGGGAAAAAAAAGAGATGCACAAAAATACTTTAGAAGTTTCCCCTCCTCCCCAAACACACACACCACACACACAGATATACACACCCTCTCCATATAAATAAATAAATACTTGAATACTGCTAATGGCAACCGAGAGAAAAAGAGAGGGAGGCAGAGGGAATCCCATAAATAAATAAATAAACATAAATAAATAAATAAATAAGAGGTTAGCTAGGAGCCCCAGGCAAAAATGGTCCCCCAGAATTGCGTGGATGAAGGCAGTCTGGATGGGGGCTCTTGAGTCTTTCACTGCTGTCCTGCTAAGGAGGTTCCGTGGCTCCAGAAAGCCTTTGTTTCCATGAAGGGAGACTGGAGTCCAGTTCGGGCTCCTGGGCGGGGAAGAGGGTTATTTACAGTTGCTGTACAGGCTCTCCCAGGGCACCTGCCCCTGTCCCAGGCACCTGCCATCAGGCCTTCTGCAGTGACCGCACTGGCACCCGTTGGTCCTGGCAGGTGGGGCCCAGTTCTGGGCCAGCGGGGGCCATAGAGAGGCCGGGTCCCCGCTGCTGCCCCGGGGCCCGGCTCCCCTCTCCTGCTGGCAGATGGACTTTCTGGATCGTTGCAGGGCAGTTCCTGGCCCCATGGCTGATGCGATGGGAGAGACTGGGGAGGGAGGACGTCACTGCTTCTAAGAAACAGGATTTTTTTTTCCCCCAAATGTTTCCCCTCCTCGGGGCACAAGGGATAAAGAATATTTGGTTCTCTGCTTCCCAGAGCCCCAGGTTCCAAAGCTGGGGACTGTCCCGCTCACCCTCTCCCTTCATGCCCTGCCCTGCTGCTGTTGCCACCACAAACTGGAATCTCACCCGCAAGGCTCCGGAAAGCCAGTCAGCTGGTGAGGGGGATGCCCCAGAGTTTATTTTAAGGATCTTCTCCCTCATGCCCCTGTTCTTAGTGCCCTCCGTGGGTGAAGCAGCTGGTGGTGTTTGTGTGCTGCAGATCAGCTTACCTTCACTGCCCAGCCCCGGCGGGGGTGGGGGGGGAAGTGGGGTGAGGGCAGAAATGAGGGTGGGGCTTCTCCCAAGCTGGGAAGAACTCTGGAAACCAGCAGGAGCTTCGGAGCATCTAACCTCCTCTCCCCCAGACTCTGGATTTGGATCTTTCCCCCAACCAGGGCTGCTGTGCCGCATCCTGGCAAAATTCCTGAGGGGCAAAATGGGTGACTTAGGCTGAGGGTGGTAGGTGGGTGAGTGGGTGCTTGGCTGCACTGGGTAGGATCCAGGGTGCGGCAGTCTGGGCAGTGGGGAGGGGGCAGGCAGGCGCCAACCGGAGGGTAAGGCCAGACTGGCTGGCGCTGGGGACTGGCAGCTGGCCACGGCACTGGGGAATGTTCAGCAGATGGTCCCGTGGAATCAAGTTGTTGCCAGCTACTGGGGCCGAGGCAAACTTGGGAAGTGGGGTTGCAGCCCCAGCTGTCCTGACTGTTTGTTGTGTCCTTCCTCAGAGGTCGCAGGGTCCCTGTGAGCCACCAAGAGGCATTCTGTGTAAATGGCGTGGTGGCCTCTCCACGGCTAGAAACTACTGGGCCCCTCTTCCTGACCACAAGGAGATACTGGGAGCAGTGGGCTTATCCCCCCTCCTTCTTGCTTCTAGACTCATGACCAGAGAGTCCATCTCCTAGCTCCTGATACCTACCACCAAGTGAATGTCCATGTCCCCTAGTCACGTGTCCCCCTTTCTAGGACCCAACAGCCTTTCAGCACTTGCTATGGCCTATGTGGGGAGCTAAAACTCCTGATCCCTGCTCCTGGACCTGAACCGCCCTGCTCTCTTCTAAAATCCACCCCTCACCCCATGGGGTCCATGGGGGTCCATACACGTGTAGCCATGAGATTGGATGAGAAGAGAAGGAGGTCAGGTGTGATAAATACCACTGGTCTTCGGTATGCAGCCTGGCAGCAGTGGGTTAGCAGAACTCTCTCTACATTTTCCTGGCCAGACCCAAACTTCTGAGTCATGGACTCGTTGCTCCTTATAAACCGTTGAGGCTTTTCTGTGCCAAAAGAAGGTAGTCTTCTCCACATGCTCAGCCCTGAGCTGAGCCCCAGAGGGTGTGGTGGAGGCTCGCAGCAGCTCCACATCGAGACTGAAGCCCCCACACCCTCCTTTCCTCCTCCCCAGGAGAGCAAGAAGGACAGGGCCTGGGAGCCCTCAGTGCTGTCTGTCACCAAGAAGGCAGGGTGGGCGGGGAGTGGGGGAGGCTGTCAGAGTGAAAGGGGCCCCACAGGTAGTGGGCTCACGGGAGGGCCCTGGCTTAGCGCCTCGTGCTGGAGTAGCTGTCTGCTGAGCTGTAGCTCCCACTCCGACTCCGACTCCGGCTCCGGCTCCGGCTGCGGCTCCGGGAGCCCAGGCTGGGGCTGCGGGAGCTGCAGCTGCTGCTAGAGAGGGTCCTGCTCCGGCTGCGGCTGCGGCTCCGGGAGTAGCTTCGGCTGGCTGAGCGGCTGCTGCTGCTGCTGTACCAGGAGGAGGTGCTGCTGAGGCCGCTGGACGAAGAGGGGCTGGGCCGGTAGTAGGGGATGGGGCGTTTCCGGGCACTGCAGAGATCAGAGAGGGAAAGCGTCAGGGCAGGACTCCTCCCAGCTGCAATCCCAGGAGCACAAACATTGTCCCAGGAGACATGTCCCATCTCCTTAGCAGGGAAAAAGAATTCCTGTTACTCTTCCCTTGCAGTCCTGAGAACATCAAGGAGGTGGTCTCAGTCTAATGCTGATATGCTTTGAAAAGTGATAATCTCGCTTTTTTAACATAGCAAGGCTGGGCTCAGAGAGAGCATCCAGCTGGCCACAGAATCTACATCTCAACTTTAACCACAGTTTTGTTTTGCTATTTTTATTTTTACTAGAACCTTCTATTTATGGCAAAAGAGGTTGATTTTTCTATTTATTATAGTGTATCAAGTTTCGTTTTGAAATAAATGTATGGACCTAAAAAAAAGGCGTATCTATTTAAAGAAATTTAAGTAAGCAGTACACTTAATCAGATAAGGCAAAAGTGGTGGGTGATGGAAGCTTGGGAAACATTGAATGGATTCACTCAGGTGGATTATTTGGGGTTGAGTACAGAACCCAGAGAGCCTTTTTCTTAAGACTTCCTCCAAGTCCACTCCAAGGATACCTCTGAAAGTCAAGGCAGTGAGTGTAGGACTCCCACAATATGTCCTAGGCCAAGGCAGGCTGTTCAGTGAGACATCTGAGAAGATGACACCATTACCCTGCCTTACTGTCTGGGGCACAAGCTCTTTTTTCTCCTTCAGGTCATCTCTAGGGAGAAGGCATGGGCAGCCAGGATTCTCCTTTCCTTGTGGGTCTCTGGACTGAGTAGCTGACCCTTGGAGGACCAGAAGGAAGACCCACAAATTTTCAAGAGCCATTTTTAGGGCAGCATTCAGCCATTTTCTCCATTTCAAGGCCTGAGGATTCTCAGACTTCAGGATTCTCTTCTAGGGCTTTTCTCATCTAAGACTACCTGTTACAGAAATCTTTACCTACCAAGTCTGACCATTCAGTCCATCACAATGGCACACAATGTGTTCTAGTGCTCTGCATTTAAGTGTATAAATTGCATTCATATCTCTTTGCCTCTTTTCATTTTATCCTTTTGACACTTTTAGGAGTTATTTCCTCCAGCAGTTCATGGGTGAAAAAACTTAAGATTCTGGGAGGTGAAGAGACTTTTCCAGCTCACTCGGAAAGTGGCACAGACAAGATTCCTCTCCAAAATACTGGTCTTCCCCTTACCCAATAGAGCACCCCACTCCCCCACCCCCTTCTGGTACCTAACAATCCTGTTCGCCCTCTCTACAGTTGGTTCAGGGTATAATTACCTACGGTTGTATTCAAGCCTTGCATCTGGGCGCGTAAGTCTAAAGGTAGAGGTGTGTTGCTACTGCCTGGCTCCACCCCCACGCAATGTCCTGGTTCAGTTCCTTGCTTGCGTCCCCCATTGCAAGGCCAGTCCTCATTCTATGGCCCAGCCCTGCAAGAGGCATCCCGGCAGCTTCCGCAGGTTCCGGCCACACCCGATTCCTCAGGCCGGCTCCACCCTTTGGCCTGCCACCTCATTCTAGCCCCGCC
>NW_011494732.1:9398227-9462750 GCF_000754665.1 Bison bison bison
GCGGGTGGGAGGGTGGGAAGGGAGTGCAAATGAGGTGGAGGTGGTACCGGGCTTCCTGGCCTCACCTCGTTATCCTCCGCGCCTCCAGATGGCTTGGGGAGTCTCTCCGGCGCTTCCGCATGGGCGAGTAGGACCGACGTCTCCGCCGAGCTCGCTCGCGCTCGCGTTGCTGCGAATCCTTCTCGATGTACTTGGGGTTCCGCTCCCTGAAGGGGTGCGGTGATGGGGTGGTTACTGGGGAGCTGAGGCTGCCCTGGCCTTTCGGTGTGAGCGTGTGGGAGAAGGGCACCCACTTCGCCCTCTTGCACTTTACCCCGCTGGGGCAGGGGACAGGGTCAGCACGGGCCGCCAGGGAGGAGAGCATAGCTATGGGAGAGTCTACGTGGATGACTGGCTACTGAGGACGGGTGCAGCTGGGCGTGGGGAGGGGTGTCAGCCTTTGAAGGTGAGCCTTTCAGGGGTCAGGATATGAAGGTTAGGTGGGTGGGCCCAGGTGCTGAGTAAGAAGTCAGAATTAGGGGCTCAGGATATAGGGATGTGGGGTAGTACTAGTTGTGTGAAGAGGCTGAGGGCTGGGGATATGAATTCCGGGGTGTGGCTGAGGGTTTGGGGTAAGTACATGAGGATGCAGGGAAGTTCTGGGGATCTCACCGCCGCTCGGATAGGACATAGGGAACCACTAGGAATGCTGAGACATCTTCCCATCCATAAGCGGGCGGGGCTTGACCTGAGAGGAACTGAACAGAGCTAGGGAGATGCTCCAGAGGGTGAGATGGCTGGATGGCATCACTGACTCAATGGACGTGAGTCTGGGTGAACTCCGGGAGTTGGTGATGGACAGGGAGGCCTGGCGTGCTGCGATTCATGGGGTCGCAAAGAGTCGGACACGACTGAGCGACTGAACCGAACTGAACTGAGGGAGATGCTCCAGAGAGACGATGCGGGAGAGGAGTGGGTGAGGGAGTGAAAGTTGCTCAGTCGTGTTTGAGTCTTTGTGACCCCATGGACTATACAGTCCATGAAATTCTCCAGGCCACAATTCTGGGGTGGGTAACCGTTCCCTTCTCCAGGGGATCGTCCCAACCCAGGGATCAAACCCACATCTCCTGCACTGCAGGTGGATTCTTTACCAGCTGAGCCACAAGGGAAACCCAAGAATACTGGAGTGGGTAGCGTATCCCTTCTCCAGCGGATCTTCCCGGCCCAGGAATTGAACCGGGGTCTCTTGCATTGCAGGCAGATTCTGGACCTGAACAAAGGAACGAGGCCGGAGGTGGAGCCTAGCTCGAGGGGCGGGGTCAGTGCCTGGCGGCGGGGCCTATACCTGCTGGGACTGTAGCGGGAGTAGCTTGGGCTGCGGCGCGACCTAGAGCTTCTGCTAGGCGGGCTTCTCTTGCCAGACTTGGAGGAATAGCTGGGAGAGCGCGAGGACGACCTGGAGGAGAGGAGACAGCCGCTGAGGGGCCTGCTGAGCTCCGCCGGGTTTGACCCTTCTGTCTAGCGTTTTATTCAGCTGGTCACCAGGCCTTTTTATTTCTGGAGGTCAGGTGGGGGAACTCAAGCCCTTACCTGAGGATGAAATCCCCTCCCTTTTGGATGGTTAATAATAATTATTATCAACAACTTCCCTTTATTGAGTTCTTCCTATCCTGGCCATTTGGTAGCTGTGTGACCTTGGGTACGTGATTTCACTTCTCTGGGCCACTTTTTTGATCTGTAAAATGGTAAAAGTACTTACCCAATTAGAATTGTCAATTAAACAAGTAAATTAGGGTAAATTACTTAGCATTTTGTGTACAGCCAGCACACAGGAAATGTTTACTATTATATGATTATTATGTATTTTACTATGTGCCGGATTTTGAACTAAATGTTTTGTGTATATTATCCCATTTAATCCTCAGCACTTCCTAGGGTTAGACTCTGTTATCAATCCCAATCTGTAGATGGGGACACAGAGGCAGAGAGAGATGATGTGATTTGTTCAAGGTCACTAAGCTAGTAAGGGGTTTGGACCCACGTCTGTTTGGCTACAAGATGCTCCTGACTTCTGCTGGACGATACTGTATGCATCCAAATTACTAGCCTCTATTAGTCAAGGCTATGGTTTTTCCTGTGGTCATGTATGGATGTGAGAGTTGGACTGTGAAGAAGGCTGAGTGCCGAAGAATTGATGCTGTTGAACTGTGGTGTTGGAGAAGACTCTTGAGAGTCCCTTGGACTTCAAGGAGATCCAACCAGTCCATTCTGAAGGAGATCAGCCCTGGGATTTCTTTGGAAGGAATGATGCTAAAGCTAAAACTCCAGTACTTTGGCCACCTCATGCGAAGAGTTGACTCACTGGAAAAGACTCTGATGCTGGGAGGGATTGGGGGCAGGAGGAGAAGGGGACGACAGAGGATGAAATGGCTGGATGGCATCACTGACTCGATGGACGTGAGTCTGAGTGAACTCCAGGAGTTTGTGATGGACAGGGAGGCCTGGCGTGCTGCGATTCATGGGGTCGCAGAGTCGGACATGACTGAGCGACTGATCTGATCTAATCTGATCTGATGCTGTTTCCAGACTTCTTCCCTCTTGCTAAAGCCTCCCACTTTTAGAGAAACCAATCCCTTGGTTTCTCCACCAGTTTCCCGGAAACATCTACCCTGCTTCCTCAGTCTTTCAAGTAATTTTCATTTCACAATTGATAACTTTATCTGCTAGTTGTTCCTGCTAGGGTTGGGAGGGATTATGTGGCCATGTCTGTGTTCAGTGGGAAAGAGCACTGTGATCGATTAGCAATGTCTGCCATGGGCAGGGATGAGTAGGGTGGACATTATCCAAAGTTTTCCTATCTATTTTCAATTTGAAAAGAAGTCTTGCTCTAACTTGCCCTCACCTACGTGTTCCTTAGTCCCTTCCTACTTTCTTAGGCGATCATAATAACTATCGCTCTGGGACTCTATTCTTACATACTGTCCAGGGTGAGGAAAGGAGTGTGGACAAGGAATAGCTCCTGGGTCAATAGTGTCCAGCTGTGGCCCCCGAAAAATTTGCTTTTTCCAACTTGCTCTTTCCCCATTTATTGAGAGACGTTAGTAAAGAGTGTGAAGATGAAACATGTTTTTGAACACTTTGAAAGGATGTCAGGCATTTCTATCCACTGTGGTACATACTGTCCTTTTTCTGTGGAACCAGATGAATCATTTTTCATACTTAAAAATCAGAAATAACTGCTCTTCTAGGCAACTAGTTCCAATTGTATCTTTTTTGTTTATAATGTGAAGGAACAGTTTCCCATTTTCCTCTGCCAGGGAGCTTAGAGTCACGTTGGCAGCACATCTCCAGAGTGACTACTGTCACCCCTCAGTACTGTGGGGACTGGTTCCAGGAGCCCCTGTAGATAACAACATCTGTAGATGCTCAAGTACCTTTTATAAAATGGCAGAGTACATTCAATACACTGGTCTTTCATAAATAGGGATGGGAAACTCCCAAGTACAGAGGGCTGACTATACAGAAAGGTAGGACCTGCCATTGGGAGTTAACCTTCCTCCTGATTTAATTCTATTTCTCTCTTTCATTTTCCATTTTGCCTGATTTTTTCTTCTATTTATGCCACTCTATCATGTTGAATTCCTTGCCCCCTTATTCTGAATGAACTGGTCTTGAGGTAAACACCTGCATAAGTAACTGTGTTTTGATTATATGGTTGCAACAGAGAAACAGTCTGGTTGCTGTTGAAAGTTCTTGTTTGTAGAGGGACGCTGGACTCCATGAAGCCATGGGTTGATTAGATTGGATGCAATCTTCCAATTCCTGAGATCTCATGTCTCTGCATTCTACTATATCATTATTCCACATGAGAAAATCAAGTAATAACCAATGGTTATTGGCATTGAGTGGTAAAATGCAAAGATGGGCACAATTCTTCTCCCTGTATCCATGCCCCTTGCAAGATGACTTTGCAGTTCCTCCCACTAAGAGGAGCATCCCTTGTATCTATTTGGATTAGTCTTGTGACTTGCAGTGGCTAAGGAAATGGCTGGAGAGATCATGCTTGTTCCAGGCTGAGGACTTGCATACTACTGATCTCTTTTGGAACCCTGCCATCACCACATGAACAAGCCCAGACAAACCTGCTAGAAGATGGGAGGCCACATGGAGCAGAGATGGGTCAGCTGGGGTCATCCAAACAAGCCAGCCCCCAGCCAACCCACCAGCTGAGTCCAGCCCAAACTGCTGACCCACAGAATCAGGAGTGAAGTAAAAACTCACTGATAAGATGCTACATTTGGGGGCATTTATTTTTTTTTTTTTGGCTGTGCTCCATGGCATGTGGGATCTTAGTTCCCTAACCAGAGATGGAACCTGTGCCCCCTGCAGTGGAAGCATAGAGTCTTAACCACTGGACCACCAGGGACGCCTTGGGGCAGTTTTTATGCAGCAGAAGATAATTGATACACATGAATGGATCCTCATGACAATAACAACAGTCAAAACTGATATTACGTTCTAAGTACTGATTTATGTGTTTAATAGTCCTCAGGACAATCCTTCAGGGTAAGATACATTACAGTTTTCATTTCAGTAGGGGAGGAAACTAAGGATCAGAGAGGTTAACTGACACCCAAGGCCATCAGCTAGTAATGGATAGAATGGGTATTTGAACTCAAATCTGTTCCATTCCTGTTCCTTGGGGGTCAAAGGACATGTCTAGTTACCCTAGCTAGCTGAAGAGTCTAGGTCAAAACTGCACTCACCTTTTCCCAGAGGAGGTGGATCGGCTCCTGGTGTACCTGGGGGAGGCTCTGGGGTTTGGGGATCGGGAGGAGTGGCTGGAGGAGCGTGTGCTGGCGTAGGAGGAGCTTCGGGAGCACCCTCTCATGGGGGAGCTCCGGGCTGTGGATGGAACCAAATTGGACTTCTTCACCTCGGTGCATTCCAGACATGGTGACTGAAATCCTCTGCATGGGAGAGAACCACTGTTAGCACTGGCCTGCCCACTGGTCTGGGGGCATCTTGAGCTGGTACTCACCTGCCTACCTTTGCCTTGGCTGTGGTGCGCTTGCAGCCCGCCCCCCACCCCCACCTTTCCCCCTCTACTACCTCTGGAAAGATTTCCCAGACCACAGATGTTAGAGGAGTAGAGATAGAGTGGAAAACACACCAAAGGGGAGGGGGCAGGGTGGGTGTGATCAAATCCCACGGTGCAAGATTTAGTTTCTGTCCTGTCTTTTTCAGTCCCTCTGATTATATTAATGAGAAAGCCCGGGTTGGGTACTAGTGGGCTTTTGCTGTCTCTTTTAACACTTGCAAAGAGAGACAGCAGGCCTGAGACTCAGAACCTTGGGTAGGCAACTGTAACTAAAATTAAATACTTTGTTTTAATCATATGTATTTTCACAGGTACCTTCTATTAGGACAAGAGATAAAAATGTTCTATTTAAGATAGTACTATAAGCTTCCTTGTAGTAAAAAGTGAGTTTATTAAGGTAAATAAAAGTAACAGAAGTATCTGGATATGGAACAACTCAAAAACTGGCTGATTTAAGTTTGGGAAACTGGTATAGCCCATTTTGTGGATGGGGGAATGGAGACCTAAAGAAGGGTAGAGGCTTGTTCAAACTCACACAAAGGACAGGGTCCTGTCATATCCTTACCTTGCCTAGAGCCATGCTGGATTCCTGTTGGTTCTTAGTAAGGACACGTTCATTTGGATTGGGCCAAGGGTCAAGTTCAAATCACATTAATATGGTTTTATCATGACCCAGCCCCTGCTCACCCTCCAGTCTCAGCTCTGGCACTTTCCTTTCTTGACTGCAGCCGTAGTGGATTACTTGTTTCTCCTGGAATAGTCCTGTTCCCTTCCTTGTCTGCATGCCTTAGAACATGGGATTTCTTTGGAAGGAATGATGCTAAAGCTGAAACTCCAGTACTTTGGCCACCTCATGTGAAGAGTTGACTCAATGGAAAAGACTCTGATGCAGGAGAAGAAGGGGACCACAGAGGATGAGGTGGCTGGATGGCATCACTGACTTGATGGAAGTGAGTCTGAGTGAACTGTGGGAGTTGGTGATGGACAGGGAGGCCTGGCCTGCTGTGATTCATGGGGTCGCAAAGAGTCGGACACGACTGAGCGACTGAACTGAACTGAACTGAACTGACTCATGGTTTCAGGCTTTTGACTCCCTTCGGTTTGCTTATGTCACCTCTACCTCTAATGTGTTATCACAACCTCCAGCCCCAGTGCTTCCCCACCCCTAGATGGCTTGCTTGGTCTTATAATTGTTATCTCCTTCCACCAGACACCAAGCTTTCTGGAGACAGAACTCATGTTTCTCTGGACACTGTATCTCAGCACCTAGGACAGAGCCTGAGACATAAGTCCTAGGTCATCAATAAACAGCTGTGGAATAAACATGCTGAGCCTGTTAGCATCCTGGGTGCTTCACAAGCATCATCTCATTTATTCCCCCAACAACTTTAGGAAGTTGGTACTATTATTACCTCTTATTTACAGAGAAGACTCAGAAGGGCAAGTTGCTTGCTCAAGGCCACCCAGAGTCTCAAATACTGATCTGTCCAGCTCTGAAGCCCATGTCCCTGCTCCCTTGCCAACCCCCGCTTTTACTGTCTACGGTTCCCCTGATTTAGAACTGATGTCTCTTCCACTCTGCCCTCTGCTCATAGCTGACATGACATAAACAGCCATGATTTAAAGATCATTTATATTTCACAGTTGGGTCTAAATTATTTAATCCTGCTGTCCATGTATATCAGATTAAGCAGGTACCTGCTAGATGCTGTTCAGGCTTAACTCCAGTTCTGGAGACACAAATCTGTTTTTAGTCCTGGTACCAGCCCTTATTAACTGAGTTTCTTAACTATTCTGAGCTTCAGTTTCCCCATTAGCTAAAAGAAAGTTATAATAGTACCTATCCCATAAAGGTTGTAGCAGGAGGTAAGGAAGATTATCTGTGGAAAGCACCTGGCATGACGCCTAGCATTTAGTCAGGGCTCCATCAATAATAGTTTCTGTTACTGTTCTTGTTATTGCTATTCTCAGTATTTCCTGCATAATAGCTTTAAAGTAAATACTGTGGCATATTTTTAAATGATAGTGACTTAATGTTAAGACTTTATCCTGGAATTATTGATAAAATTGACATCTTTTTTTTCCTGCCCAACTTCCATTCCTCCTCCTGATTAACAGTACCCTGCTTTCCCTTCAGAGAACCAGACTTTCTTCAATTTTAGTGTACACAGGAAGATTCATTAGCTCTGATGGTGGCATGTGACAAATTCTAGCCAAGAACATAGCATCCTCTGGGCAGTGTGTTTGGTCTTGGGTGAACAAGCTGGACTAAGCAGAGCCAGTGAGCATTTGCCTTGATAGTTTGCTGAAATTTTGGGAAAAGAGGCATTTCCCTTCCATTGGCTGGCTAGATTGACAGGATGCTAACCGGATGGCATACTTGCCAGTGCTTTAGGATGATCTGCTTGAGAAAAAAGCCAAGAGGGGGGAGCAGAGCTGAGAGAAGTAATGGGAAAGGCAACTTCTCAATGACACATTTTTGAGACCCTGTATCCAGCTATACCTGAAGCTGATCTCCTTGATTCCCACCCCCCAAATTATGCTAATTTCTCTCTCTTTTACAAATAAAAGTCTCCTGGCTTCGAGTGTGTGTGTGTGTGTGTGTGTGTGGTGCAGTGCCAGGGTGAGAGACTGAGATGGTGGAGCTCAGTCAGAACCCCTCCTCCCATCCAGGTGCACTGACCTTGATTCTCTGCCCCTGCTGGTGGGGGAGAGGTTCTCCAAAGTGGCCCCCTTGTTCTGGGGTGAGGAAGTGGTGAAAGAGTTCCCTGAATCAGAGGTGTTTCCACTGTTGGGGTCCCGGCTCTTGCTTAGGCCCCCACTGGGGCTCCCCTTCTCTTGACCCCGAGACCTGGTTGAGCTGATTTGCATGGAGGGTGGCGAGGAGGTGTCATTGCCTGAGTCATACTCCTGGGAGCGTCCTCGGGAGGTGGTGAGCGGGCTGGCTGTTTTGGTAAAGAGGTCAGCAGCAGACCCCGACCCAGTGATCTGAAAGCAAAAACACCCGTTGGACACTGCTGAGTGCCGGGCCTGTGGGTTGCGTCTAAATAACCAAGAAATGTTTACCATCATGATGCACTGTAACGAAAGGAAAGAGAGAGAGGAGAGGAAAGAAGAGACGCCAAAAAACAAAAGCACAAATTCCTGAAAGAATACCACAGAAAGGAGATCTTTTTTTTTTTTTAAACCCCCTGCTAGGATAACTGGAAGATTTAGGTATCATGCAGAGAAAAAGCATGCGATCCAGATTAAACAAAAGAAAAAGGAAATAATACAAAATTTCTAATGAATTAACTCAAACAAAAGAGACAACTTAAAAGAAAGGGGGTGTGTGTAAACACCCTTAACCTAAAACAACAATAAAAATAAAGAAAGGTAGGGGGAAAGAAAGGAAGCTATGGGCCTGAAAAAATACATCTTGAAACTTAAAAACGACAAAAGGAGATAAAGCCAAAATTTTAAATGTCAACCAAATCTTCAATGAATTTGACTTTTTTTTTCTCTTAAAGAAAAAGTTGCCCAAATAGAACCCTAAACGAATATCACATGGGGAAAAGAAACGAAATAAAGATGAGAGGGTTTTTTTTTAATATAAAGTCAAGGTCACAAAATGATATTTTAGTAGTTTTCAACTAAAGGGGAAAAGAAAGGGTGGGGGGACAAAAAAAATGGAAGTCAAATTGTCTGACTGAAAACAAACAAACAAAAAGCTCTCTACGGATATTTGCGTGTGTCCTTTCCCCCTGGAGAAGGTAGCTAAGGCTCTCGAGTGGCTTCTAATAAATTCTCTCATGTCTTTGCGGATTATATCCACTTACCAAGCAAGAACTCCTCCTTTAGTAGGTAGGTAAGGTGTAAGAGAAAGGGAAGAGCGGGCAAGGTGAGTCCATCATTAGAGTCGCAAATGACAAGTAAAAACACACACCTTTCTGTACATCCTCACACTTGGCCCTGAACTTTGGACTTTGGGTTTTCAGTGTTCTTGACAGGTGAAGCATCACTTTTGGTTGGCTTTCTCAGTAAGGGGACCTCAAGCCATCAACACTAAATTTGTCAGTCCCTTAACGCCCAAGTTGGATCAAGAAACCCTTGCTGACAATGCAGATGGTGGCTAGAGTTTGCATCAATCCGAGATGTCAAGATGGGGGGTGGGGCACAGGGAAGGTGTGCTTGTAACAAACAGCTTTGGGAGGGGCTTGGAGATTTGGCTTTGGGGTGATTGGGAATGCCGAAGGGCCCCCAGGATCCTGGGTGTGGCTGATCTAGGACAGATGAAGAAGTAAAGGAGGTGATGGACAGCCAGCCCCCTTGGGAAGGCTATAGAGTGTTTAGAAGTATAATGGATGGTTTTCTTTAAACATTCAGACCAGTCTCAGCTCAGATGACACAGTGGGCTCGGTTCTGGTCCCCATCAATATACCATGCTTAGCTGTGGGCAAGAGGGACCTCTGCCTGGGTCTCCTCCAGTGACAACCATTCCCATGGGTGGAGAAATCTGAGGGGTTACCTGGAAACCTTTCCTTGAGATTTAGTCTCTGGAGACCTGAAGTCCGGCTGCTGAGTCCCCTTCCAGGGTCTCTTCAGGCTCTCCATGATCTATTCTCCCAGGGATAGACCACATTTCAAGTGTGCACATTTGTAGGTCCAAACATGGCTATCTGAATGGAATTTGGATGTTCGGACTGAGGTGTCCATGTGCATGTGTGAGAGGTCCGTCATGGTGATGAAGCAAGATGTAGGGGGAGAATGGGAGGGACCAGGGCGCTGGGGCAGATTCTCTCCACACTGTCATGTTGTGGTCCGCACTCCGAGGGGTCCAAGGCTCTAAATCCAAATCTGACTCTCCCGATCATTTCAAAGACATGTTTGCCAAGATAGGAGAACATACTTCACCTAAGTGTGCTGTCTTGATTTAAAAACATTTAGTGTGTGGCTTCTCCTATACTCTTGTCCCAGGCCCTGCAAGTATTAGCATAGGTCTCGCCATCAAAAGCCTACTTCCCCCGCCCCGTTTCTCCCATGAACTTTGAGTCTAAAGAAGGGGGGCTCTAGGGATTTCTTGAGGAAATATTTCTGTATTCTCAGCAACTGGTCATGAGCATGAGATACAGAGACACTGAAACAGTGAGAGTAATAGCAATGGCTCCACCAGCTCAGGATATCAGCTCCTGGAGTTGGGGAGGCAGAACTTCCTTTGCAGATTCTCCCAGGAGACTTTGCACACCGACAAGGTGATGGTCCAACTTTACTAACTTTTCACCCAATGCGGCTGCCACTTCCCATTTGACATCTGGCTACTTTTGCTCTTGGACAAGGGATCTTAAAATAAGGTTGCCCAAGTGGGGCTTTCTAGTGTGAGATTTCTTTTAAAATTAATGTAAAGACCCCTTTTCCATTCAGCTCCTTTTTGTCTTCTAGTTTGCAGGTTGGATGCCAAATCTTTACCACCTCTGTGAGTTCAGTGGTCACACGTGTATTTCCACCACCTCTGTCAGGAATGAGAAAGCATCACACAGGGCAGTTGGGCCCTGGGACCTGGACTCTCAGGCTGGGGTTTGGTTTGAGCTCATGGAATCTTTGCCGCAGAGATGATAAGTGTTTGGTAGCCAGTGTATCACAAGTGATTCAGGTAAGCCCTTCCTGAAGGAAGCCAGCCTGGACTATGAATATAATGGATTTCGTTATCTTGTGGCTTGCTACCTGGAGGCATCCAGGCCGGGCTTTTCTCCACCCAGGTACTCGTTTCCATCTTGACTACTAATTTCAAAGCATATGTCCTGGTGCATCATGGGTACCCAGGGAGAAGGACTTCCTGAATGTAAGGCCCCTGGAGGCTAATGGATATAGACAGGGACCTTGCCTTTTTCACATTCTCAATCCCATACACTGAGCTCACAGTGACACTTTCAGTGTCTCTCCACCTGACCACAATCACTATCCACATGTAAGAGAACTGAGAACTGTATAAGGCATCATGCTTTCCTATCATTGCCAGAAAACAGAGATAATTGTACTACTGAAATGTGCTCACTAACTTGACCCTATGCTAAGAATACCAACCTCTCTAAAAGTCCCATTTCTTTGACATGCGTGACAGTGTCCTTTACAACCCAATCCTGTGTCCTTCCCAAACCTCATCTCTTCCATACAGCCCCTCCCCAGTTTTGGTTTGTACAACCTTAAGGCAATCAACTGGGAAGTTTTCTTGGTTTTGCCACCACATCTTGCTTTCCCAACCCCAGGCCATTTGCACATGCCATTTCCTCCACCTAGAACATTTTCCCCCTGTTTCTTACTTGACATGGATAAATTTATTCATCCTCCAGTTTACATATCACCTCCTCTTGAAAGCCTTCTCTGAGTCCCAGGCCAGGATAACACAAAACTCTATTTCATTCATTCTTTCATTCATCCATTCACTCATTCAAAAATGAGTGGCTTTTGTCTGCCACAGCACTGTTACTGGGTGGGATAATTACCTGTCTCTATCTGGATGGGCTGAAAGTTGGGGTCTTGAGACTAGCTCAGGGCTGGGCATGTGAGCTACAGAGAACCTCTATAATCAAGGTTTAGGTCCACGTCAGTGGCAGAGAGAAGGAAAACTCTTCCCCCCAGCCCTCCTCGGGCCTACAATCTCAGAGAAAGCAAGAGTCTACGGATGCTCAACAGCATAAGCTCCAGGCTAAGGTGAGAAGCTCCAGACCTGAGGAGCCTTCCAGATGAGACAAGCAGTGCTGGGTCTCTTTACTTCCTTTGCCACCTTCTGCTATTCTGGGAGGTCAGGTTAAAAGATGAACTGGATCTGGTCTTTTGCGCTCAACAGGGCTTCTGGCCCATGCAGTGACTTTGTTTGGGTGCTAGAATGGTGTTCCTCCTGGGTCAGGAAATCGAAAATGGTGCCCCTTCTGGCCAGACAAATTAGAAAAATAGATACACCTTTCTCTGGACTGAAGCAGCCCCATGTCTGTTTCCATAGCTGGCTCGACAAATGGAGAGTCAGTGGGGTTTAACTCCAAAGCCTTTGGAGAGGGCACAACTAGCATAACAACATGCCTGGCAGGTCCTGGATACACACATCTTGACCTGTTACCTGCTCTAAGGATTCCTTTGAGGGTTGGGGGAAGAGCCCGAAGACGTGCATTTCTGTTACCTTCAGCTGACCTCTACTTGGTTGTGTCTTTACCAGTCTCAGCGGGCTCTGTCCCTGTTTCCAGATGATAGAAATATTTTCATAAAATCATTAGGGATGTCCAGATTGTTTAATGACCTGTTAGTCTTGGATTCCTCTTTCTCCAGAGGAGGGAAGATATAGCTCAGGGGGGCCAAAGGCAGACTGTAGGGTATGTGTGTGTGTGTGTGTGTGTGTGTGTGTGTGTGTGTGTAAGGGAGTTCCATGACAATGCAGAGGAGCCCTTCAAGTCAAGGACATAATGACAGGCAGACAACAGAGGCCTCTGTGCTCTTGCCTCCTGTCCCTAAGTGTCTCCTTCCTCATCAGATACTCACTTCCACTCTGCCATGGAAGAGGCAAACTGTTGCCCACTGGACGCTGACATGACAGGATGGCCCCCCTTGCTCCTCCCTGTCTTTCATTTTGATAACAGGCCTCTCACAATTCATCTTCTTCTTCACCTCTTGGAAATTTCTCTTCTATGCACATAACTGCTCTCTGCTCCTATATCCCCATCTTAGCTGCAAAACAGTCCTCAAGAGGCTCACTGGGAGGAGTCATTCTAGATCCACTTTTGTGCAGGAACAATGCACTCATGGTACTGGGACCCCTATGTAAGGCCTGGGACCCTCTCACCGGGTTTCTCTTCTGTGGTCCACTCTGAACCCTTCCTCCATCTCAGTCGTGTCCTTCTTTCCATGTCTTCACAAAGGCCTATTTTGGGGGCTTTGCACAAAAATTCAGCCCCTGTAAAATTTGTTTAATCACAAAGTGAAATAACACCTGTCTCCATATGGATCCTCCTAGAAATTGAGACAGGAATTTGAGTGCTGGAAGTTTATTTGAGACCAGGGAATCTTATTTGAGGGGCAGTAAGCTGGGGGAGAGAAAAGAGAGAGGACAGAACTGGCTCCAGAATTCATCTCAACCAAGGAGGGAGCTGGATATTTATACACCAGTTCCTCACTACTCACGGGTTAAAGGTTTCCCCCAACACGTGTCAATTCTCCAGCAGTTTCAAACTGCCGCCCAGCCAAGCAAAGTGGTCTTTGGCAGCCAGAGAGCAATACCTGGAAGCTGGACACTGGCAGTATGTGAAGTGAGGGGTGGGGACATAAATGGACAGCATCTGTCTCAACACCCCAAATTACCCCTAGAAAACTGACAGGCCAAGTTATGCTTTGTTTCAGAGTTTTAAGTTATGCTTTCTTTGGCGCACTTATTGGCTAAACAAATTTATGTTCGCCAATAAATTTGAAGGAACTGTCAACATTGTAGTTGGGCATGCTGCTGCTGCTGCTAAGTCGCTTCAGTTGTGTCCGACTCTGTGCGACCCCATGGACGGCAGCCCACCAGGCTCCCCCGTCCCTGGGATTCTCCAGGCAAGAACACTGGAGTGGGTTGCCATTTCCTTCTCCAATGCATGAAAGTGAAAAGTGAAAGGGAAGTCGCTCAGTCGTGTCCGACTCCCAGCGACCCCATGGACTGCAGCCTACCAGGCTCCTCCCATGGGATTTTCCAGGCAAGAGTACTGGAGTGGGGTGCCACATTTCTAGTTCATGCTGAAATGTAAGAGGATCTGGCAAGATTGAGTCGACATTCCTGCTGGGTAATAATCAGTTTGTGAGTAATTGGAGCTTCTCCTTTTAGATGGGGCACGCACTTTTCTGTCCTCAGGCCTTATGGGGTCCCTGTTGCTTGTATCTATTAGTGGCCTGGCCCCTGAGACATCTAAGTTTGTGACTCTGTTCTAAGTGTTCATTGCTACCCAGAGTCTATCTGAAAGCAGCACAACTATAGTGCATCTTGTATATTTCATCTCTCCCTCCCATCTTCCTCATCTCTGCCCTTTCAAACCCTCTTGGATTTTGTCAGTGAAATAAACCAGGAGACCAGAGCCATGGAGCCCTATCCAGACCCCAGAGCTATTACACACTCTTCCCTTTTGGGTAATGATTGACAATCTCAGATTTTTTTTAAAGGACAGATTGCTTTTCACAAACTCATGGCCATTGGGACTAAACAAATGAGTATGTTCCCTTTATTCTTTTAGCCCCCACCAATGTGAAGCTCATTTTTTTTGAACTCATAAGCTTGCCTCTTCTTTTTCCTTAATATACTCAGCATCAACACTTGGATTTTTCTAATAAGTAATTAAATCCCCCACCGCAAACTCCAGCTCCCGGCGTTTCACTGGGAGTCTCTCTCAGCCCTCAGGGAAGCTGGTACTGTTATTTATTGTTTTTGTTTCAAATCATTATTTAATCAAGAACGGGGAAAAAAGGCAACCTCTCACTTACACTTCAAAATTTAATTTCAGCTGAATTCCGAGATCAAGAGGCAGCACGGCCTAATAGGTTACAAAAATACAATCAAGAAGAGAATTCCAATTAAACTGAACAAGTCCATTTACTGAGCTTCAAATGGCCCCATGGAGAGAGATGGCTATAAATTTTTTTTTTTCCCTCCCTGCCATATGGGGGACCGGAAATTCTCATGTGAATGTAGAGCTGCATGGCAGAGCTTTTAGCTAGAGGGTTCTGGTTATTTCCACCCCTCTCCCTTTTTTAAACCCTTTTGTTTCACAAAGACATTAAGTTTATTTTCCTCACTGTTGTTCATCTTCCTTTGCACACTAATTAGGAAGACAGCAACAGAATGGATTCATTGACCTGTTAGGAGTTCATTTGAGAGGGGGAGGGTTGGAAAAAGACAGGGATCTGCTGAGGATGGTGGGAAGATGACAAAGTCCTTTAGGGCTGCGGGGTGGGGGACTGTCCCACCGGGCTGTTCACTAAAATTGACCTTGCGCCCAGGGACATAGTCTAGCCTCCTCTCTCCTTCCCTCCATCAGGAAGCTGAAGGGGACTGGTGGCTTCAACCTCACCCTTTCTCATTAGCCCCTCCTTTTTTAGAAGCCCCTCTTGATAGCCCTCAGCCTACCTGTTCTTGAAAATTTCTACATGGCTCCAGTTAGGCAAAATTTTCACCAGTCCAAATTCAAATGAGAAAATAAGTTCAATGGAATGAGTTCTTCATCCAGCTAAATGCATCTGACTTAAAGTCTCATCCTTTCTTCTGAGGCCACGGCAATTCCCTCTTCTGCCTGGTACATGTCCCTTTCATTATAGAAAACGGTGGTTTTCCTTATTCTGTCCTTGCTTGGCAAAAGTAAAAGTTGACAATGTGATTCCATTTTCCATTTGAAAAGAATAACTGGTCCCACAGATGCCTGAGTCTCACAGCCCCTTTCTTCCGCATTTTAGTCCCTTTCCTCTCCAAACTACAATGAATGGAACTGAATAGTGAGTTTCCCAGTTTGAGCAAGGGCTCAAAGCCTTTTGCAGGATGTACAAGAACCTGGAGCAGACGTGGGAGGGCTGGGCCCTCCGTGTATACTCCCTCAGGCTCATTTCCCCTGGTATGCAAAACAGGAGGCTCTTCCTGTCATTCTCCTAGAGCTGTTCTGAAGTTCGTCTGAGATCTTAGATACAATTAAACTTTTCGAGGCCAGGGATGTTTCAAAAACATCATGTCTGGGTTTATCAGGAGCAAGTTTAATTAAGCCATTATGATGACAAATCCTAACACTAGCAACTACTGTATATTGTTATGTCCCTAGTGCCAGGCTGAGTTTTGCTCACAGAATAGAAGCCACATGAAGGCAAAACCTTGTCTGTTTTGTTCACTGCTACTCACATAGTAGGTGCTTAGTGCATATAAAACTAAATGGACAACTGATCTAATTCCACCCTCACAACTACTCCATGAAGTAGATATGATTATTAGTTAAAGGTACAGATTGGGACACAATGTCCAGCAAAATAAAATGACATAAGGGAGGTTAGGTCATTAAGCATCTGGACTCTGAGGGCAGATGTTTTGGGTTTGAATCCTCACTTCTCCACTTAATAGGTACTTTTACTTAAGTTTTCCAGGCTTTATGCATTATAAAATAAGGATACTAATGGAAGCTCCCTTGAAAGGCTATAATAAGAAATACATGAGATGACACATGTAGAATACAGCACATAGTAGGTGCTCAGGGAAGCATGAGCTATGGCTCAGTCTCACAGGGAGATGAAGTCAAGAACTCCAAAGTGTTTGGATCTGCTCCAAAGCTCCTGTCTTCATCACTAGCCTCTCCTGTTTCCTCCTGTTCACAAATGAGGCCCTCTTTTATGGAGCCTAAGTTCTGCTTTTTTTTTTTTTCAATCTGTGCAAGTTTTTGTCGACAAGGATTATGTGGAAACTGCTAGCTTGCTGGAAGCAGGAGGAGAAAAGAAGCCTTCCTTCTCCTGAGTCTAACTTCAGTCTTGATCAGCCCTTTTAAATTCCCCCTCCAGTTAGGGTAGACTTAACTGAGGACCCTCTGCTACAGGGACAGGGTGTGGCCAAACTTCGGAGCCACCAACCTCTCTACTGAGGACCCTCTGCTACAGGGACAGGGTGTGGCCAAACTTCGGAGCCACCAACCTCTCTGTCATCCAGTTGGCCCTCTGGCTATCATAGTAAGCTTCTGAGATATAAGCCAGGATTCATACTAGCTCCTGTTTCTCCTAAATGGGCTATCTACTTAAGTCATTTCGCCTCTCTGAGCCTCAGTTTTCCCACCTGAAAAATGGTGATAATGATGGCACCTACCTCAAAGAATTTTTTTGTGAATCAAATGAGGAAAAAAAAAAACTGTATAAAGTATGTGATTGTGCCTGGCATGTAGTGGCATTTACCATTCCCTTTATTCATCAGCCAACTCAAATGGGTGAGCTCCTACTCATCCTTCAAAGCCCAACTCATATGTTCCTTTATTTGTAAAGTCCTCTCAGACACCAAGGACTCTTAGACATTGTCCTTCCTCTGTAGTCCTATTACATATTATACTTGCTTCTATCACCTCCAAGGCTGATATTGAAAATATTCAACAACTGGTTGAGTGTGAGTACTGCCCCATCTGAAAGTAACCAGGCTTGGCACTGAAGGGCTGCCAGGTATCAATGTTTAGCTGCTGGTCTGTGAGAAGGTCCAGAAGGTACCAGAGGAGGAAAGGGATGGCTTTGTTAACTGGAGAGTGGGCGGCGACAGGGTCTATTTATCAACTGGTTTGCAAGTATTCAAATACCGACTCAGTCTCAGTCCTAATGACATTTATCCTACAGTACTTCAGTATTCTGTGGATGACTAGAGCATGAGCCCTGGAATTCAGAAGCCTGTTTATTCATCTGTCTCTCTAATGCCTTGAACAGAGATGACTGAGTGTAGATAAGAAATGAATAAGGCCACAGAGGACTGATTCCTCGGGACCCTCCATTTGGATTAGGGCTCTGACCAACCAAGAGGACTTCTGGTTATCATCAGCTTATGTATTATTTGCATATTCACATATGTAAATAGACCCCCTTGATGTCATGTGCCCACCCTTGATTCCTTAAAGAGCTGTGCATATGAGATGTCTGCCATGAGCCATGAGAGGAACCATGGCATAGGACATCTACTATGCTCCAGCTCCTTTTACCTCCAGAACCCCATCTCCTGTGCTGGAATTCTGTCTCCATCTTGACTCCAGCAATCAATTCCTGTTTCCATTGTCTAGTTTCCCAGCTGCATCTCCTCTGCCCTAACCAACTCAAAGCCCAATCCCCTCTTCCCCTGCCTCCTTACCCCCGTCCCTCTCAGCATTCATTGTTGTGCATTGTCCATTACAGTTTTGTCTGTCTTCTTTATAAGAAGGCTAGGCTATTTCTTATTTACTGGATCCTGAGGGCTACATCAGAACTGATGCTTTATAGATGCTTAGTAGATATTTGGTAGATTTGAACAAGTCAAACAAGTGATTCAATGACAGTGACTTTGCTGTTCTCTTTAGCAGAGAGCTTGGGAAAATCTTGGACTCTTGGAAAACCTTTGGTCCAACCTGGTATCCTCTCTACCCTTGCCTGTGCAGGAGAGAGGATGAGAAAGAACCCCGTGTGGAGAGCACTGGGAGGGCCAGACTTGAGGGGTATCTGATGCCCCCAGGAGTCAGGCACCCATGAGAAGGGTGGGGCCAGCCATTTGGGCTACAGCTGCCATCAAGGATGGAAGGAAACTGAAAGCAAGGGAAGCGGGGCTTCTAGCTGTGGTCTCAACTCATCCACAGACGAGCCTGGGCCTGGAACCCTTCCTGCTGCTCCATTACTATTATCAGTGCCGCTACTCTTGTTGCCATGATTATTACCACTTCCATTGTTAATACTGCTGTTACTTCCATCCACCGCCAGCAACAAAGGACCTACCACTCACCTGCTTCAGTCTAAAAGTCTTACAGTGAGTCGTTGCATCCTTAAAATATCCCTCTTATGAGGTAGGTCTTACTATTATCATCATTCTGCAAACTTGGGAAAGACGGAGGCATGGAGAGTTTATGTAACTTGCTCAAGGTTCCACAGTTGGAAAATATGGAGCCAGCATCTGGAATGTTGTCATCCTGACACTCTCTACTATTTGCTTATTTTTGCCCCTGTGCCAAGTACCAGGCTCAGCTGCTTACAAAATTATTTTGGTTTTGTCCCCTGAACAAGGTTTTGAAGAAGAGTTTTATTATCTGCATTTTCTAAAGGATGAGGAAACTGCAGCTAACAAAGTTTTATATATTTTAACTATCCCTGACTCGGGACCAGGATTTGTTCACAAAATCATAATCTCATGTTTTTAACAACTCTGACTTGCTGGAGCCCCTGGAAGGCATTTCTCATCTGTGAGTTCAGATTCTGTTTTTGGAATCAGGGCACTGGGTTCGGTGGGCTCTTAAGGCCTATGCCTTCTAGGTATGGATGAGTTTTCTGCTCTTCTAATAGGGGCTGGGCCCTAAGAACCAATGGCCAATCTAGTACCTCACTCACTAGTATGGGAGGACAACAGTTTTGGGGGGGGGGGGTTAACATTCAGCTTTTTGCAACATCTTGGTCCTGACAGTTTGGAAACTGTCCCAGGTGAGAGAACACAAGCCATTTGCTCCCAGTGGCACTTTTTATGGAGTGTCAGTTGGGGCCACCGAATGGCTGCCATAAATACTGTGACCAAAGAGGTTGGGTGGCTTTCACTAACTTAAAACCATTCTTCCACCTCTTATTGCTTGTATTTTAAATGTTCTTCTACCTTTGCAACAATTCCTTTGGGACACAGGTGTGATAACCATGCTTATTTTCCAGTTGAGGAAGCTGAGGCTGGGAGGAGTAAAAGGATTTGTCTGGCCAAGCCAAGTCTTGAGCCCAGGCCTCTGGATTCCGCCTTACTGGGAAGAACTTTCATAGGCATTCGTGGAGGGGAGAATGAACATGAGCCTTTCCCATCTGCAAATACCAAGCAACTGTAGGTTCCCTCCTTCTACAAAAGGAGGGCCTGGGGTGAGCTGTGGACGGTTCCAGCAAGGCAGAAGATTATGGCAGAATTACAGCTTGGTGATACAGATGTCTTGACTGGTAAAGAAGAGATTCTCAGAATGCACATGGATTCAACTATCGTGTCAACCAGACCCAACCCATGTTTATCTCACCTTCTCTTCCTTGACCTCCCAGCAAGAACCTCAGAGCTTTTCCTTACTTCCACTTCATCCTTTCTAAGGGAGCAGCTCTCTGAAATTGTCACATCCACGCCTAGCTAGAGGAGACAGGACCCTTCTCAGTTGTCAGGTGTAAGTGAAGGCTATGTCTATGTTGAGTCTCCTCCTGTTTGCGTGTCTGTCCCTTTAAAGTCTACAAAAGGCCTTCATGTACTTTCTGTTACTGGGTATCCCCCACAATCCCCCCATGGACGTGGTATTATTTCAAATTTGCCAATGAGAAAACTGAGTTTCAAAGAGGTTGGATGACTTTCTCCAAGCTACACAGCTAGGAAGCTGAGTTCAGACCCAACTCCAAATGCTTTGCTGAGGAGACTTCCTGGCATCAAACTGTCTGAAGCTGACCCTCCTTGCTGACCTAAAGGACTGCGGCATGATCCCATTTAAGGCCAGTTTCTCAAATGAATTCACTCTTGCTTTGCCCTATGGCTTTACTCCATACCTTCATCTTTCTGAGCCTTGGCTTTTTGGTCCCACCTGTGGAAGCAACTAGTGAAGACAGCTGAGTCCTCAACTCCCTGAGACCTTGTGTGAATATGAGAGGTTAAGTGCTATCACCTCCTTGGAGGAAAATTCTCATATATATTCAAGGCCGAGTTAATACAGGTGACATCAAATCCCATCTGCTCATCAGTGCTGCAGCCTAGCTGTCAAAGACGCAGACCTCATTGCAAAGCTGCAGTGCCTCTGTTAGATCAAAGACCCCTCTTCTCCTTCTTCCCCAAAGAAACCTCCTATGGTGTCTCACACATGCCCTCCTGCAGATGTCACTCTGGAGACCAAAATGTATTTTCACCATTCCCCTAATACAGAGCCTGGGTGTTTCAGGTTTTCTCCATTCCCCCCACCCCACACACACCCTCACTTGCCAAGTCCCCAAGCCAGGTGCTGCCAAAGGCTGGTGAATGACCATTCAGTTAAATCAAGAAGGAGGTCTGAAACCAGTGGGATATTTGCCCGAAACTGAATTAAAATGTGTCATACACTGCCCTGAACTTGTGCCTCCACCTCCCCCAAGTGTCCCGGCCAAGACTGGCAGAGGAGGCTGTGCGGAATACTTACTACACCCCTGGCTGACAGGAAGCTGAGCATCTGGAGGGGCTGGCTGGGTTGGGGGCTGGACCGGGCCTCTGGGCTGGCCTTGCAGAGGGTCTTGGAGCAGCGGCGAGAGTGCCTTCGACGGGACTTCCGCCCTCCCTCAGGGGACCGGCCACGGTGCCTGGATGCAGGGCAGAGAGACCTGAGGGTTTTTTGATGGGGAGCGTGGCAGAGAGGTGACTGAAGGACTAATAGGATCTGAGGACAGCAGAGTGTGTTTGGGTTGTCTGTGTAAACTATGTATGCACCCCTCTGCCCGCCCACCCGTCCGTGTTCATTCATTCTCTCATTTGTTTGTTTGACGAGTGTGAATTCATATACCTGGCACTGCTGTGGGGGCTGGGGATGCAGCTGTGAAGACAGAAAGGGTCCTGATGATCCTGATTCCGTTTACTGTCCTTTGTGTGCCTCTGATTGTCTCTCTGCTTGCCTGTCTGTACGTGACTGTGTGTACGTCTGGGTGTGTCCATCTGTGTTTTCATGTGTTTGTCTATAAATGTAGCTGCTTATATCTGTGTGTCTTTGTGTATCTGGCTTCACCATCTGTGAAACAGAGGCATCTTATTGACTCTCACCCAAAACTTTTGAAAAAAAAATCTGACGAAAACGACAAAGATGCCTTCTGTAAGCTTGTCAGATGTAGATCTGGCTGCCTGTCTGTGTTGGAAACTAAAGGAATCTCTGACTCCTTAGAAAGGGTGTATTTGGACTCAGCATTACTGTTTAGCTCTGAGTCACAGTAGTGATAAAAATAACACCTTATGGATTTTCATGGCATTTGTAAGCCCTTCTTAAGGTGCTTTCACAATCCTCTCTCCAACTCAAAGACATAGACAGGGCAGGTATTATTTCTTATTCCCAGATGAGAGAGCTGAGGCTCAGAGATGTTTAGGAACCTGCCTGACATCACACAGCTTGTAGCAGCAGAACGAGGGCCCTGTGGGAACCAGTGCCTCTGGTTCTTGCACTGGAGTGTCCCTCTCTGCTCTAGGGCCTCTCACTTTTCTACTGGCCCAAGGGTCAGCTCTCAGGTTGCTCCCACACCTGCTGGAGTGTCCCTTAGCGCAACAAGCACTGGGAAGCTCAGGCGGCAAGAGCAGCAGGAGACGTGCTAGCAGGAGGAAGGCTGGGGCATGGGCCTGTGATATGTACCCCTTTCAGAAGAGGTAAGCCTTAGAAAGGGTAGAGTGCAGTCGCTGAGAGTCTGCAAGCAGGATCTGCACCGTCCTCCCACCCAGGCTTGGGCTGAGTCACACAGACCTGGGTCCTGGCTCCAGCTCTGCCAGTCACCCCTCTGCCCACCAACACGCAGGCTTCTCAGCTGTAAATGTTGATAATGCAGTCGAGCTCAGTGTGTCAATGCCCTCCGGACAAAGGCCAACGGGGGCACCTTGTGCTCAAACAAGCATCTTGTTACTGCTCCCTGCAGTGATGGAGAACACGCACCATGGGAGAGTGGAGGACGTTTCTGTCAGGGTGGGGAGTGGTCACAGAGAATCTATTAGGAGCGTGTGGTTGGGGACTCTGGGGAGCATGTAAAGAGCTGGGGCTTTGATCTGACTGGATGCTGTCAGGGGACAGAGGTAATTCTCTGATTGGGTGTCTTCACCAGTCTTAATTAGAAGGAGGGGAGACTAGACTATAAGGCTATCACTGGTAAAGATGGAGGATGGAGAGATGCAGGGTCACTTTGGGGTCGTGAAAAATGTCCCTGTTTTGTCAGGCTTGCACCTGGTTCCAAGAGGGTCTTGGTTTTGTTTGGACCACTCAGGATCACAGAGCAGCCTTGTGTGATGTGGGAACACCACAGCTACTGGGGCGAGTCCTTGATGTCAGGGGCTGCTCTCACACCTGCTCCACGCATATCTGAATTAGATCAGAATGTCTGGAGATGGGATCCAGGCACTGGTATTTTTAGACTTCCAAAGCAATCATGGAGCAGCCAAGGCAGAGAAGCTGTGGTCTGGCTCATGGTGTGACGGGGATGATTAAGAGACAGAATCTATTTGCAATTGCAGCACAGTGCCTGGTTCAGAGTAGAGTTTAGATCCCTATTTCTCTTCCTCCTCTTCCTTCCTGTAGACATTCTGACTTAGCTGGGAATGCGGTGCGACCAGGACAGTGAGATTTTTAAATCTTCCCAGGTGAGGTGACTACGTGACTACATAGGCCAAGTGTGAGAAGGACTTAAGAAAGAATAAAAGAGTCTCTGCCATCTGGAAATTGGCCAGGTACCATCAAGGGGCCCTTGACATTCCCAATGGTCTCAACAATTTCAAACACCAAGCCCCACTCCCTGTTTTTCTTGTTCTTCTCATCCACAAGAGCCTCTTCCCCTGCTCGGGCCGGGGCAGCCAATGTGTCAGCATAAAGAGGGTCAATGTTAGGAGCAAGAGGGCTCGGAAGTGCCACAGAACTGGATACCTTGTGCTGTGCAGCCTTTCATAGGT
This sequence comes from Bison bison bison, assembly GCF_000754665.1. NCBI lineage: Eukaryota > Metazoa > Chordata > Mammalia > Artiodactyla > Bovidae > Bison > Bison bison. The sequence goes on from NW_011494732.1 coordinate 9,421,624, forward strand.
CGCTTAGCTTCTCTGTGCTTAGAACAACCCTGAGTGAGAGACAGCCAAATGAACCAGATGCTCCAGTTCAGTCCTAGCTCTGTCACTTAGCAGCTACGTGCCTGGCAAGTTCCTCTCTGTGCCTCAGTTTCCTCATCTCTAAAGTGGGGTTGACAGTGGTGCCTCCTTCCTAGGGTTGCAGAGGGGATCATGCAGTGGACCATGAAGAGTGCTTAGCACCTGGCCATGGAAGCACCGTGTTAGCAAGTCCTGTGGCTGCTGTTCCTGTAAGTGGAGGCAGCAAGTCCTTCTGTCTGCAGCCCCTCTGCAAGGAAGTGGTGACAGCCCAAGTGTGAGGCAGGGGCTGCCCCTCTGCGGGGAAAGCGGCTTCCCCAACAGTGATGGTGGAGAAAAAGCTGATGGTGACGGTGTCTTAGCCGGGTTCTGGCTGTGGTCAGGGTGAGGAGATGCCTCGGGGCGGGGGTTACCTGCTGTCGCAGCTTGAGGAGCGGGACTCTGAGCTCTGGGACCGTGAGGGGCAGTGGTGATGGCGGCGGCGGCGAGATTTTCGGGGCCGGCTTCGCGATCTTGAGGGGTGGGGGTGAGAAGGAGGGAGTCAGAGGAGAGAGAGAGAGGTTTTGATCTTGTGAACACATTGTTCCCTTGCACTTGAATAACTGTCCCAAGGTCATGCACCCCCCACTCCCTGCATCACCCTCACTTCCCATCTTTGTAACTGGCCATCCTGAACACAAAGGAGCAGAAAGGGGGTCGTCTAGGGGAGACAGCCTGACCCCCAGGACTCTTCCAGAAGCAGAGTGTGTGTCACCCGCACACATCACCTCTCCCTTGCCTGAGGCAGGAGTCTCCATTTCAGGAGCCAAACACCATAATGTGGGAATCAGCACTCAAGAAATACCAACCAGAGGGCACAGGCAAGAAAGTGACTTTGCCTTCAGAAGAGTGCTGTGGTACCTGACTAACTTTTCAGGTAAATGTAGAAATGGAGATTTTTGTGTAATTTATTCCTATTTTAAATGGAAGCTCATTTAAAAAAAAAGACACTGTTTGGGGCAAACAAAACACAATTGCAGAATCCCTTAGGCTTTTGGGCTGCCAATCTGTAACTCAGACCAGGAAAATAAGTCTGGATTCTTAGCATGGAGTCAAAAGCCCACTTTCAGAGTGAGTTACAAACGTCATTATCAACAAGAATTACAGTTCGTGTAATTGCTACCACTACCACTTACTTTAGCTCTCTCTAAATAATAATAATGACTTAGAAGTAGCAACAGCAGTGGCAGTGGTCACTGGGGACATACAAGGAACGTCAATAGTTTGCGCCAAGTCAGGAAGCCAAGGGGTGGTTAGAGATGATTCTATTAAAAGGTAGCTTGGTTATCCCAACAAAGGACTCAGGTATTCTTACTCAGGTATATCTTGTCATGTGATCCCTTCTCTCTTTAAAACCCTTGCACTGTCCTCATGTCAAGTCCAAACTCTGACCTTGAATCCCAAGCATCTTCAGGAGCCAGCCCCTGCCTAGCTCTCCAGCCTCTTTGCATGGCATCTACAGTCCTGGTTTGCAAGGCTCAAGTGACACCGAGGTGCTGGTATTCTGGCTCACACGTTTCCCACACTGTATCATGTCCTGATGATGATGGTCATGACAGGTAAACTGTAACACACACTGCCTGTCAGGCACTGGGTTCTGAGCATTTTCCTTAAATGGACTCATTTACTCCTCACAACAACCCACAAAGTGGATTCTCTTATTATTCCCATTTTATAGATGCAGAAGCTGAGGTCAGAGATTTAAACCACTTGCCTGACTGCAGCCTAGAATGGTTACCTCCATCCTTCTCACAGGAAACCTCCTCTTACCACCACGCTCTCTTTCCTGCACCTGGGGTCCCACCATGCCCTGAGCTTTTGTCTGCCACTGTGGTGCCAAGACCTGTCCCATGTCTCCCGTGTCCTGCTGCGCTGTAAGCTCTCGAGACTGGGAAGAATGTCTGCCTAATCTCTGTCCTTGGGCCCCACACAGGGCTAGCCACCTGTTAGGGCCTCTCTAAAGGACGCTGAACAAACAGACGTAAGTTACTCCAGGGGTTCCCTGTTTAAACGCAGCCTTAACTAACCATGGGTTTTGGCAAGAACAACCACCTTTATCTCAGGGGTGCCTCATGTTTCTTGCTTCTCCCTCTCCTGACTCTTGTTTTTCTGGCTTTCAGAACCTTCTCTTATGTCCTGCTTGTGATTTCTGAGACTTGGTGCTGGGCAAGGTAGCCACTTTGCTGCCCTCATGCAGGCAGTCCATACTTCGGTGATTTTTTCTTTTTTTGATGACTGTCCCAGAACTCCTGGGGTCTGGGCCCAGGCCCTGCTTAGTGACTGTCTAGACTGCAGCCCTTCAGACAAGTGATGCTCATGTCTCTGAGAACAGGTGCTCTGTCTATGCTTAGGACGAACATATGCTCGACACAGATGACCAGTGACTGCCTCTTGACTTGACTTGAACAAGCTTAATGATCAGGAAGTTCTTCCCTGAGCTAACTTACAGCTCTGCTGCTTCCTTGTGGAGCATTCCCCAGACCCTCGTGATGGTGCCTGAAATGCCCTCTTTCGCAATGACCTTGGATGAAGAGGCATTTGGTTGGCCAGCAAAGCTGAGCGCCTCCCTCTGTGCCTGCTTCCTCTTTTCCCTCCCCTGCAGCTCACTGACTTTCATCCCATTGCCTTTGATTCCTCACTTTAGAAGCTTCTTGGTGGGATATAAAATATTAGTTGATTGGAAAACACATGCACTAACATTTGCAAGGGTATAAAGTAGGTGGGTTGTAAAATTTACTTTTAATTTGACTGGGAACTGAACTCTACAGGCAGTGCTGGCTGATTTGAATTTCTACTACTGGCTATAAACCGAGGACCAGCTGGGGACCGAGGCTGGAGGTAGGCGCTCCCCCAGTATCTGCATGCTCTAAGCCCAGGGACCACGGCTGGAACTCACATGTATGTGCACGCATGTGCACGCACATGATCAAGCCCCCTTACTCACTCATGCACACACAGCACACTTGTGTACTGGTAACCCCCCCCCCACACACACCCTCCCTAGGAGTAATGCACACAGATAAGTAAGCAGTGCACACACCAAGGGCATGGAACTAACACACTGTAACAAACAGAGCACCGATATGCACAGTTTAAGTTCATGCCCACATAAGCAAGGGCACACGTGATGCGTTCTTGTGAACACAGTCATATATCACACACACATACACACTAGGCACCCACATTGCACACAAATGTTTGCACAATAGAAAAATATACAGATATTTACAAAGTGCACACTATGCATATATGTACCACGTACAAATGTTACACAATGCACATACAGGCACACAGAATTCACACACAATGGACAGACATGTACACCATTCACTTTCATGCACACAGAGACACACATGCACACACACATAACAAACACCACCTTACACACCCATGCACGCCAAACCCACAGCTGCAGGTCTACACACAGTTCTGTTATTTGGTCTTCCCCTTCCTTTCCCTTCTCACCCACCAGCCCCCTCTCCCATTCCTTTTTTCTTTGGCAATTCTAACCCTCTGGCCGTTCAGAGCTCAGTCCCCCACCTCCCCAAATTGACAGTACATTGCAGGTGGAATGTACATACTGTTTTTTGTGCCTCTTCTCTTCCTTTCTTTTGCTTTTTGGGCTGGAGGAGCTGAATGAGAAATGGCCAATCAATTGAAAGATGCAAAATTCCAGCGAATGATAAAAATAAAGTAGTTAAAATGCTTAACACATGCTGGTCACTAGATCCAGGCAGTTTGGGAATGGACATGGATCGTTTCTAAAACCAGAGCAACCAGCCCACACATAAAGACTGAGGACAGGGAATAAAGGATGCTGAGATCAGTTTTGGTAGCTTAATGGTAACAGCAGTAGTAAAGGTAATCATATTTGCCATGTTTTGAGGCTTTATTATGGGGAAGCACTCACTAATACTTTTGTCAACAATCTCATTTCATTCTCCTTACAACCTATGACTTCCCTGGTGGCTCAGATGGTAAAGAATCTGCCTGAAATGTGAGAGACCCGGGTTTGAGCCCTGAGTAGGGAATATTCCCTGGAGAAGGGAATGGTAACCCACTCCAGTACTCTGGCCTGGAGAATTCCATGGACAGAGGAGTCTGGTGGGTTACAGTCCATGGGGTCGCAAGAGTTGGACATGACTAAGCAACTAACATGTATAGACAACCTATGGCATGTACCTAATAAGTATTCATTTTACAGAAAGTGGAAACTGAACCTCAGATTGGCTGAGACACTTGACCAGGATCATACAGGTGAGCTGGAATGTGGCACCAGATCAATGGTCCCTAGCGTCTACCCTCTTGACTACTGTTTTAGTATTTTCTAAAAGAAAAGACTGGAAAATCCACGGAGATATTCTAAAGCCTCCTAAAGTTTGGCAGATTCTGAAATGTTCTGCTCATGAATATTCAAGTTGTTTTTTTTTTTTTTTTTAATTCAGAGTACCGGGTTGTGGGCAGAATGGACAATGATGACTCAGGGTCTCCGCATCATCAAATAGAGGCCCCAAAGGCAAATGCTATTTGATAATTCAAGCCAGACTGGCTTCAGGGGGTCACCAGGAACCCATCATTGGCCTAAGTCCTGGGAAGGGGAAATTTGATTTCATCCAACTGAAATCGCATCTTGACATGAGATGTGGGATATATCTCTGTGTCTGGGACTCAGCCTGGGCAGTGGACATCCCAGGTCCTCACTGAAAGACCAAGTTAACCTCCTGGCTCTGCTGCTGAGTTGCTGTGTGACATCGGGCAGGTTACCTGTCCTCTCAAAGACCCAGTCTCCTTGCCCTTGAAATGGGGTCATTGCTTAAGCTGTTGGGCTAAGTGAATAGACTACCTTGGTAATCAGTGTCTACTTGTTAACTGAATGAATGAAAGGGTTTTGCACTCTGTCAGTGGCTGCAGTTGTGCTGCTGTTATTTAGGAAGCCACTGCAGGCTGTCCTGATCCTCTGTCAGACAGACTTGGGTTGTAGTTTTGACTCTGCCTCCTCTGACTGTGTGTCTGTGGACATGTCGGCCACATCTCCTGAGTCTTAGTTTCTCTATCTGTAAAATGGAAATAATAAAGATATCCTCTGCACAGGGTTGTGATGGGGCTGTATAGAGATTAAATACCCATGCATGTGGACAAGGCTTAGCATAGGATCTAATTTATAGTGAGTACCCCACAGGCTATAGCTTTATTTGTGCTCACCCTGTGTTTCCAATACTAGGTCTCTATCCCTTAGCTAGGATCTGGGAAGGCTTTGGTGGGGTGATGCTTCTCTACATTCCCAACCCAAGATTTCCTTTTTCCTTTTGGCCATGCTGCACATCTTAGTTCCCTGACTCTCAATGAGCTCATGTTGAACTCAGGTATTGAACTCACACTGCCTGCATTGCGGGGGCTTCCCATATGGTGCAGTGGTGAAGAATCCACTTTCCAATGTAAGAGATGCAGGTTCGATCCCTGGGTCAGGAAGATCCACTGGAGGAGAAAATGGCAACTCACTCCAGTATTCCCGCCTGGGAAATCCCATGGACAGAGGAGCCTGGTGGGCTACAGTCCATGGGGTCACAAAAGAGTCAGACACAACTGAGCACACACGCACACACTCTTGAATTAGAATGTGGAGTCTTAACTGCCAGACCACCAAGGGGAGTTCCCAACCCAGATTTCAACCAGTGGTCAAACAGGCCCTGGGAAGGGTGGTAAGACTTGCCAGGGAGAAGGATCCGTAGGAACTGGCCTAGCAGCAACCATGTGGCCTAGTGGAAATTAAAAGTTGGCTTGGAACTTTCAGGGAAACTAGAACATGGCCTTCATTTTGGAGGAAACTGAGGCCCAGGAAGATGAAGGGGGAGTGAACACAGAGGTGGAGGCTGAGAGCTGGACCCTAGATGCTACCTGAACGTGGTTAGGAAAGCAGAAAGCTGAGCAAGCAACCAGAGGCAACAAGATGCTTACCTGTGCCTTCTCTTCTTGGAGAATGACCTGATTGAGGGGGAAAAAAGGGAAGAGAGAGGGAGAGGAAGGAAGGGAGAGAGACAGGGAGGGAGGGAAGATGAAGAAGAGGAGAGAAGAAAGGAACAGAGGGTGTAGGGGAAGAAAACAAATGTGAGTCTGAGTTTCTTTTCCTGGGATGGTTGTATCAGCACATTTATAACTTTTTTTTTTTTTTCTGGGCTGTTCCCTCACCAGGGATCAAACCCATGCCCTCTGCAGTGAAAGCACCGTCATAACCACTGGACTCCTGGGGGATTCCCTATCAGTGCATTTGTGGTCAGGCTACAAGGGGACCAGGACATCTGGTGAATTCTCCTCCTCTTTTAGATTTGAAGATCATGTGAGAAACCTTGGCTTGCATTTTGAATTATCAGTGTTTCAATCCTCACCCAAATTTGTCAGTAAGCCTGTTCTGGAAAAGGCTGCATGAGGAGGCCAGGACAAAGAGTCCCTCTGCCTCTTCCCTTCCCCCAAGCCTCACTTTGGTTCTTTCTCTCCCTAGTTGTGGATTCACCATCATCAACATCTTCAAGGGACAACCAGCTTCCACACGTGGAACTCCTACTGGGGTCCCGGCTCTGTACTAAGCATTGCTCACACACAATCTCATTCAGTCTTCCCCCCAAACCTGTAAAGTACTGCTGATAGCCTTTTGACAAAGACAGAGGAATTAAGTTGCCCAGGACCACACATCTTCACTTGTGTAACGCCAACTCATTCTCAGATGTCACCTCCTGTAGCATTTTCCAGTCCCCTCAGGTTGGTTTGGTCCCCTCTCTGTTCCCACAAGCCTGGAGTGAGCTGCCGAGCTGAGCCTCACTATGTACAGACTTCTTCATAATATGACGACCACTGTGAGCAACTTGAGGGCAGGGACTGGGTTCCGGTCACTGTTTTGTTCCTGGGGCCAGAATCTCCTCAATCATGATACATAACAGGTATTCAATAAAGAGGTGTGAAAAAGGGATTTTTTTAAACCCTGAAACCTTAGTTAATTGGAGGAGAAGAAAAAGTTAAATACATCCTCTACTTCTAGCTTCCAATTCCAAAAAGTTAACCATCATTAACCAAACATTTCAAGAACTTGGAGAAAATGGACTAAGATTAGAGTGATGCTCAGTAGACGAGGGTTTCCGAAGAATCAGATCATATTTCCCACTCCTAATTTCCCATTTTATGGTCTTCCTTCCCTCTAAACTTCTGACAAGCCCTGGGCCAACTGTAGCCCCCAAAAGAAAGTCTGTTTCTAATCCTCTGGCCAAGTCTCTTTCCTATGAGAAGCCCTTGAGTGAGACGCCACTTGGTTCCCAAGATCCATATAGAAAAATGCTCCCTCTTCCTATCCCACCCCTAAACTGCGACAAATCGCTCAGCACAGGAAGGTGACAAGCTGGCAGTCTGTGGTCACGGGCAGGCTCTCACCTCAACAAAGGACTCCACACTGGGAATTTCAAACACCAGGTTAACAAGGGCTTCCCTTTGGCTCAGTTGGTAAAGAATCCGCCTGCAATGCAGTAGACCTGGGTTTGATCCCTGGGTTGGAAAGATCCCCTGGAGGAGGGAACAGCTAGCTACCCACTCCAGTACTCTGGCCTGGAGAATTCCATGGACTGTATAGTCCATGGGGTTGCAAAGAGTCAGACACCACTGAGCGACTTTCACTTTCACACCTGTACTGAGCACAAACTCAGACAGCATCAGTGGGCATGCTTGGACAGGTGGTGGACATAATCTGTGAGACCAAACTGAGTAGAGACCATTCTGGCAACAAGGGCTGAAAGCTGACCACACCCTGGGTTGGGAAAAGCCACGTGGGGGTGAGATGTGGCAGGGCGGGGAACCCAAATGACCTCTTACCTTCTGTTCTGTTGTGATTGTTTAATTGCACAAGTAATCCACCACAGTGTAGAAAAATTGGAAGATACAGATAAGCAAAAATAAAATATAAACCACTCTTTCCCTGTCATCCACAGCCAACCACAGCAAATAGCTTATGAAGATAAACCCTCTGCCCTCCAGGGGTCAAACGAGCTTTGTAAATGTGTGTAGATGGGGGAGGCAGGTTAGGTGGGGACAGTGCAGCACCCTGGCTATGTCTAAATGCACAGCAAGTCCTCAGTTCCAGCGGATGGCTGCCTGTGGAAAGATCGGTCCAATGAGGAGAGCTTCTGATTTTACAGAAGTGCTGGAAAACTTTTTGTATTGCAAAATATTGGCTTGGCCCATGAACCACAGATTTGAGACCTCTCATGTACAGTGTTCCTGTCTTTTATTTTTCCCCACAAACGTGTGTGTGTGTGTGTGTGTGTGTGTGTGTGTGTACATGAACGTGTGTATAGTGAGCACCTTTGGGAATGTGTGTGTGCATGCTCAGTCACTCAGTCGTATCCGACTCTTTTGAGATCCCATGGGCTGTAGCCCACCACACTCCTCTGTTTATAGGATTTTCCAGGCAAGAATACTGGAGTGGGTTGCCAATCCCTTCTCCAGGGAATCTTCCCAACCCAGGAATCAAACCTGAGTCTTCTGTGGCTCCTGCATTGGCAGGTGGATTCTTTACCACTGAGCCACCTGGGAAGCCCTTGGGAATGTGCGTTCAGTTACTAATGCCTCTTAAGTATAGTTCACAAGTAGTTGTCTACAGGTATGTCCAAAACATGGACAATCCTGAAGCGATGTTTCACATGATCCCATTCTCTAGGACACAGCTGGATCTATCAGAAAGGCCTCTCCATGGGAATTTAGAATAACAAGAGAGATTCAGTATCTTCTTGTGATCGGGCCTACGACAGGAAGAGACGGGAACAGGGTACAGGGTCTGTGCACCCCCGTGTGCACCCTGGAATTGGGCTTGGGTTGCGTCAGCTTTGGTTCCAGCGCTTCACTGAGACCTGGCTGGTCTCCTTAGAAAAAATCCCCCACAGGCCCGAGTTGGTGTTAGTAGGTCTCTGGTCTTTGCAACAGGAGTCTCAAGTTATACAACTTACAAACACAAGACCATACACAGATGAGTATTTTTCATTAATGAAATGATAAGCCTCCAAGTGACCTTTCAGTGCCGTCCACTGTCGCTCCCACCTCAACCCCACCCGAGGCATCCCTGTGTGCAGAAGAGGAAGGACAGTACCTGTGTCGCTTATGTTTCTTGGAACTTTTCTTCTTCTTCTTCTTGACAGGTGATGGGCTATAAGATGGGGACCTGCCGTGGAGAGAAGACATGCTTGAGACGGAGGCTTTGAGGGCCAGGATCGGTCCTTTCTCCAGTTCCCAGACACAGCCTCAGCTCTTCCAGGAACACATATCAAGGATGATACTTTGTCTTAAATGTTATTGCATGTTTTATATGTATTATATGTATTATTCCATTTAATCCTTCTACATACTTCTTAGGTAGGTACAATTGCTACCTTCCTTTTTCAGACAAAGCAAGTGAGATTCAGAGAGGTGAAGTGACTTGCCTAAAGACAGTTGCCTAAATACAGCGAAGAAGTGAGTGAGCTGAGATTCAAATTGAAGCCTCTCTGATCCCAGGGGCTTTGTTCTTAATCACTACATCACCCCATAGCTGCCCTCCTGGTGGGACCACAATATTTATTTTTGTCTGCTGTCCTTCCCCAAGCTGTGTATGCTTTAAAGGCCTCTCCTCTGCCCCACCCTGTTGTCTCCCTGGTCAGACCAAACTTCTGCAGGACATCTTGCCAGGATGTTCTCAGCAAGGGTCCTTGCCAAAAGGGGTTACCCAGGAAACAGAGATGCCCTAGAATCATGACTATGATTCCAGGCTGAGGTTCAGGTGACTTGACTCTCCCATTAATTCACAAGTCACCTACCTCAGGCATGTCACTGCTCGCTCTAAATTTCCTATTCTCCCACTGATGAAATACCAAGGTTGAAACGTATCTGGAGTTGCAAACTCAATGCCAACAGAGACCTCTCGGACAGCTTAAATGGATGCAGCGGGTTAGGGGGTAGATGGTAGGGAGTGGTGGGGCCTGCGGTAAGCCAGGGAGCACCTGACCTAGGGGGATGGCTTCTTTTCAGATTAGCTGAAGGTCTCAGGTAGGAATGCAGGCCTGGGCTTCTAAAGCACTTGCCTTTTCAATAGTAGCTGTCAGAGAACTTATTTTCGTATGAAATCTCCTGGTTTTAAAACAATGGCCATTAATTTAAAAGACAAAAAACAATTTGCAGGTCAAATAAAACATGTCTGCAGGTGGAGATGTAGGGTTGAAAAACAATCTGACTTAGGGAATCAGAGCACCTGTCCCCCAACACACCGAATGAATGAAGGGATGAGCGACTGAAGCCTAATCCCTGTGGCTTCCTTCTTTTTTTGGCTTCCTTCTTTGACATGTTCTTCTGCCCATTCCTAAAATCAGGAAGCTCAGGCCACTTACCCCAATTCTACCCCACCATAGAATGGCTGGAACTCAGGTCTTCATTCACATTACCCTCTGGGTCCTCTTTGGGCCTCATCACTTAGAACTAGGCTAAAGTAGGGGGGAAGGAAACAGAGCCCCTGAAAACATGGAGTTGGGGCCCAAGGCATCCAGATTCTGCTCTCTGCTGCCCCCTGGAGGCTTCTTCAAATACTGCCTCCGAGGTTTTTTAACTTGCCTCTCTAAGGAACAAGAACCAAAGAGCGTCTTGATGAAAGTGAAAGAGGAGAGTGGAAAAACTGGCTTAAAACTAAACATTCAAAAGACTAAGATCACGGCATCCGATCCCATCACTTCATGGCAAATAGATGGGGAAACAATGGAAACAGTGACAGACTTTATCTTCTTGGGCTCCAAAATCACTGCAGATGGTGACTGCAGCCATGAAATTAAAAGATGCTTGCTCCTTGGAAGAAAAGCTGTGACCAACATATTAAAAAGCAGAGACATTACTTTGCCGACAAAGGTCCATCTAGTCAAAACTGTCATTTTTGCAATAGTCATGTATGGATGTGAGAGTTGGACCATAAAGAAAGCTGAGTGCTGAAGAATCGATGCTTTTGAACTGTGGTGTTGGAGAAGACTCTTGAGAGTCCCATGGACTGCAAGGAGATCAAACCAGTCAATCCTAAAGGAAATCAGTCCTGAATATTCACTGGAAGGACTAATGCTCAAGCTGAAACTCCAATACTTTGGCCACCTGATGTGAAGAACTGACTCATTGGAAAAGACCCTGATGCTGGGAAAGATTGAAGGCAGGAGGAGAAGGGGATGACAGAGAATGAGATGGTTGGATGGCATCAACGACTCGATGGACGTGAGTTTGAGCAAGCTCCGGGAGTTGATGATGGACAGGGAAGCCTGGCGTGCTGCAGTCCATAGGGTTGCAAAGAGTCAGACACAACTGAGCGACTGAACTGAGGTCATATAAGAAACAACTCTCTGACCACCCCTTGGGGTCTGGAACACTGAACCTGCTTTTATTGTAGGGATTTACAGCCTAGAAGAAAGCCTGAAAACAATTTTAAATGCAAAAAAAGTAAAAGTATTGTGTATAGAAAAAAATTCATATGGTACAAAAGAGTCAATAGCCGGAAAACAATATAAAGTCAATTATCCTTAGCATTTTTGTAGTGGCAGAAGCAATTGAGGAGCCTAGAATCAAGTGTCTGTAGGTTCTGTCACCTCCTCTCTGAGCCTTTATTTTCTCATTCTAAAATGGGGGTAATAACTATGAAAGAAAGAAGTCATGATGACTAGAGTCAATACTGTGCATTTGAAAGTTGCTAAAAGATTAGATCTTAAGATTTCTCATCACAAGAAAAACAACTAGAACTATGTGAGATCAAAGTGCCTGGCATGGCACTTACATGAAGTGAGTTCTCCAAAAATACATAAAGAAGTAAATACTAATGGTCACGGTCATGCTTCATATTAACTATCATTTACTATGTGCCAGACGCTGTGACAGCTGCTTCCACGTCAACTTTCTTGTCTAATACTCACAAAACCCCAAGAAGTAGGTATTTCTACCGTTTTATAGAAATGGAAACAGGCTCAGAGAGGTGAAGTGACTTGCCCAAGGTCACACAGCAAGTTAAGAGGCAAAGGGGGGATCTGAATCCCAGAGGAGTCACTGCCTAACTCAAGAACCCTTTTGTCCCTTCCTCCATCTTCAGGGTTTCGTGGCCCCTTGCAGCCCTCACCTCCTTCTCTTCTTCCGCGTAGCTTTCTTCTTTTTTTTCTTCCCCCTGGAGGAAGGTAGTGGCGTCAAGTCTTTGCTGTGGGAGGCACTGAGGAGAACATAGAACAAGGCGTTAGAGGACCCAGGGTTCCCCGAGCCGCCAACTGGTGCTGTTGTAGCTGAGAGATGATCCAGTTCCTGGGAGGGTGAAGGACCCACAGTGAATACCTAATCACCACCTCATGGCTGATTTGGTTGCACTTCAGGTTAAATGCCTCAAATAAGGAGCCAATGCTGACCTAATGAGACAGATGCTGTACGTTACCCAAACACCAATTGATTATTTAAAACAGAGCTATAGAGGTTAACTGCTCCTTAATAGATTTATTATTGAATTTGCAAATGGCTCACCGTGGTAAATAAATCAGTTTTTAAATAATTAATCGGCAGTTCAGCATCCTCCCTCCCTAGTACATCGTGTCTGTAGTTCCTGCTGGAAATTAAATGTGAGGCAAAAGGTAGGTTAAGTAGCAGCTGATTATTAAAAGTATATTTGCCAAGGTCTAATGTAACGAGATACATATCTCATATCGCTTCACAGAACCTCAAAAACCTCCACTCCTCAGGAATAATTATTTCCTGTTCAATTAAATTCAAATGCTCAGGCTGCAGTTAAATGAAGTCAAGTTATCTCCTTTTATAATTGGGGCAGGCTCCAGGGATTTTTTTTTTAAAGCAGTATCCATCCCACGGCAAAAAGATATGGTTCTGGATGAAAAACTGCTTGGGAATTGAAACAGGCCAACCCCGCTGAACCTCACTGGGAAAAGAGAATATTAATAAGAATATTATTGTCATTATTAGTAATAACACAGCTACTGTATATTCACTTACTATGCACCAAATGTTTTATATACTTTGATACTAACAAAAGCACTTTGAAGGTGTTATGGTTTTTACTGTCTCATTCTACAGGCAAAGAAAATCAGGCTCAGAAAGCTGAACTGCCTTGCTCAAGGCTGCACAGTTAGGAAGTGTCTGAGGGGGATATGAATCGAGGCCTGTGTGATTACTGTCCTGAGAGCTTTCCCACAAAACCAGCTGCTTTCTCAAACTTGTTTGTGTGGCTGATCTTTTGGAAGTTACTTAACTCTTTATAAAACATCAAAAAATGCTGCCATAATTAATTCCATTCTAAGAATCTGGTATTTACAGTTAGTAGGGAAAAAAATGATATAAGTAATTAGAATACATGTTAACGTCTCTGCATTGCCAGTCAACAAAAATTATACAGCTATATCTTCAAGAGACTCACTCTTAGCAGGTTAAAAATAAAAATCATAGTGGGTAAATATTTAACTACTTAGACACCTGTTCACTAGCCTCGGGAGTCTACGAATCTTCTGAAATGGTACACAGAATTAGGAGGGTGTTCTTAGTACTCATAGCTTTCAATTAATTCTCAAATGGGTTTTGATTTGATTTAAGGATCTCAAAGAGGAACTTGCAAGAGACAGAGGGGAAGAGTGGTCAGAGAAATAAACTTCGTTTTTTCAGCCTCAACTTGAACTTCCACGTTAGATCAGAGAGGGGGATGGGGCAGAGTCTCACCTGCGTGCTCTGGTGGGACTGGGCTCCCTGCAGGCTTTGCCTCTGTCCCAGCTGTTGGTGCCCAAGACCTTGGAGGCCAAATGCTGGCTCAGCTTTTCCGAGGGTCCATCCTGAGCTGGGACCATGGGGCTGCTCTGGGGTTCTGTCCTATAGAGGAAGAAAGAAGGAGGCAAACGCATTAGGATATGACAGAGATTCTTAATGTTCATCAAGCATGCACAGATGTCTGACTTCCCTTGGAGTTAAGTTGGGGTCATAAATATCATCAGGGGTCAATGGTCTCCGAGGAGGGGGTGATATATATTGTTTCTAGTTTGAGGCAGTCAGATCTGTGTGCCATCTCCAGCTCTCTCTTTCCCTCTGTCACAGTGACTTTCGAGGCCACACCTTTCAAACAGTGAAGCTACTGGATGGGAAGAGAGATGCCTGGATCACATTAGACTTTGCATGACAGAAATAAGCCTTAGTTAGATTAAGCCACTGAGGTTTACGGGCTTATTTGTTACTGCTTAGGCTTGGCAACCCACTCCAGTGTTCTTGCCTGGAGAATCCCAGGGACGGGGGAGCCTGGTGGGCTGCCGTCTATGGGGTCGCACAGAGTCGGACACGACTGAAGCGACTTAGCAGCAGCAGCAGGCTATCCTGACTTAATCACAGGGAAGGGCTGGGAATCAGCATTTTACTTCCTTCCTCAAGACTTATTCTGAGGCCAAAAGCAAGACAGGATTAGTTTAAACTCTCTTTTGCCATTTCTATCCCATTTTTCTATCTTATCTGTGTGTGGCACAGAGATACCTTAATTCAAACACTATCTTCACCATTTAGTAACTATAGAATCTTAGATTAGTTGCTCAACCTCTCTGAATTATATATCTCAGTATATAGCTGAGTTTATATCTCAGCTATAAAATAGAGGATAATATCAGTCCATATATCATTGAGTTGTTGTGAAGATAAAATAAGATAATATAAACAAACAGGAAAGGCCTAAAATGTGTCATTTCCATTTTCCTTTACTTCTCTGTGAACCAAGCCTCCTATCTGGTGTCCTTAGCAGGTGGGAGCTCACCCATTTGGGATAGCAGTTCCAATGAATGCTTGAAGCTCTCCCCTCTGCCTCTGAGATGAGGTCCAAACTGCATAGGAAGATGACCTGTGTCCCACCTCCTTCTCTGAGTCCCAGAGAAGGAAAAGAAATTGCCTACTCAGTCTCTGAAGGGGCTGTCACTCAAATCTCCTGGCTCCTAACCAGGAAGAGTCAGCAGTCTGAGAGCCACAGGTGGATCTAGCAACATCCAGCAAGCATGCTTGCTGCCCTCCCTGCCTGCCCGCCCTGCCTGCAGATCCCAGGTCAAGCATTGATCAAAGGTATTAGCATCTCTCCTGCATCGAGCTTCTGCAGCCATTGCATCAAGATTGGTTTTATGACTCAGGATAAATGCATCTGATAAGCCCCCCTGCTCCTTGGGGCTGCCAGGAGCACAGGCCAAGCCTGGCAGTATTGAAGGGAGGGCAGCAAAACACATCCATCTCTGTCAGCCGCTTCTCAGTGCATCTTTAGAAGCGGAGCTAGGAGATGCTTCAAGCCCAGGAAAGATGGGGATTCTAGTGGGGTCTACCCAGCCCTTCTCACCGTCAATTCCATGCTTCCAGAACTCCACTTTTCCCCCATGATGAGGGTTCCATTTCTATGTCTTTGTTCCCTCTGGTCTATCTGTGTGGAATGCTGTCCTGGCTCTTTTCAAACTCAAAGCTTGCAATTCCTGCCCAGCCTCCAGCAAGGTTTGCCTCTTGCCATTCTTGTCCTAGCTGAGGCTAACCTAAAATTCATCAGCTCTGATTCCCTGGGTGCCTGCAGTGTCTCCGGGCCAGTTTTAAGTGTGGGGATGTAGTGAACAAGACACAGGTGTTCCCAGAGATCACAGAGTTTGGATTATACATGGAAAAGCAGGTAATAAATGCACAAGCAAGTAATAATATGGCTTATTCATCAGTAATAAATTATAGAGAGAATGAATCAGTGTAAAGGGCCTAGAGAAGTGAGAAGGGTGACTGTTATTTAATATCGGGTAATCATGGAGGGAGCTTCCCTGGTGGCTCATTGGTAAAGAGTCTGCTTGCCAAAGCAGGAGATGTGGGTTTAATCCCTGGTTTGGGAAGATCCCCTGGCATAGGAAATGGCAACCTGCTCCAGTGTTCTTGCCTGGGAAATCCCGTGGACAGAGGAACCTGGCAGGCTACAGTCCAACGGGTCACAGAAGATTTGGACATTACTTAACAACTAAACAAAAAGAACAGCAAAATAATCATGGAGAGCCTTTCTTAGGAAGTAACAGGGTGGATACTTGAAGGACCAGGACTAACCTTGTAGTTTGTGTTGGCTTTAAAATGTGTTCACAAATTTTTGACATTCATACCATCAATTAGGGAGCCTAATTTCCCTCCCCTAGGATACTGGATGGGCTAGTGACTCAAGTTGAATGAACAGAATGAAGTAAAAGTGATGATGTGTGACTTTCAAGACTAAGTCATGAAGGTAACTTCTGCCTCCTCCTCTTGGATTGATCACTTTGAGGGAAGTTGGCCGCCATGTAGTGAGGACACTCAAGCAGCCCTTTGGAGACATCCATATGACAAAGAACCGAGACTTCCTGCCAACAGCCAGCACAACCAGCCATGTGAGTGAACCACCTCGGAAGTGAGTCCTCCAGCCCCGGCAAGCTATCAGATGAGACAGCAGACATGGCTAATGTTTGAGAGGTAGTGACCCAGTCACCCAGCCAAACTTCTAATTCAAGGAAACTGCAAAACTTAACTGTTAATTGTTGTTCTAAGTCACAAATATTTGGGGTATTTTGTTGCTCAGCAATATGTAACTTCTACACACATACCTGTAAGCAGTATGTTCCAGGCAGAAGGAATATCAAGTTCAAAGACAGTCGGCATACTCAAGAAACAGCAAGCAGGGGTAAGAATGATAAGAGGAGAGATCAGAGATGAGGTCTTTATAGGTCATGGGAAAAACTTTGGGTCCCCTGTGGCCGAGATGGGTGATGTTCAGAAGGTTCACTCCCTGAGCTCAGGACACTCAAAGGAAGGGAGGAAAGGACAGAGACAGGGAGACCATTGCAATAGACCAGGCCCAGAGCACGGTGACAGCAATGGCAGTGATGGGATGTGATTAGATTCTGATATATTTTGAAAGCAGAACTAGCATCTTTGGCTGCTGGTTAAATGTGGGATAAACAATCAGCAACATTTGTTCAAGGAATAAATGAAAGAGCAAAGGCATTGACTAAAGAGAACATTCATCTGTTTCAAAAAATTATAAAGAGCTTTTTGAGATGCCTTGAGCTAATCCCTTCATTGGCTGGAAATAACCCAGCCAATATCTCTGTCTACTCAGACGGCTCAATCAATGGCTTCTACTATTCCTCATATTTCCCTTAGAAAAATGATCAGTGTGCTTATCAATGGATGTGTATTGCCCAAGAGAGTCGAGTTGGACATACATACAAGAATGGAATTTGGGGAGCATTTCTGGAGCATTACAGGAAACCAAGACACAAATATGTGCCTGAGGCAACCTTGTCCTAGGCAGAAACTGAGGGTTGATGTGATGAGTTTGGCAGTGAATGACAACTAGTGCTGGCATCGGGCGGAAGGTATCAGTGACTTGTGCTAACAGAGGCAGGGGTTATCTCCAGTGTGGGCAAAGCTGGTGGATGCTATTGCCAGGCACTGGGGGACAAGGCTAAGGGCAGGGACAATGCCTCATCCCTCGCTGCCAGCAGCTTTGTTCAGAATTAGGGATGGGGAATCCCTGACAATGGTTTGATGAGTAGAGGTATAATGGAGTTGCTACAGTTTATAACTTGACACTCCTTGATGTGGTAGCATTTTTTTTCCCCCAATAGCATTGGTCTCCCATTCCATTCCATGGTACTTCACATGGGATTACAAAACAAAGAATAGAATTAATTCTATCAGGTTGACAGGGAGTGGTGAGGGAAAGAAGAAAGGATTCCTTCCTCATATAAAATTAAAGATTTTTTTCAGTGTGTTCTAACACTTTGCCTCTTAGCTTTTTTTAAACTGAAACTCAGAGAGCATGTAGACCAGGCTTTGCTAAACTTGGCACAGTTTCAGAGGCCCCCAAGGTTGAAAATACAGATTCCTAGGTCCCACCATAGCCATAATAAATCAGACTGTCCAAGGATGAAATGTGGGAACCTGTATCTTAAAGAAACTCCCCAGGCAATTCTGCCTTCTACTCGGTCAGTAAATCCAAAGTGATAATTGGGATTAAAAAGCTCTGATTGATTTGGTCTCTCTCCTACTCTACAGCCCATTTTCTACCCCTCTACCTTTCCCTTACTCTGCTCCAGCCACATGGCCTTCTTGCTACTCTTCATATGGAACAGGTCCCTTAATCAAGGCCTTTGCTCTTTCTGTTTCCTCCACCTGGTATGCTGTTCTTCCAGCTCCTTCCTTTCACTCAAATGTCACCTCCTCAGGGAAGCCCTCCCTGACTTCTTTAAGCAATCATGCTCTTCTTGTCACCTGCCTCCATCACAGTCTTGTTGTACCTTCCCTCCTCCAGAGTACTCATTACTATGAATACCTGAAATGATCATTTTCCATGTTTACTTGCTAACTGTCTTCTGGACTAGAATGTGAGCTTCCTGAGAGTGGCAACTAGTCTCTTTTCTCACCACTGGGTCCCTAAGGATCTAGTGCATGGCATAGTGTGCCTTCCTGCTCAAGAAACGTTTGTTGAATGAAGGAAGGAAGGAATTTACAAATAAATTCTGATGTCCGATCTCATGTGAAAACCATAGATCAGATGCAACTTCTCCTCACATATAAATAAGCAGAGGTCCAGGGAGAAGGACCTGTCTGAGGCCACAAAGCACTTCAGAGGACTCAGACCTCAGCCTTGGCACGCCCACCCCCTTGGCCCCACCCATCTTCCTTCCTTGCTTCCAGCTTTACATCCTTGTAGGGCTTTAAGAAAAATCCTGTGTTCCATCGTTGCTGAGGAGTACCGGCAGCTGCCTTGTTTTTACTACATTGCCCTTTGATGTTGCATTAAAAAAAATACTTAAAAGAAGGTGAGATCTTCAGGGGACAGCTAAAACAGTGAAGTCAAGGGCTGGCGCACTCCGCTTCACAGAAGGAGGGAGGGAGCCCTGAGTGCTGAATTCCTCAAGGCCTCCCTGCTCGGTTCCTGCTAATCAGCGACCTAGAGCTTAGATGAGGCTATCCGTAGTCATGGCAACCAGCAGATTCTCAGCCTCCGATAAGAGGGCTGAACTTTCTGCAAAAGTCTCCTGAGCTGCCTCCCCCATCAAAGCTCGTGACTCCACCAAAGTGCTCACTCAGCCTGGTTAGGAGCCTCGAGTGCTAGTTTGAGTTATACACTATTTGGGGAATCAGACACAAACAATGTTGGAGGGAAGTGAGAATCCCGGCCTCCACTTATCTCTGTGCAGAATGAGGAAACTGAGGTCCCAAGAAACAAGGAGCACATGGAGACAGATGTTAGAACTCTGTGGCCTTTTGAGTCCTAGTCCAGCGCTCTTTTCATGTCCTTTATTTATTTGGCTGCATTGGGTCTTAGTTGTGGCATGTGGGCTCTTTGTGTGGCACACAGGCTTCTATAATTGTGGCACACACACTTAGTTGCCACTTGGCACGTGGGATCTTAGTTCCCCTGGCTCACACACCCTGCATTGTAAGATAGACTTTCAACCACTGGACCACCAGGAAGTCCCTTTTCTACATCCTTTGATCATAATTATAGCAGGCATTTATGAAGCACCTACTCTGTGCCAGATGCCAAGCTAAGCTTTTCTCATGCATTGTCTCATTTAAGCTTCCAAAGAAACCCAGGAGCAGGCATGGCCATGCCCACTCTCAGTTTAGTTCAGCTGCTCAGTTGTGTTTGACTCTTTGTGACCCCATGGACTGCAACACACCAGGCTTCCGTGTCTATCACCTGATCCTGGAGCTTGCTCAAACTCATGTTCATCGAGTCAGTGATGCCATCCAACCATCTCATCCTCTGTTGTCCCCTTTTCCTCCTGCCTTCAATCTTTCCCAGCATCAGGGTCTTTCCTAGTGAGTCAGTTCTTTGTATCAGGTGGCCAAAATATTGGAGTTCAGCTTCAGCATCAGTCCTTCCAATGAATAGTCAGGACTGATTTCCTTTAGGATGGACTGGTTTGATCTCCTTGCAGTCCAAGGGACTCTCAAGAGACTTCTCCAACACCACAGTTCAAAAGCATTGATTCTTTGGCGCTCAGCTTTCTTCACAGTCCAACTCTCACATCCATACATGACTACTGGAAAAACCACAGCTTTGACTAGATGGACCTTTGTTGGCAAAGTACTGTCTCTGCTTTTTAATATGCTGTCTAGGTTGGTCACAGCTTTTCTTCTCAGGAGCAGGTGTCTTTTAATTTCATGGCCACAGTCACCATATGCAGTGATTTTGGAGCCCAAGAAAATAAAGTCTGTCACTGTTTCCATTGTTTCCCCATCTGTTTGCCATGAAGTGATGGGACCGGATGCCATGATCTTAGTTTTCTGAATGCCCACTATACAGACAGAGAAACTGAGACCCAGGGACAGTAAATGGTGAGAGCACCAGCTGCCCTACTTGTTTATGAGAATCAGCTGAGATAAAAAGGAGAGCAATCTGGAAAACACTCTGAAAACATAAGGAGATAATAAGTGGGGGGCACAAGGTGAATCTTAGTAATTTTCCTGTAAGACAGGGATTTGCTTCATGGGTTTGGAGAAGTAGATGTATCTTAAGGTACATATACAAATAGAAATGGCACTTGGCCATTAGATTCAGGACATCCCTGACACTTATTTTCCCCAGCCCACCAATAGCTTTTCCCAGGGTGTAGAACACTTGCAAATCCAGTGTCTCAATGGATGCTGATAAGGCTCTTGGTAAGGTGCTCAATTTGATGAACTTATCCCCATTACTCAGATGAAGACATTGAGACCTGGGGAGGCAAAGGCAGTTGCTTCCCATCCAAGGTTCATGCCCAGGTTTTTGTTCTATATTTGCCACCAGAGTTGTGAATGACCTGCCCTTGTCTCTGCACTGAGCCAGAAAGCTACCGCCTCCTTGTTTCAGTAGAGAATGACGGTGCAAGACCCTCAGCTCATGAGTCCACCAGAGAGCCTGAGGCTTATCATGGGACTACGCTAGCTCCTGGGCAAGATGGATTTGGCTAATTTGTGCCTTGGCTCCTGGAACTTTGGTCTGGATCCTGTTACTATTCTGGCCTGAGGTCTTGGTACCAAGTCCCTTTCAAGGTTAATTAAGCCTCGTTGGGGATAATCTGCAGGAGCTGTGACTCTTGTGAGTTTTGATCTCACAGTTGGGAAAAAAAGCACAGGAGCTTAGGGGAAGACAGGGATTCCAGAGCACCACCGTGGGAGACATCGCTGGATGCACGGGCCACGATGCTCAGCTTCAGGAACCGAATGAGAAAGAAAGAAGTTTTATGAGGCCAGCATTTCCCTCATCATTTCATTCACTTATTCAGCAGCTGTTTACTGAACACCTACTTGGTATTAGAGTTTAAGGACTCCAAAGTAACTAAGACTTATTTGTTCCTCAAGGAGTTTCCAACCTGGAAGAGGAACATTGATTCCTCAGTTGGGGATTACAATGTGGTAAGTTCTCCAATGGAGAGAAGCTCAGAGGACCACAGAGAAGCACCTAATCCAGGCTGGGGAGATGGCTGTGGGAAGTTTCCTAAAAGATGTATAGGAATCGGTCAGGTGCAAAGACCAAGTACCGAGCCACAGCAATGGACGTCAGAGAACTGCAGGGAAGCAGTAAGTTGGAAGAGATAGTTGGGGTGGAGGATGGAAGAGTTGAGGCTGACTTATTTCACTTAGCATAATGCCCTCAAGGTATATCCATGTTGTTGCAAATGGCAGGGCTCCCTTCCTTTTTATGAATGAATTCCATTTTATCTATTAGATATATTAATAGATATGATATATGTAACATTGTCTTTATCCATTCATCTGGTGATGGAAACTTAGGTTGTTTCAATGTCTTGGCTACTGTAAATAATGCTGCAGTGAATGTGGGAGAGCAGAAAAATTACAGGATCTGGGACTAAGGAGGCAGACAGGGCTAGAGTCTTCAGGGCCATGTGGACAGCTGCTTCTCATGCCTTCCTGTGCATGTGAATTTGCTAGAAATGTCAAAGCTCAGGCCCTAACCCAGACCCACTGATTCAGCATCTGCACTCGATCAAGATCCCCAGGTGATGCTATTGCTCCATGGACCACACTTTGAGTAGCCAGGTTGTAGACTTTACAAAGGTTTTGGACTTGATCCTGAGTCCAGCCCTCTAGCACTCTCTGTCCTCAGGTAATTGATGAGGATGGTTTAGTTCAGTTCTCAGGGCTGAGAGTGTGTGAACGTGTGTATGTGTGCATGGTAAGCCCTGCTGTACATCTAAAATTGTCCAGTTCCCAAGTTCAGGTCAAAAGATGAAAGAACCATATGGAGAAAAATTGGCTCAGCACTTCTTACCCAGCTCAGCTGAGCAGGTCAGGCCCCCAGCCTGTCTGGGTTTTGAACTCTCATCACAGAGCACGGCCCCCTGCTGCCCCCCAGCCCAGCCCTAGTCCACCCGATCGCTTCTCCTTTCACAGGCTGGCCTGTCAGTTGCCTACTTGCCTAGTGAGGGTTCGAAGCGCTGAGAGGGGGATTGGCCTGGTTTCTTGGGGCTGTCTGAAATGCAGGCGCCCCAAACTTGGGAACTGGCTGAATTCCAAAATGTTGTTTCTCATTGAACACATTGTAAAGGGTTACTTGGTGATGCTGGGCAAGTGCAGAGATCCTGCAGTTCTACTGACCTGGGTTCAAACCTTGGTTCTACCAAGCTGTGTCACCATGGACAAGGCAAACACCTCTTGCTCTGGCCCAGGGCACCTTCAAGACCTTTCCATCAGCTGAAACTGCAGACAGGGTTTGCTTTGCTCCAGGGAGGGTGAATTGCTGATTAGAGATTCTTGCCCTGGGAGTGATTGTGCTAGGTGAGTCCCTTTAGGGCATCATTATGACTACTGCTAGAGAAAGCACCAAGCAAGCAAGATCTGCTGAGAAGAGGGCAGAAGTCCTCACCCTAATAGGAAACCTTCAGCCTGGAGCAGGAGGAGCCTTTGTTCAACAGCTGAGAGAAAAAAAGTCCTGGAGGTGCTGTCTGGGACTGTTTCCTTTTTCTTCATCCAGCCACTGATTCAACAAATATTTACTGAACACCTACTATGTATAAGGCATGTTCTAGGCACTGGAAACACACACAGAGAATAAGACAGAAAAAAATCTCTGCCTGGTAGAGCTTGCATTCTCCTGGCATGGGCAGAGGGAGGAAGAGAGCAGAAAATAAGCAGAAAAAAGGGGTAAATTTAGAGAGTATTTGAAGACAATGAGAGCTATAAAAAAAGAAAAAAAAATGGAGCAGAATTAGGGAAACCAGAAATGCTACTGCCAGGAGAGGGCTGTGGTTTTAAAACAGAGAAAGTTTCATGGAGAAGGGGACATTTGAGCAGGACTTGAAGATGATGAGGGAGTGAGCCTGGAAAAGAGCAAAATAGGCAGAGGGCACAGTCATTGCCAAGACCCTGAGACTGCAATACACTACCTGCACTGAGGCTGGACGTGAGTGAGCAAAGGGGACAAGGGAAGGGGTGAGGAGGTCTCAGATCGTGGTCTGCTGGGCTATTGCTAGGACTTGGCTTTTTCTCTGAGGTGACTTGCCATTGGAGGGTTCTAAGCAGAAAAGCGATGTAATCTGACTTAGGTTTTAAAGGATCTCTCTAGCAGCTTGCTAAGCAAGGATGACCAGGGAGCTGGGATAAATGCAGGAAGACCTGTGGGGAGATTATTGCAACAACCCACATGAGAGAAGATGAGAGCCAGGATCAGTGTTATCAATGAGGTAATGGTGAGAGGCTGTTGGATTCTGGACACACACTGAAGTTGAAATCGAGTAGGACACGACTGAGCAGCTGAGCACACATGCACACAACCAAGTCTGCTTACGGGTGACTCCAAGGGTTTCGGTCTGAGCAACGAGGAGGATGAAGCTGCAGACAACTGGGTAGGGACAGCTGTAGGGTAGCTGTAGCTGTAGGGTGTCGTGTAAGGGCCCCCAGAGCTCAGTTCTGGACACGTTAACTTTCAGATGCTGATTAGACATCCCATGTGGCAACGGCAGGTGGGCAGTTGGGTACATGAGACTGGAGTCCAGAGAAGACATTAGTGCTGGGTAAACGCCCTTGAGTGATGTCAACATGTAGATGGTATTGAAAGCCAGCAGACTGGAACTTCTGGGAGCAGCTGGCTAGAGTGAGGTGGGAAACTGAGGACATAGGTGAGCTCTGAGAGCATTATACTGGCGGGGTTTCAGAATAATAAGAAGTGACCCAGCCTGGCAGGCTGACTCTTAAAATATATTCATAAAACGTCTGATTCCTCCAATATATTCCTTTAGGTGCACTGATTCATTTATTGTTTATGCATTCATTCGTCTATTTCTTCATTAGCTATTCATTTATTCACTCATTTATTAGTCATTCATTCACTCATCTGCTAAGCATCACTTTACTTCTGGTGGAGGGTCATTTCAAGATGATCCAGACACGAGTCTTTCCCTCAGGGAGCTCACAGTTTCAGAGGAAGTCATGGGGCAGGTACATAAGAAACTCTTGTGTGGGATGAAAGTGACCCAAGAGAGAAGTCTTAAGTAGAGAGAGGTGGCACCTGTGCCTGCAGGAAACAAGATGGCACAGAGCGGGGCAAGCTGCTTGTTTGGGGAGGACTGCCAGAGCACGGTGCCAGGATTCTCACACTGACTCTGCCTAGGCACTCACCCTGGGCAAGTCTCTTCCCCTCTCTGGTGAAATCACAACTTGTCGGCACCTCATGGGATGATTGTGAGGATGAAATGGCATAGTGCATGCTCAGCACTTAGTTTCTGGCACGGGGCGGCACTTTTACCAGGGAGTGATCACACTGTTCTCCAGCCTTACTGCTGATTCTCATCCTCTTTTCCCAAACAGCCCAAGACAGGGGATTCTTGGAAAGGGAAGAGCAGGGAGGTCAGGGGAGCCCCTGAGTGTCCCTGGAGATCCTCCTTGTGCTGGGGCATTCCCTGCTGTGTCCTGGCTCTTCTCTGTCAAAAGCCCAGGAGTGAATTGGTGTCTCCCTGTCCTCCTGGGACAACCAACTGGACACTAGCTGGAACCACAGAGGTGGAAGTGGTAATGGGGACAGCATCTGAGAGTGCAGTGCAGTCAGGGCTTTGTGTTCCTGCAGACACACACAACACACCTATCCCCCACTTCCTGGGGCTGAGGTTTGGTAGAAAATTCATAACAAGCAGAGAGCAGGCTGCCGCTAAAATCTGTAGAGAGGACAGAGCAGACAAGCCACAAATCTTGCAGGCGGTGAGCTCCTGAGGTCTGGGCATGTTAGTTTTAAAATAACACAGCAGAGAAGTGAGATAAAGAGCTTCAGTGGGGGAAGCTGTCAGACATCTCGCCTTACACTGTTGAAACTACCCGAGGGGCCCCATCTCTCCTCCCAGGTTACAGAAACAGAGATTGCAGACTGGGGGCAGTGACTGTGTTGCTAGACTGCAGAGCCAGAACTTGTCCGAGCTAAGCCAGTTCTTGGAACTTTACCCAGGAGAAGCTGGGGTCCAGAGAGGGGCCAGCAGTACACTCAAGGACACTTGGTGAGTTAGAGGCTGAGCAGGGACCACCAATCAGTCCTTTGGTAGCTGTAGTCAGAGAGATCTTGGTCAGATCTTAGATGGTGAGTGGGTTTGCTGCAAATATCTCATGAGCACCCCTTCCAAGAAGGTTATATCCACCCTTGGGGGGTGGCAGAACATCCCACAGCCGACGACTGGCTTAGGAGTACAAACAACCATCTCCCTTGCAGCAAGGCAATGCTATTCACACTCCAGAGCTCCCTGTGGGATCAGGCTAAGGCTAGATTCCAGCTGAAACTACACCTTGTCTTGGTGTTCTGTGCTGCCCTAGCTCGCTTCCTCACTCCCTTTCTTCTAAAAGTATACTGTCAATAAGTCTGTGCATCCAAATTGCTGTCTCAGGCTTAATATCCTGTGAATTCCATCAAAGACAGACCCAGACCATGTATTCCTCTGCTGCTGCTGCTGCTAAGTCGCTTCAGTCGTGTCTGACTCTGTGCGACCCCATAGACGGCAGCCCACCAGGCTCCTCCGCCCATGGGATTTTCCAGGCAAGAGTACTGGAGTGGGTTGCCATTGCCTTCTCCGATGTATTCCTCTAACAAACTGCTAAATAAATACAAAACAATAGTTAAGTACTGCACTGTTTGGAGTCAAAGGGACATGGGTTTGAAGCTCTGCTTTGCTGCTCCTAGGCTGTGTTGACCCAGAGGACGTGACTTAGTATTATCAAACCTTAGTTTTCCCAACTGAGGATGGCAAATGTTCATGGGTATGTTAATATTACCTGTCTCCTTAGACTGTTGTAAAAACTTAGCACATGTAAAAACTTAGCACGTGTAAAACTTAGCATGTTTTCTGGACACATGACAAAGGCTCAACATATGTTATTTGATGAACATGTTGGTGATGATAGCGATGATGATGATGAAGACGATGATGGTGGCAGAATTAATGGACAGGTTGGTCCATTGCAACTCCACCAATCAACAGAAAGTTCTTAGAAGACTCCGCCTCTGAAGCTCCCGCACCAATCATCAGCAAGTTCTCACATCACACCCTTCCCATTTATTCGCCTTTAATTCCAGTAGTCATGTAGGGATGTAAGAGTTGGACTATAAAGAAAGCTGAGCGCCAAAGAATTGATGCTTTTGAACTGTGGTGTTGAGAAGATTATTGAGAGTCTCTTGCAAGGAGATCAAACCAGTCCATCCCAAAGAAAAGCAGTCCTGAATATTCATTGGAAGGACTGATGCTGAAGCTGAAACTCCAATACTTTGGCCACCTGATGTGAAGAACTGACTCATTGGAAAAGACCCTGATGATAGGGAAGATTGAGGGCAGAAGGAGAAGGGGATGACAGAGGATGAGATGACTGGATGGCATCAGTGACTCGATGGACATGAGTTTGAGTAAGCTCTGGGAGTTGTGATGGACAGGGAAGCCTGGTGTGTTGCAGTCCATGGGGTCACAAAGAGTCAGACACAACTGAGCGACTGAACTAAGCTTGTCCCACAGGCCTCTCCTTTGCCATTAATCATTCTTTTCTGACAGGATTTCCTGTGGGAGAGAGGGATCTCTAGAGATACCAGCCTTCTGATTTTACCTGGAAGTGACCATTTCTGAATGCCAGCCCAGGCATCCAGCTGTACTACCTGTAAGAGATGGCTCTTCCACAGTAATTCTGATTAAGGAGTTGATGGGAAAGGTCTGTCTCTCCACTGGGATTTTTATCTGCCTTTTAAAAGTCAAACCCATTATTGCAGGATTGTGAGTTTATTAGGAAACTTTATCTTTATTAGGCAGTCAGCTTCTAGATTATCTCCCTTCAACCCTGATGGGTTCCCCTAAGCCCTAAGAGCACTTGGGGCAGGAACAGACTAGAGATCTCAGGACAGCCCTAGCATGTGGGCAGAAGTCTTTTTCAGCTCTGTGGTTTCTCTGTAGAGCACAGACAGTGCCTAAACAACCAGGAACCTCAAGGAGCCTTAGAATCAGGCAGACTGCAGCTTGAAAGCTGGTTTTGCTATTTTCAAGCTGTGATCTTGGACGAGTCACTTCATCTCTCTTCTGCAGAACGGGGTTAATGGTAGTGTCCAGCTCATAGAGGTGATGCACGTAAGTGCTTAACACCATTCCTGGTGCAGAGTAAGCACTTAATCAATGTTAGCTGTCATTGTGATTGTAATTATTCATTGTATATAGCCTTTGGGGCAGAGTCTCTCAACTTGGATGTCTGCTTAAGCTGATCCCTCTGCCCGCAATGCCCTCTCTTCACTTCTCTGCCAGGAAAAGCCTCACTCAACCGTCAAGGCCCAGCTCAGCTGTTCCTGAACAATGCCTCCCCCACCCCCACCGCCCCACTCCCCGCCACTGCCCAGTTCCTCATTGGAATAAATTCTGCAGTCTCCTTGCTCCATGATATTGCAGCATAACCTTGACCAAGGTCCCTCGTCTATTTAAGACTTAGTTTTTTCATTTGAAAAATGGGAACGGGACTTCCTGGTGGTCCAGTGGCTAAGACTCTGTGTTCCCAACGCTGGAGGCCTGGGTTCGATCCCTGGTGACTGCTGCATACAACTAAGACCTGGCACAGCCAAGCAAATAACTATTTAAAAAGGGGATAATGCCTTATGCATTGGGGTAGCTGTAGGAAATATATAGTCATTAAGCTAAGCACAATGTCTATTATATTATCATTTCAATTAGCTTGAAAGAGACTTGGTAGCTCCCATCAGAGAAAGACCTTCTGCCTGGTGAGGAGACTTGTGGATTATTCTTTCACAGTCATCTTTGAGGTGTATATGGCTTCTAACCTGCCTGACCCTGGAAACAGGGGACTGGCCTCAGTGACCTCTGAAAAGTCTGTCCAATTCAAAGATTTTTGTGAGTCAGATTCTCCTCTGCATCTAAGTCATCCCCATCTCTTTGTCTCTTTCTAAACACATTGGGGGTGGCACAGAAGGGACCCACTTGGCCCATGCATCCCCAATTTAAGGATGAGGTTGTCACCTCTAAACACAGCTTCTGAGTTCCTAGGCAGAAGCGTAAGTAGACCAACTTCCACTCACTGTGTTATAGTAAAAGGACCACATGTTTACTGAGCACCTATCACGTGACAACACCTCAGCAGATATTTAAGTCCCATTAGTTCATTTAAGTTTCATAATAAACCCTTGAGGCGGGTATTGTAAGGGTTGTTTTTAGATGAGAAAAACAGAGACTCAGAGAGGTGTAGTAACTTGCCTAAGGACACACAGCAAGCGAATGAGGAAGCCCAGAATTCTCAAGAAACTGTAGCTGGTCTCCAGACAGGATGGCCACACAGCCCAGTTTCTGGTATAACTAAGTCTCTTTCCACTGCAATCATGTCTCTGCCTCCGCCTCACTGGTGTTCTGTCTTCTTCCTATTTGCTCGCCTGCACCCGGTCGCCTGGCTGCTGTCTGCAGAGTCTATTGACAGAGACACTCAATCAATCAGCCAGCTTGCTCCGACAGCTAAAAAACACCCCATCGACCAATTTTCCCTCCAGCGCCTTTCCACGGACCATGAAACCTCGCTAATTTGGAATTTGCAATGATTTCTGACACAGAACCTGCATTTCTCATTCTGGTTAAAAAAAAAAAAAATCTGAATGAAATGTTATCCTATGGAACCCTGGGGACTTCTGAGCAAGGCCCTGGCAGCCAAGAAGCCCTTTTCTACCCCTCTTCTCTTTGTTCCTTCTCCTGGTTTCTTCTACTTGCTTCCCTTTCTAGGTTGGATGATAACTGATGGCACCATTATAAATCCTAATACTACTAATAATAACAGCAGATATTCATGGAGCATTAGCTATCTTCCAGCACTGTTCTAAGTGCTGCATCTGTTTGCCTGATAATCCTTACCACAATTATTTGAGGCTGGTACAAGGATCATCTCCATTTCACCAATGAAGAAACTGAGGCAAGAGGAGATCCCAATAATAGGTGGTGGAGATGGAATTTGAACCCAGGCAGTCTGCCTCCAGAATCACTGTGGACGGTGACTGCAGCCATGAAATTAGAAGACACTTGCCTCCTGGAAGGAAAGTCATAACAAACCTAGATGGCATGCTGAAAAGCAAAGACATCACTTTGCCAACAAAGGTCCATATAGTCAAAGCTATGGTTTTTCCAGCAGTCGTGTATGGATGTGAGAGTTGGACTACAAAGAAAGCTGAGTGCCGAAGAATTGATGCTTCGAATTGTGGTGCTGGAGAAGACTCTTGAGAGTCCCTTGGACAGCAAGGAGATCAAACGAGTAATTCCTAAAGGAAATCAACCCTGAATATTCACTGGAAGGATGAATTGAAGGATAAACCTGAAGCTCCAATACTTTGGCCACCTGATGTGAAGAGTCAACTCACTAGAAAAGACCCTGATGCTGGGAATGGTTGAAAGCAAAAGGAGAAGAGGGTGGCAGAGGATGAGATGTTTAGATAGCATCACTGACTCAATGGACATGAACTTGAGCAAACTCAGGGAGATAGTGGAGGACAGGGAAGCCTAGTGTACTGCAGTCCATGGGGTCACAAAGAGTTGGACACAACTTAGCAAATGAACGAAAACAACAGTCTGCCTCCAGAACCCACGGTCTTCCCCTCTCCACCACTGTGCTTCTAGGGCTGAACACTATGGGGGCCACCTGGGGACACCACATTACCCCAGTAGTGCCTCCTGCTTGGAGCCTCTGAAAGCGCCATTCAATGATGCAAGGAAACTCCATGTCCTTCTACAGCTGTGTGATGGGTATATAGAGCCAGGGACTGGAAGTCAGTGAAAAAGCTGCCTCCTGACAGTGTCCCTATGGCCTTCCCCAAGTGACAGGCACACAGCCTTCAAAAGAAACTGGTGGTGAGGAGTTCGAGAAGGATCTTTCCTGGGTTCAGAATCCTGTTTTAGAGTACTGATTGCCCTTAGGGGCCAACCATCTAACCGAAACCCTGGTTTCTTTCTATAGATATTTCATTCTATGTTGACTGAGATGCAGAACACAGCTGGAAGGCTGTGTGCCGTGCCCTGCCCCTTTCCTGTGTAAAGGTCCTTTGGCATCCTTTTGCATAAGCCAAGAGTGGACTTGCCTTTGTGGATTTGAAGTTAAGAGTCCTTTTTTTTCAGGCGGGCTCAGACTTCCTGGGCCCAGAGCCAAGCTGACAGTGCAGCTGCCCAGAATACTCTGTGTGTCCACCATGGCCTTGGGTCTGCACCAGAGGGCAGAAGAGCAGCTGGGGCATCTAGATTCACAGCAGGGACCCACCCAGGAGGGTTAGCCACACAGGGATGCAGGGGGCAGGCATCGCAAGTCGGGAGTACAGTGCAAATAAGACATGGAATTTAGAATCACTGCTTTGGTCTGGAAAAGCCCTCCTGCACTCTTGTGACAGACTGTGCATGTCACAAAATGCATGACCTCACTGAATCCCTATCACAGCCCTGTGATGCAGGCGCTGCTAAGCTCCCCATTTTACAGGTGGGGGAATCTAGGCACAGAGATGTGAATTCCAGAAAAGCTGGACCCAGGTTATCTCAATGTCAAGATGAATCATGTGGCAGCTCAGATATGTCCAGGGTGACCATAGAATTCACTGTCCAAACTGGGACACCTGGAGTCAAAAGGGGACAGACAGTTGATACCCAGGATTTGTGGTCATCCTGGGCTATCTCCCTTTTCTGACCTTGAGACTTTAGTCCAACTGTTTCCTCTACCTCTCATCCTGGAAGTCCCACAGGCACCTGAGACTTACCTGTCCAAACTTCAACACATCATCACCCCCACAACCTGTCCTCCAGCTCCACCTTCTACCTTCTTATGCAAGCGGCAACCCACCACCCCCCAGACCCCCTCTTTCTCTCACTCTCATATCCAGCCTACCAGCAGATCTTGACCATTTTGACTTCAAAGCATCTCAGCATTTGTCTCCTCTCCAAAGTCCTTGATGTGGATATCAAGGGCCTTCAAGGTCCATAGCCCCGGCTGACCTCTCCAGGTGTGTCGTTCTCTGCTGCTTTCTCACGCACTGTGCTCAAAACATCTGACATCCTTGCAGGGCCCTGAACAGCCCTAGCATCTAGATGCAGCAGAGCATGAAACTTAAGGACATGGCCTGGCACCAGATTACTGGGTTCAAACCCTTGTCCTGCACTTTGTGACCTTGGGTAATTGACTTCACCACTCTGGGCCTCAGAGCTTCATCTGTAAGATGTGGATAGTAAGAGTACCTGTCTCACAGAGTCATTTCAGGGATTAATAGTTAATACATGTAAAGCTCTTAGAACAGTGCTTATTTCTTATTAATTAAGAAATGGCATCAGTCACTTTGGCTCCTTCAACCTGAGTACCTCCTATCCATTTTTTAGAGATTTCAACTTAGAATGCCACCTCCTCCAGGAAGCCATTCCTGACTACTTAGACCAGTTACATCCCTTCTCTATGCTCACAATATACCTCTCTGCTTGATTTTCTCTTCCCCTGCCCTGGACTATGAAGCCTTTGAGGCAGAGCCTGAGTCTTTTCTAGCACTGTGTCCTCAGCGTCTGGAAGGTGCCAAACCCATGGTGTCTTCAGTAAGTATTGGCTGGATGGGAGAAATGACTGGATAAACAGCCTAATCACGCCAACGAGGGACAGGTTACGGAGGGGACAGACAGTGTATGGCAGTGTGTCTCACCGTCAATGTGGCTACAGATACCATTTGGGACAGTTCCCAAGGCCCAGGACACTGGCATTTGTAGTAGACATTTCTCCAAGATGAGCAGGTACTTAAGGGCAGCTGGTCTCCCCTGAGGGCACTGCATGCAGAAAAGGAGTGTGGCTCTCCCCAGCTTTCCTGCTATAAATGCCTTGCTGTTCACCGTCCCACCTTCCAGACCACTAGCTCCTCAGCTCCAGGGGGCAGAGGACAAACTGGATCCCTCTGCTCAGTGTTCAGAAGCTCCCATTCCCACTCACCTCCAGGTATTCCCCTTCCTCATCAGTTAGACTCTCTGAACCCAGGGGCCTGGCTTCCTGTCTCAGCTTTGCCAGATACTTGTAATGTGGTCTTGGGCAAACAAATTCACCTCTCTGTGCCTTGATTCCCCCACCTGTAAAATGGAAAGCTTAACAGTGCCTACATCACAGGGCTGAGATGAAGATTCAGTGAGGTCATGCATTTTGTGACACACGGTCTGTCATAAGACTGCAGTAGGGCTTTTCCTGAATTTTTGAAAAATGATTCTAAATTCCGTGTCTTATTTGCACTGTTCTCCACACTTGCAATGCCTGCCCCCTGCATCCCTGTGTGGCCAACCCTCCTGGGTGGGTCCCTGCTGTGCATCTAGATGCCCCAGCTGCTCTTCTGTCCTCTGGTGCAGACCCAAGTCCACAGTGGACACCCAGAATATTCTGGGCAGTTGCACTGTCAGCCTGGCTCTGGGCCCAGTAAGTCTGAGCCATTTTCTGAAGAATCAGCTGACCAGCAAATGCCCCTGGCTGACTTGGGAGTGGGACCATTTCCTTATATGCAACCTGCTTGGTAGGCAGGTGGGGAGGGAGTCTGAGAAGGAAGGAGCCACTATCTTTTGGGCATCTGAAACCTAATCCTGCTGTGGAGCCCTGGGAACCAGTGTAGACACGCAACTCCAAGTACTTTCATCTGAGGCACCTGGAGAATTTGCCCTCAGCTGCCTTCTGCTCTGGGTCTCGGCTCGGTGGGCTCAGCGGTTGTAGTGCCCTCAGGTGCGGGTCTCTGTTCCCGTTAGCTGGAAGCCTGGTAGACGTCCTCGGAAGCGGTGGGCACCAAGGGGAAACGGGCCAGCTTCCCTGGACTTTCACAAGCAGAGGTCCTGAATCCCAGGAAACACCAGACTTCACCCCCCTTGTCAAATCCTCCCTTCTTGCCTCCCTTCCTATCTCCTTCCTTCTCCTTCCCCAGACATTTCCTGAGCTCGGGCTCTGCTAAGCATCCGTCGTGTGGAAAGTTGAACAGGATCCCATGGTTCCCCAATCTGAAACCTCTTTCCTATAATGCTCAGAGAGGGGATGTGACCTGCTCCACATGACGTGGCAGAGAAGTTAGCAGAAACTTGGTCCTCCTCCTTGAGCTTCAGGCTTCTCTGAAGAGGGTTCTTCCTGGAAAATCCATCCCAGCCCATTCCCTGGAACCACTTCCTCTGGCTGGAAGCTGGGTGGGGAGGGTGGGAGGAGGGGGCTGGAGTAAGGATCCAGCGGTCAAGCTGGGCTGCTGGGTGTGACGGCTGGCAGGGAGCGACACCTTTGTCCCATGACTGCTCCTGGCTGAATCACCAGCCAGGCCGGCTTGGCTCAGTGTTTCAAACTCATCCTTATGTACTGGAACAGTCTCAGGAAGAAAAACAGCATTTTGCCTTTTCTTGCAATTTAAAAGGAGGGGGAAAATCACAAACATACTTTCCGTCTCGCCAGAGAGCGGCCCATTTGAGAAGATCAGTCAAATGTTTTCAGTCAAAACCTAAACAGGTCCACATTTCCCCAAATTTCATGGGCTGAAGGGAAGGTGGGACAGACAGAGGAGTGATGAGGCTACCGTGGTGGCGGAACTAGCCACAGTGTGGGGGGAGGGGCTCCACCGTCTGTCAGTGGGGGTGGGGCAGGGGAGAGGCTGGACAGGGTGAAGGGCTCCTCCTCCTGATGGAGAGTCTTGGCTTGTATTCAGAGGAGCTGCAGAGCCCCATGGAGAACCCCACTAGGAGTTTAGCCCACTCTCTAACTCTTGAGGAATAACAAGGCTGATCGTGAGACCCACAAGACAGAGCCACAACCCACAAGGGATGCTTCCAACTCAAGGGAGAAATGTCTCCCTGCAGAACAGCTCAGCGGTTGTCAGCCACAACGTGACACGCTGATCCATCACGATCAATTGTAAGCTCTGTCATGGTTTTGTTACTAATGATTACTAAAGATGAAAATTTGGGAATGATTTTCAATTGAAAAAAAAAGTATGAACACATGAATCTTTATCATCCCAGCTGATGGCAGCTCCTTTCAAGTGGTAACCTTGGAGCTGTCCTTGACTTCTCCCTCACAAACCCCGGGTCTTACCTATCAGCAAGTCTTGATGCTACCTTCAAAATACATCCAGAATCCAGGATTGAAATATATGTATTACCATAAGTAAAACAGAGAGCTAGTGGGAAGTTGCTCACACAGTGAGCTCAACCAGTGCTCTGTGACAACCTAGAGGGGTGGGATGGGGTGGTGAGTGGGAGGGAGGTTCAAGAGGGAGGATATAAATATATATACTTGGGGCTGATTCATGTCGTTGTGTGGCAGAAACCAATACAACATTGTAAAGAAATTATCTTCCAATCAAAAAAAAAAAAAAAATACCCAGAATCCAAGCATTTCTCACTTCCTATGTGGCTACCACCCTGGTCCAAGCCCACATCATCTCTCACTTGTTCTCTCTGCTTCCAGCCTTGCTGTCCTGCAACCTATTCCTCAGAAAGCAGCTGGAGGGGAGGACTCCTGCTAAAACTCAAGTCATGTCATGGTTCTCCTCTTCTCAAAGCCCTCCAAAGTCTTCCCTAAAGCCAAAATCATTACAGGACCCATGCAACCCGGCCTCTGTTATCGCACTGACCTCACTCTGCATTCTTTCCTGCTGGTCTCTCTACTCCTGCCCCACTGGCCCCTCTGCTGCTCTTCTGAGATGCCAACTATAGTTCTGCCTCAGGACCTGTGCACAGGCCATTTCCACTGCCTTGCACACTCTTCCACATGACATCCTCCTTCATTTGCTTCAAGTCTGCTCAAATGTCACTTTCTCACTGACTTTTTTCCCCTGACAGTCCTACATAAACGTTATTTAAAATTGCAACTCTTCCCCATTGTACAATGATCTCTTCCTGCTCTATTTCCCTCTATCGTACTATATATTTAAAAAGATAATCATTTAGGTTTATTTTGCTTACTGTACAATCTCCCCACCCTCCACTAGGATTGACGTTTCATGAAGGCAGGGTTTTTTGTCGCTTTTGTTCACAGCTGTTTCCTCAGACTCCTGGCACAAAGTAAGTGTGCAATTAAATATTTGTGAAGTGAGTAATTGGATGGATTCATGATTCCTCCTTTAATAGAGTCCTTTATCCTGAGTTTTACTGTGTTTTCTTGAGCAGGAAAGGTGTGAAATTAAGTTTGTGTACTGAATGTTAACATTATGTGATCCTGTATTAGGCAAGGGGGTCTCCTGGGTATATGAACATCATCTGTCATATGTCTGGACTGCTGGGGAAAAAAAGGTTGAGAGCACTAGGACTTATGAGTGGATTTACAATATCACATGGATCTTAATTGCTGTTTGGCTTTGAGAAATTTGCCTGCTCTTTCTAAGAGACAGTGGAGGAGCAATGGGACAGTCATTGCATCCAGAGCACTTTGGCTCAGGTTCTGATTCTCCCACCATGAGCTGAGTGATCTTGACCAAAGAACTTGATTTCAGAAATCTTTGTCTCCATGTGTCCATCATGGGGAGAAAGAAGCCACTGGGTAACAGGGACAGCATCTATGAGGGTGAGATTTGGACTTGAATTCTGGCTCAGCCAGCCCCTAACCATGAACTTCCTTTCTTTACCTTAAACGGGAATAACCCAGTCCCACTGGAATGTTGTGATGATTAAATAAGTTACTGAAAAGACAATGATATGGAAATAATAATAGCAGTTTTAGTACTTATATTCCAGTCTTCCTTCTATGTTTTTATAGATAACTCATTTAATTTTCATCACAGTGCTTTGAGGACAACATTATTATTCCTATTTTAAATAGGAGGAAACTGAGGCACAGAGTGGTTAAATAAGTCACCCAAGGTCACACAGCAGAGCCACATTTCAAAGGTCTAAAATCAGCTCTTGCTCCCTGCTCCCTCTCTAGCACTGAATAGAACCACTTGGGTCCTTAACATCCTCTCGCACCAGTCAACAGAAGCTGGGACTTAGAACCAGCCAACACCCTACATTCTCTAGGTGTGGCCCCACACCTTTAAGCACCAGTATTCTTCTGAGCATGAGTGGAGAAGTGTGCCAGGTAGCTGAATTTGGGTTGATTAAATCAAGGAGAAAATCAATTAAATTTAAATAAAGAAAAAAGATTGGAAATCAGGCACAATGCCTTCTTAATTACAGCACCTAATCACTGGCTGAAAAAAAAAATAACCACAGAACATTTCATTTCATATAAGGCCTTGTGTATCTAAAGTGAGAGGCTCCTAATGAAATGTACATTTCCCCACTTGACTAGTAATTGACTAGGCGATCCTGGCAGTTTCATGAGTGGAAATGATCAGGCGTAATAGCCAGAGCTTTTAAAGGATGTGACAACACAGGATGCTTTGGGGGCTTATTGAGGGGTAGTTGACCCCAAGTTCTCCTTTCCTTGCAGTACAACTCACAATTCTCCCGACAGTGAATGCAGCCACTGGGCAGGGCCAAGTGTGCAATGCAGCAGGCGAGCATGATTAAATGGCTTTTTTTCTGCACAGTCCAGTGTCATCGCAAGCACACAGAGCTGGGGAAGATCGCCGGCAATCAGCGACCAAATGCCTCAAAGAAATTACTCTGACAAGCATCCCTGCCATTTAGATCCTGGATTATAGCCTTCTAATTGGTCTCCCTGTCCCCCATCTCCCTCATTCCAATCTTTCTTGTCCACTGCAGCTAGGGGCATCTTTATATAGGCACATCTCATTGAGTCACTTCTTTGATTAAAACCCTTCATTGGAGGCTCGTTGAGATTAGAGCAGTCCAGACTCCCTACCCTGGCTCAGGGAAGGGATCACCGACGTGATCGGATTCCAGCCCATCATTTCTCTGGCCTTTGTTCCCTGTTCCTGCATCCTTTATTCCAAACATACTGACCCAGTAG
Organism: Bison bison bison; assembly: GCF_000754665.1. Classification (NCBI taxonomy): domain Eukaryota; kingdom Metazoa; phylum Chordata; class Mammalia; order Artiodactyla; family Bovidae; genus Bison; species Bison bison. The sequence continues at coordinate 9,459,112 of NW_011494732.1, forward strand.
AATTCTTTCAAATCTTTCCTGCACTCATGATTTCATGTCTTTGCATGTGCAGTTCCTTCTGCCTGAAACACCCTTCCCTTCACCTGATTAACCCCTGTATCACATCCTCCCAAACCAGTCTCCCACGTGGCTAGACTTGCTTTTCAGACTAGCTTTCTCCTATCACGGCAAACATTACATGGAATAATGATTGTTCACGAGCTCAGTGAGGGCAGATTCTTAGGTCTGTTGAATTGATTTCTGCCCAGAACCCAGGACAGTATCCAGCCCTGCTTAAAGACTTTGTTGAATGAGTGGGAGTAGACTTGCCGCGAATGGTTGCGATCATCTGCATGATGTGGAGCTTACTTCTTCCAAGGTAACACGTCTAGAACATCATCTCTCACTTGGTATGCTATCTTTTTTTTTTTTTTTTTGGACTACTAATGAGTGTAATAAGGCTCAATGTTTGCTTGCTATTTTGGTCCTTTTAGAAGGTGGGCAGTGACCAGAGCTCCTGGGAACATCATCGACTCAGTTAATTGGTCAACTAGCCCCCGTTTATTGTACCCCTGTGATTGCCCAGCATTGAGCTGGACAGCTGAGCTTTAGAACGCTGACAAAGGTGAAGTATCTGTGGTACAATAGCTCACAGCTCAGTGCAAAGCAGATGTGCAAATGGATACTTACAACACCAGGCCATAAGGAAGGATCGATTTCCACAACAGTTCCTTCTGTAGGGCAGGGGACTGAAGTGCAGAAATGGGCCATGGCTTTCCTGAAGTCACAAGTAGGAAAACTGTATATCCCACCTGCCTCCCCTCAAGACGCCCATGCCATCTTTAGATGGAGGAGAATCTCCCAAGCCACCAGTGTAGAAGCCAGATCCAGTGAAGCCATTTTTGAGATGGGTAAGCCTGAGTGCATTTGGAAGCAGGTGAGGTTTAGAGAAGCATCAAAATTAGAGTTTAGTGAAAGATATAGTGATTCCAAGAAGTTAAGGTCTGGAGACCAAGAATCATAAACACCAGGTCTCTGCTCCAGGTCCACTGAATGATGTTGGAGAGAAGTTTTCTTAAAATTCCTTATTGTCTGCAGTTTGGAGAAGGCAAGTGTTGAACCACTCATTGCATTCATTCATTCATTCAACAAATACCAGATATTTAAATGAGCCAGGCAATGTGCTAAGTCCTCTGCAGACATTTTCTCATTAAATTAAAGCTGATTTTAAGGTATTCTTCTAATTTCTCCCCCTTTGCATATGGGGAACCTGGAGTCAGAAACAAAAATAACTTGCTAACGTTGCCAAAATTAATAATAATGGTAAGAGTTAGCATTTTATGGGTCATTTATTGCATGCCCGACAGGGTGCCAAGTTAATACATCAGTTTTAATCCTCATGACAAGTTCATGGAATAGGTATCCTTAATAGTCCATTTTACAGATGAGGTGATTGATATTTCAAAAGGTCAAGGAACTTGCCCAGAGTCAACAGATTGTGCATGATGGAACCAGAATCTTATTCTAAATCTGCTTTAGTCCCTAGCCCAGTACTAATCATTGTGGTCCCCAGACTGCTTACATCAGAATCAGTTGAAACGTGTGTAAAATGCAGAATCCCAGGCCCACATGGCCCTCTAGAATCTGAGGGTAAGGTCCAGGAATCAGCATTTGATACAAAGTTTGTAGGTGATTCTTACACTCACTAAAGTTTGAAGACTTTGTGGCCACTTTTCAGGTAGGGACTCAGCAGCATTCAATGAAAAAGAAAATATTCCATTTGACTTTCTCACTCAGTTGATTTGGAAAAACATAATGAAAGGAAGAAAATCAGTGAAACTCTCCCTGCGTCCCAGGAGGGCTGCAAGAAATGTAAAAAATGAAGACGGCAAAGACATTTTGATGCCAATATTCCAGCAGATGTGTTTACGCAAGTCGGTTTGATTACAGGTGCTAAAAATACTCCTTTAAATTTAGGAGCCCAGAACACTTCCCAGTGCTTTACCAAAAAACAGCTTTTAAAAAATTTTAATTCATTCTTTACCCCCGCCTCCTTCAACTAGTTATTAGTATTGATGCTGGAGTTCCAGTTTGTTATCGAGAATTATAATGGCAAATCATGAAGACATTTTCTCTGATTACACAGATTCTCAGTGTATTTGGCTCCCATCTCCCTTCCAGCCATTCCTCTGAATCAGCAAAGCACCAGCTGTACTCTTTGACTTCCTTGGGGTGGTTGAATACCAGACCTTGACAACTTCCCAAAATAAATTTTTCATCCAGAGGGTTCAGTCTGCACCTCCTTTCCCCAACCACTCTTATGATTTTGTACTTTATATCTTTGAATCATAGAATGATTAGCCCTGAGAGGTTCAAAGACTCAATCCACAGAGAAGGAAACTAAGACACAGAAAGAAGGGGGGTAATTCACTAGAAGCGGCAAAAGCATGAAATAACAGGGCTGGTCCAGAGCCCCAGGCATCCTGTCTGTGGCATCTTCCCATTACAATAGACTGCTTCTCCTGGAATTCTGATCTCCACCACGTACTAGCTTGTGATCTTTAACCAAGTTACTAAACCTCTCTGAGCCTCAGTTTTCTCATCTGTAAAATGGGAACAGTAGTGACACTCACCTCAAAGGGCTTTTGTGAGGATTAAATGATTTAATTCATGCAAAGTAGGAAGCACAATGGCATGTACATAGTAAACACTCCATAATGGCAGCTATCACCCTCCTTCTCATTATCATCACGAAGTCCCCAGCACACGTTGATCAGTGAGTGGTTGTATGTGTGTGTTAGTCACTCGGTCATGTCCGACTCTTTGTGACCCCGTGAACTGTAGCCCACCAGGCTCCTCTGTCCACGGAATTCCCCAGGCAAGAATACTGGAGTGGGTTGCTATTCTCTTCTCCAGGGGCTCTTCCCAACCCAGGGATCAAACTTGGGTCTCCCAGCAATGCAGCTTCTTTATCATCCGAGCCACCAGGGAAGCCCGCAAGTGAGTGGTTACTAATACTAAAATTTTTGATCATTTTTTATCTTGCTCATTTTTTAAATAAGAAGAAACAATGCCTTATAAAAAAAAATAAACAAGTGTGCAGTAAATGTCACTTGGATGTTTTCTGAACAAACAAGAAAGATCCAAAATTACTAACCCCAAGCTTTGACTAACTTAACATTTATTTCACTTGGAGATTAGGGATGCTGACCACTGGTTAACCTTCACATAACCCATCAGCTTCTATGGAAGGGACACTGGCCTTGATCACTGTTCCTCCTTCAAGACTCACTCAAATGCTTCCTGACCCTGGAGTCTTCCTCTGACCTCTGAGCTTCTCCCACAAGGCTTGGCCTTAGAGAAGACCTTCTCTTTCATCCTATATGGAAATTCATTATAGTTGGTGTGGGCCTTCTAGGACTTTTCCCTTCCAGACCAGTGCTAGACCTCTAGACCAGTATCTTCACTGAAGACTCCCTGAGGAGCTATTTAAAATTGCCACTCTAGGGCAGGGGCCTGGCATTGATATTTTTTAAAAGCACCTCCCTCCTTCCAGGAATCTATTCTCTTATAGAGTCAGAGATAAGAACTATTGCTTTAGACTGTAATAATATATATAATGTATTATATATAAAATCATAAAATAATTTATATATATAT
>NW_011494732.1:9462850-9465933 GCF_000754665.1 Bison bison bison
TATATATATATATATATATATGATTTTCTGGCCCACCTAACTCAGAGTCCATTGGGAGTAGGTTTTACTTGTCTTCTCATCTGCAGCCTTAACGTAGGGATTAACAAGCACTTAATATTTACTGAATTAGGTGGCAATAACCTTTTATACTGGCTTCCCATATGACTCAGCGGTAAAGAATCCGCCCCACCAATCCATGGGGTTGCAAAAGAATCAGACACTTAGCAACTAAACAACAACAAACCTTTTATACTAATCACCATGACCCTTGTTGGCTCATAAAGATGGTACTTCTTATCTATTTAATCTCTGAGTCTCTGTTTCCCCATCCCTACAATGGGGGTGAAAATCATATCTGTTTCTTGGAGCTACTTATGGTGAGCATTGAATGAGATTATGTGGGTGAAGTGCCTAGGTGGAGTCAGGAACATCAGAAATGCCCACAAAATGTGATATTTTTCTTTTCCTTTAACTAGTCTCTCAGCAATAACCTCAGATATGCAGATGACACCACCCTTATGGCAGAAAGTGAAGAGGTACTAAAAAGCCTCTTGATGAAAGTGAAAGAGGAGAGTGAAAAAGTTGGCTTAAAGCTCAACATTCAGAAAACTAAGATCATGGCATCTGGTCCCATCACTTCATGGGAAATAGATGGGGAAATAGTGGAAACGGTGTCAGCCTGTTTTTTTGGGCTCCAAAATCACTGCAGATGGTGATTGCAGCCATGAGATTAAAAGACGCTTACTCCTTGGAAGGAAAGTTATGACCAACCTAGATAGCATATTGAAAAGCAGAGACATAACTTTGCCAACAAAGGTCCGTCTAGTCAAGGCTGTGGTTTTTCCAGCAGTCATGTATGGATATGAGAGTTGGACTGTGAAGAAGGCTGAGCGCCGAAGAATTGATGCTTTTGAACTGTGGTGTTGGAGAAGACTCTTGAGAGTCCCTTAGACTGCAATTTGATCCAACCAGTCCATCCTAAAGGAGATCAGTCCTGGGTGTTCTTTGGAAGGAATGATGCTAAAGCTGAAACTCCAGTCCTTTGGCCACCTCATGTGAAGAGTTGACTCATTGGAAAAGACTCTGATGCTGGGAGGGATTGGGGGCAGGAGGAGAAGGGGACGACAGAGGATGAGATGGTTGGATGGCATCACCGACTTGATGGACTTGAGTTTGAGTGAACTCCGGGAGTTGGTGATGGACAGGGAGGCCTGGCGTGCTGCGATTCATGGGGTCGCAGAGTCGGACACGACTGAGCAACTGAACTGAGTCTCTCAGCAAGCAGTCAGAAGAAAGGAAGGGAAGCAGCAGGAGTGCTCAGCCTCGGTGGGAGATGTACACAACATTCGACACTGTCACACCCTCATCAACAGCATCACTACCAGCAACAGCATTGTTAATAATGAGCCCCAGCTCTGGGAAGACTCTTTTTCTCTCAAGCACTTTACATATATTATTTCCTTTAGGCCAACGATAAGCCTGTTGAGACAGGCCTGGGACTGGGATCTTTAGCTGCAGTGCTTGAGCAACTAAATACAAAGAAACTATAAGGGATTAAAAATAACTGCGTGTTCGCACAGGTGGGGCAAATTCTGGACAAGACACAAAGAGACCAAAAAGCCCAATTGCCACTTCTGAAGAACTGGTCAGGGTGTTGGGAGTGAAAGCAGGGTACTGCACATGCCCTCTGCACACACCACCACCAAAGGGTGGGCAAACCACCTAACCACTCCTCTGGCCCAAATCCTTGGTCATACCCCTGCCCTCACCCCATATAAGGAACCAGCTTGCACCTCGCTCAGGAGCGAGTAAGTGGACCTGGTACTTGTTCTCATTCCTTTTGCTATAGCAGGGGCCCCAATAAACCTTTGCCTGAATTTCCTGCCTGGCTTATGATCAATTTCTATTGATTAAGGAGACCAAGAACTCTGGTTGGTAACATTATAAGGTAGGTATTACTGGGCTGGTTTTTAAATGAGAAAATGAAGGCTCCCAAAGGTTATTCAACTTGTCCAAGGTCACACAATTAAGTAGTCATGCCAGCATCAAACCCAATGTTTTTAACCACCTTCCTCATGTTCATCAGTGCACTTGCTGAATTTTCAAAGACAGGCAATTCATTTTGCAAACTAGCTCCTGGTTCCTGGACTGTCACATTCTTTCCTTCTTTGTGTGCCCAGCTGAGATGAGACATTCCTCCTATCTCATGTGTTTGTTCAGATCACCAGATGATGGACAAATTGGCTGTTACCTGTTTTCACCTTTCATTTCTTTGTTCTCCTTTGGAGGCAATAATAATTGTGGACACTTTTGAATCCATCTGAGCTAGATTCAAATCAGAACTCTAAGTCTGTGACTCTGGGGCAAATGTCTTAAATTAGCTGAGGCTCAGTTCTCCTTGTGTACAATGGAGCTAAGACTAGGTGCCAACTCACAGGACACTGGTAAGGATTAGATGAGATGATGCATGCAAAGTGCCTTGAACCTAACGAGGGCTTAAGATGAGCTAGTAAGTGGCAGTAACAATAGTTGTTGTTCCTCTTTAGAGAAGATGGTCTAGATGCCCAGAGGCTGGCCACCTGCCTGCAACCAGAGCAGACTGGCTGACTGCCTGGGTCCTGGAGATGTCCAAAATCTCCGTTCAATTACCTCCATCTGTGGGTAAAACAGTCCCTGCGTAATGGACTGATTAATCTCCTTATCGCATGAAGCACACAGTGTAATTACATCAGAGAATTCAGATCCCCAAGCGCAACATCAATCAACTCAGAGAGGGCAACTTCACCCTCCCTTCCCTAACAGCCTGGGGAAAAATAATATGTCTTCGTCTCTGCCTCTCTTGCTCCTTCTTCCCTCTGATGTGAGGTTGGGACTAAGAATGCCTGTGTCAAAAGCTGCCTGGGGAGCAGGTAGGGAAGGAAGGTAAGGCGAGGGGACATCTTTTGGGGGTTATCACTTCTTGGGTTCTGCAAAAGCTGTCACTCCCACACCCCTTGTAAGTTGCTACTTGAGTTTGGACTGAATAAATATGGAGGTGGGATGGGGAGAAGAAGCCCCACTTAAAAAAAAAAAAAAAAGGATGG
>NW_011494732.1:9466093-9474824 GCF_000754665.1 Bison bison bison
TTCTTGCCTGGAGAATCCCAGGGACGGGGGAGCCTGGTGGGCTGCCGTCTATGGGGTTGCACAGAGTCAGACATGACTGAAGTGACTTAGCAGCAACTATTTAGCCTTTTAGATAAAAGGTTATCTCCTTTTGTCTCCTAATAACCTTGTCAGGTAGGTGCTCTTATTAGTCCACAGGATGTAGATGAAAAAAACAAGGCTTGGAAAAGTGAAAGGTCTCCTGGCTGGTAAGTGGCAGAGCCAGGGATCAAAAGCTGCTGAGTTGAACTCTGAAACACAAGCTCTCTGACTCTGCTCCTGTTCCCAATCAGAAGCTCCGGATCTGTACCAGAGGACACCTAGTGCCTCACTTCCCTCACCAAGAGTGTAACTCAGCCACCCTCATCCCCTTGTTTCTCACCTGAGACTCAGCCATCCACTCATCAAATAAGTTAAAAGCATTAGCTAGGTGCCAGACACTGGCCAGGTGCCAGAAGGGCAAAGATCTACATACTTGGAGCCCACTCTCAAGGTGATCTCAGTCTGATGGAGAGGCTGTATGCCCATACCTTCATTGAGAAGTAATGACGGTCACACCACGGACGAAGCTCGCAGACATTGCTTTGCAGAAACCAGACATAAAAGATGGAGGTGGCCCAGAGTATTTTTCTGTTTCTATGAAGTTCTAGCGGAGGAGGCAATGGCACCCCACTCCAGTACTCTTGCCTGTGGGCTGCAGTCTATGGGGTCGCTAGGAGTCGGACACAACTGAGCGACTTCACTTTCACTTTTCACTTTCATGCATTGGAGAAGGAAATGGCAACCCACTCCAGTGTTCTTGCCTGGAGAATCCCAGGGACGGGGGAGCCTGGTGGGCTGCCATCTCTGGGGTCGCACAGAGTCGGACACGACTGACGAGACTTAGCAGCAGCAGCAGTAGCATGAAGTTCTAGATCAGGCAAATCTAACCTATCATGAAAAGTCATCAGGACGGTCATGACCTTTGGAAGCTGGGAACTAAGGAGAGACCTGAAGGAATTTTCTTGGTGGGAATATAGGTTTCAAGGGTGTGTGTATTTGTGAAAACTCATTGAATTGTACACTTAAATTTGTGCGTTTCATTGTTTGTTACTTTCTTGGGCTCCAAAATTACTGCAGAAGGTGACTGCAGCCATGAAATTAAAAGACGCTTGCTCCTTGAAAGAAAAGCTATGACCAACTTATACAGCATATTAGAAAGCAGAGACGTTGCTTTGCCAGCAAAGGTCCATCTGGTCAAAGCTATGTTTTTTCCAGTAGTCATGTATGGATGTGAGAGCTAGACCATAAAGAAAGCTGAATGTCGAAGAAGTGATGCTTTTGAACTGTGGTATTGGAGAAGACTCTTGAGAGTCCCTTGGACTGCAAGGAGATCAAACCAGTCAATCCTAAAGGAAATCAGTCCTGACTATTCACTGGAAGGGCTGATGCTGAAAATGCAGCTCCAATACTTTGTCCACCTGATTGGAAGAACTGACTCATTGAAAAAGACCCTGATTCTGGGAAAGACTGAAGGCAAGAGGAGAAGGGGACGGCAGAGGATGAGATGGTTGGATGGCATCACCGACTTGATGGATATGAGTTTCAGCAATCTCCAGAAGCTGGTGATGGACAGGGAAGCCTGATGTACTGCAGTCCATGGGGTCACAAAGAGTTGGACACAACTGAGCAACTGAACTGAACTGAACCTCTCCCTAAAAAGTACTCTGAACAAATATCAAAATATAACAATGGTGGCAGCCATTTGTTGTGTTTAGTATGTGCTGAGCCTTTATGAGCATTAATACATTTAATTATTGTAACAGCATTACTGAGGCTCATAGAGGGTAAGCAACTTGCCCAGGATTACACAGCTAAGAAAGGCCAGAGCCGGTATTCCAACCCAGACCTGTTGCTGACACATAAATATGTGCTTCCAACCACTAAGCTATCCTGCCTTCCCTTTGTCATAGTGCTTTCCCGTTTGTAGACTTGGTGGCTACCTAAAATATCCCCACGTAAGACAGATTAAAATGGAGCTCTTCTGTTTGCAGCAGGGAAGGGTAATTTGGGCACCCGACTGCCCAACCTTCTTCATGTTCTTCAAGGCGAGCTCAGAGATAGCTCCGCAGAATACAATTTGGAAACTACTGACAGAGGTGGATGCTCAGGCTTCTCAGCTCTTAAATATGAGGAATCTATGACTCTGAAGGCTGTGGTCTGTCTTGTCTACAACTGAATCCCCTGTGCCTAGAATACTGCTCTGGTCCAATAAACAGATGAACAGACAGGTGATTCAAAAGTCAATTCACTTAGTGGGCAGGTAGAAAGAAGCCAGGTATTTTTTATCATCCCCTGTTTGAAGAAGTTCCTGGAGGGAAGAAGCCTGTAGACATGTTTTGCTTGTGCTGCATGGTACTTTCCAACACTCAAATTCGTGGCCATTTCAAAATCAGGTGTTTCATGTACAAATTTCAATTTTAAGAAAGATCAACATTGGAGACAAGGGACTTGCATTGCTCTCTCAGCAGCCATCAGGCAGATGTAGGCAGCAGCAACCTCCTAACTCATCTCAGTCCCCACCTGTTATCCTCAAAAGTATTGGGAGTCCACAGAGCTGGTCACACCTGGGTCCGGCCTTGCTGGGCATCCATAACTTGGGAGACAGTTGGTAATCTGTTGGTGGCTTTCTATTCCTGGAACCTAAGAAATAACTGGCCTGTATAAGGCTGGCCCAGAAAACCAAAGCCCACCTTTTCTCTTCCAGGCGAGAAGAGACAAGGTGACTTCACATCTCATTGGCTGGGGGTGCTCCAGAAATTGCCCACATGAATCCACCCACATGTCCTCATTCCCCAGTAGGAAAAAAACAACAACCAGCCTCCCACTTTCTCCCTTCTCATGCAGGGCTCTTTGTTCTCAGGCTCCAAAATGCAGGCTCAGCCCCAGTCAGGCTAGGGGAGTGTCATGAAGCAGACACTGTGATCTCTAGCTGCTGGGATTATATTTCAATCATGGAAATCCATGGTTCTCAAATGTGCATCAACAGCCCGTTGCTGATCTGGCTCCTTCAGAATCAGGGAAGGCACTTTCTGTAAATACAGATTCCTGGGACCTGCCCTTGGGAACTCTGATCTAAGAGGTCACGGTGGAGAAGGGATTGACTCCAGTATTTATATATATAGAAAACTCTTCAGGCTGATGATTCTAGTGCCCAGCCAGGGGTGGGAGCCGTAGATAACAGGCTAAGCCACTCTGTGTTCCACTTGCTCTGCCTTCCATCTCTTTAAATGTTGACTTTTCTATTTGGGGCTCTCCTGTTTCTATTTTTGCCTCACCTTGAACTTCTCCCAAAGGAGATTTCCCTAAGCCTGATGTCTCCTTCCCTGGTTTTCTCCTTCAGCTACCCTGAATTATAACCTTTGGCCTAAGCTTGGACCCCCTCCGTTCCCCCAGTTCCCAGGCAGAAAAAACACACCCCAGAACAGGATCTTTGTGAGGTGGCATCGCCCTCACCCACCATAAGCCTTGCATGGGAATTTCTTGCTCCTTCTCCCCGTCATTGCCTCCTCTCCATTTCTAAGCCTTGCCTTCCTTTTAGGATCAGTTAGTGGGAACAAGTGCCATTTTATCTCTTGGTTTTGGAAATCCATCAGCTGTTCCAGACACCTCCATGGCAGGTACTTGGAAGAAGTCGGTCCTGAGCAAGAGCGATAGAAGCCCTGTGGATTACCATGCCCAGGGGTCCATGAGGATGGGAAGATAAATATCTAAAACTCCCATAGCCATGGAAACAGAGGCACTTCAAGGTGATTTTTGCACATACAAAAGGAAAAGAAAGTGGAGTTTGGATGATGGCCCTACCCCCACTGTAGCTACCTAGTCTTTCTGCTTGTAGAAGGGGTCAGTTTAGAAAGGGAAGGGAAGGAGAAAGAAGCAGGATAGATGATTTGGCTGTGGGATAAGCAATCTGCAGAAAGCCTGCTTTTTGTCTCTTTTTCTCCTCCAACTCCCAGGCTGGATCACAATAGTGATGATGGCAATTATGATGATGATGACAGCTAACAGGTATTCAGGGCTTGCTATGAGCTGGCTCAAGTCAGACATTGTTCTGCGGGCTCTGTTTGCATTTACTCCTTGCAACAGCTATGACAAAGGTCCTGTGTAACCATCACTGATTACAGAGGAGAAAACCAAGGCAAGGGGAAGTTCCAAAACTTGGCCAAGCTCACCAAGCAGCGGGAGGAGGTAGAAGAGACAAGTACTTCTCAGTCTGAATCTGAAGGCTGACATTAAACAACAAGCTCTGCTGGCTCTGGTCATCCTAGGCCCTGTCCCCACTTGGACATCCCTGGTGGACTCGTATTTTGTGAACATCTGCTAGGTAAGGTGTGTGCCACCAGCCACTTGCAGAACTTGAAATACAGCCAGGGAGGCCAGATTTAATAAAAATGGGTCCTAGAATGCCAGGCACTGTGCTAAGAGATTTACAGCATGACCTCATTTAATCTCCCAACTACTCTATCACCCAATCTTACAGACAAGGACACTGAGGTTCAGAGAGATTAACTCACATGATCCAAGTCACACAGGATGTGATGGAGGAGCTGGGATTCAAATCCATGCTTGCTGGCTTCTAGAACTCAAGCTCTGACCCAACAGATTCATGAAAAGGGAACAAACCATACTAGGGTAGTTTGTGTGTGCTCAGTTGCTAAGTTGTGTCCAACTTTTGCGACCCCATGGACTGTAGCCCACCAGGCTCCTCTCCCCATGGGATTTCCCAGGCAAGAATGCTGGATTGGGTTGCTATTTCCTTCTCCAGGGGATCTTCCCAACCCAGGGATCAAACCCATGTCTCCTGCATTGGCAGGTGGATCCTTTACCCCTACTACACCCTGGGAAGCCTCCGCAATAAGCTATAGCATGATGAAAAATACTGGGTTCCTGTGTCTTATTTGTACAAACGTTTACTGAGCACCTACTATGTGCCAGGCATAGTACTAGGCACTGAGGATAGGATGTTGAGAAAATCTTCCTTTGTGGAGATTACAGTCAAATGAAAAATGCAAAAAGGTATATGATTAAACAGAAGAACTAGGAAGGAAATGACCAGTCGTGGGTGGACATGAGGCAGTAGGGTCAGAGCAGAAATGAGTGAGCTAGACAACGAGGGGAGATGGGCAGGGCACGCAAGAGCTGACTCTGCAGAACCTGCTAGGCAGTGAGTACTGTTTGGACTTGATTCTCAGAGCAGTGGAGAGCTCTTGATGGGGATTAGGCAGGAGAGGGACATGGTCAGCTCTACTCTTTGGAAAGACCTCTCTGGCGTCAGTCTACTATGATATTACAAATATGTATGTATGAACACACATATGAATGTGTGGAGTAGGGGCCAGAGCCACTGGTAGGAAAGCAAGTAGGAGGACCTGGCAGGGATTTTGAAAAGAGATGACGGTGGGCTGAGGAAGGAGGAAGGGGCTGTGTAACTTGTTCCCTGGCATGGATTCCTTCCCTAAATCCAATCAGTGCTGCTAGTCACAAGCAACCTCAGGTGAAAGGGTGTGGAGGATTTAGTGTAAATGGCATCCTTCAACTTGAGAAGGCAACATTTCTACACTGGACCAGTGGTCCTCAAGCTTAAACATGCCTCAGAAACACTTCTGGGGCTTGTGATGGCTCAGGTGTCTGGTCCCACTCCCAGAATTCCTAATTTGGTCATCTGGCCTGGGACCCAATAATGTACATTTAGGACAAGCTCCCAGGAGATATTGCTTCTGTTGATAGTGGGGCCACATTTTTGAGTAGTATAGAGTTAAAAAGGCACCAGTTTGCAGCTATATTCACTCAGGGTTGAATCCAGCATCTGCCTCTAATTAACCTGGGTGGTACTGGATTACCTCTCCAACATTCAGTTTTCTTCATCTATAAAATGGAACCAGTAATATCAACACTGTGAGTTTGTTGTGTATTTATAGTAAATCAGGTAAAAAGCTCATTATAGTGTTTGTCACATAAAAGGGGCTCAATAAATGGCAGCCACTGTTACTGTTATTACTCAGACAAAAAGATCAAACCAACACTTAGCTAGTGACACGTTAGGACTGGGACTAAAAATAGGACCTTCAGTGGGCATACAAAACCTGGGGCCACTAAAGTGACAAGCAGCTAGTATCAGCAAATAATAAAACTTTAGCAACACATATTAGAGGTTATTCTTTGCCAAACAGATACCAAAGGCAGCCAGGAAACAGACATCCTCATGGCTGTTAAGTCAACTTGTCTATTTATCTGTCTCAGTTCAGTTCAGTTCAGTTCAGTTCAGACTCTGTGCCACCCCATGGACTACAGCCACCAGGCTTCCCTGTCCATCACCAAATCCTGGAGCTTGCTCAAACTCATGTCCATCAGATCAGTGATGCCATCCAACCATCTCATCCTCTGTTATCCCCTTCTCCTCCTGCCTTCATTTTTTCCCAGTAACAGGATTTTTTCCAATGAGTCAGTTCTTCGCATAAGGTAGACAAAGTATTGGAATTTCAGCTTCAGCATCAGTCCTTCCAAAGAATATTCAGGACTGATTGCCTTTAGGATGACTGGTTTGATCAACTTGCAGTCCAAGGGACTCTCAAGAGTCTTTCCCAACATAACAGTTCAAAAACGTCAATTCTTCATTGTTCAGCTTTCTTTATGGTCCAACTCTCACATCTATACATAACTACTGGAAAAACAATAGCTTTGACTATATGGACCATTGTCATCAAAGTAATGTCTCTGCTTTTTAATATGTTGTCTAGGTTGGTCACCGCTTTTCTTCTAAGAAGCAAGTGTCTTTTAATTTCATGGCTGCAGTCACCATCTGCAGTGATTTTGGAGCCCAAGAAAATGAAGTATGTCACTGTTTCCACTGTTTCCCCATCTATTTGCCATGAAGTGATGGGACTGGATGCCATGATCTTAGTTTGTTGAATGTTGAGCTTTAAGTCAGCTTTTTCACTCTCCTCTTTCACTTTCATCAAGAGGCTCTTCAGCTCCTCTTTGCTTTCTGCCAGGGTGGTGTCATCTGCATATCTGAGGTTATTGATATTTCTCCTGGCAATCTTGATTCCAGCTTGTGCTTCATCCAGCCTGGCATTTCATATGATGTACTCTGCACATAAGTTAAATAAACAGGGTGACAATATATAGCCTTGACGTACTCCTTTCCCGATTTGGAACCAGTTCGTTGTTTCATATCCGGTCCTAACTGTTGCTTCTTGACCTGCATACAGATTTCTCAGGAGGCAGGTCAGGTGGTCTGGTATTCCCATTTCTTTCAGAATTTTCCAGTTTGTTGTGATCCACACAGTCAAAGGCTTTGGCATAGTCAATAAGGCAGAAATAGATGTTTTTCTGGAATTCTTTTGCTTTTTCCATGATCCAACAGATGCTGGCAATTTGATCTCTGGTTCCTCTGGCTTTTCTAAATCCAGCTTGAACATCTGGAAGTTCTCGGTTCATGTATTGCTGAAGCCTAGCTTGGACAATTTTGATCATTACTTTCCTAGAAGGTGAGATGAATGCAATTGTGTGGTAGTTTGAACATTCTTTGGCATTGCCTTTCTTTGGGATTGGAATGAAAACTGACGTTTTCCAGTCCTGTGGCCACTGCTGAGTTTTCCAAATTTGCTGGCATAGTGAGTACATCACTTTAACAGCATCATCTTTTAGGATTTGAAACAGCTCAGCTGGAATTCCATCACCTCCACTAGCTTTGATGGTAGCGGTGTTTCCTAAGGCCCACTTGACTTCACACTCCAGGATGTCTGGCTCTAGGTAAGTGATCACACCATTGTGGTTATCTGGATCATTAAGATCTTTTTTTGTATAGTTCAGAGCTTCCCTCCTAATTCAGTTGGTAAAGAATCTGCCTGCCTTGCAGGAGACCTGGGTTTGATCCCTGGGTCAGAAGATCCCCTGGAGAAGGAAATGGCAACCCACACCAATATCCTTACCTGGAAAAATCCCATGGACAGAGGAGCCTGGTGGGCTGTAGTCCACGGGGTTGCAAAGAGTTGGGCATGACTAAGTGGCTAACATTTTCACTCTCACTTTTTCCGTGTACTCTTGCCACCTTTTCTTAATATCTTCTGCTTCTGTTAGGTTCATACGGTTTCTGTCTTTTATTGTGCCCATCTTTGCATGAAATGTTCCCTTGTTATCTCTAATTTTCTTGAAAAGATCTCTAGTCTTTCCCATTCTATTGTTTTCCTCTATTTCTTTGCACTGGTCACTGAGGAAGACTTTCTTATCTCTCCTTGCTATTCTTTGGAACTCTGCATTCAGATGGGTATATCTTTTCTTTTCCCCTTTGCCTTTAGCTTCTCTTCTTTTCTCAGCTATTTATCTGTCTATTAAATTGGAAATTCTTTCATTTTTCCATCCGTCATCCATCCAGACAGCTGCTTACCCATAGATTTTTATAAAGCCATATTTTGGGCAAAAAACTATCCTAGGTACTATAAAGTTCAATGAACAAGACCCTTGGTCAGGTGGGTCTAGCATTTGTGCCCTCTGGCATTCTAGTTGGCTCCCGCTTCCATATTTTATCCAAGGACTTTGACTTACCCAGAGCAGTCTACATCTTGGTGAAGGTAGGCAGGCAGCAGGAAAGAAAAAATAAAAAAGAACAGCAAGTCCTCAACTAACAGGAAAACCAAAGAAGTGAGGGGGTTAAGAATTAAAGCTCCAGAGG
>NW_011494732.1:9474924-9516435 GCF_000754665.1 Bison bison bison
TCCAGAGGCAGATCTGTGATATAGTCCTGCTTGCGGGACCTACCACTTATCAGCTTATGACCTTGAATAAGTAACCTTTGTGAGCCTCAATTTTTCTCTCTAGAAAAAAATGGGAGTGTAAATAGTGACCATTTCATGGGGGTGCCTGTGAGATAATATGTAACATATATAAAGAGGTTGGCATGATTCCTAGTATATATTCATCAAATGCTAAACAAATCACAACTATTACTGTTTGCAGTGGAGCAGGAAATATAAGGTTCAATGAGGGCAATTTTCTCAGATCAATGTCTTCATTATCAGTTGAAGTCAGACTTGGCTTGGGGTTTTCCTTGAGAACTTCCTCCCCCAACCACCAAGAGACAAGAAAAGAGCATTCCCCCCTCCTTTTCCACAAATTTCTGCCTGATAAATCAGTATCTGGTTTGAGGAACACAAAAGAAAAGGACTTATCATGTCTGATATTAGAAAGCACTTTCTGCATCCCCTTCTTACTTTATCCCAACAAAAACCCAAGTTTTAAATAAGCTAAGTTTTCTTTGCATAATTTTAAGAAGAAGGAAACAAGCCCAGGGAAGTTAAGTAGCTTACCAAAGTTCACACAACAAATTAAAGGCTGGACTCTGGCTAGTTTTCTTATTATCTTCTTTCCGCAACACCACACAACAATCTGAGTTCACTTTCTTGGTTTTACTCCTTTTAATAAATAGGAAACCAGAGGACTTTGGCTGACTCCTCTGTTTTTTTTGTTTTTGTTTTTTTTTTTTAAATACTCTAACACCACCACTGGAAAAAAAATGTGTATGTGTACATTTTTGGCTACTGTGAATTATTAATGACAATCCCTTTAGTGTGTTAATTCCATTCCTTTGTTCAAAACATTCCTTTTGGCATTGGCAACAGCACTGAGATAAATAGTTTATTTGCCAATAACATAGCTTGTTAAATTTTAATCAAATAGAGTATTGTAAGCACGTAGTTACTGGGATATACCCCTTGGGAATGAGAGAGATCACTTTAGAAATGAATTAATAATGGAGCCTTTGGAAACCAAAATGAAATGGCCAATGGAGCCTTGAAGTGAATTATCCCTATTTGAGTTGTAAATCAATGGAGTTGGGTATCACCCTACTCCCATTAAAATTTCCTTGTTAACTATTTTCAGAAGATAATAGGAACAACCCAAGGTGTGGGTTGGAGAAGGCAATGGCACCCCACTCCAGTACTCTTGCCAGGAAAATCCCATGGACAGAGGAGCCTGGTAGGCTGCTGTCCATGGGGTTGCTAAGAGTCGGACACGACTGAGCGACTTCACTTTCACTTTTCACTTTCATGCATTGGAGAAGGAAATGGCAACCCACTCCAGTGTTCTTGCCTGGAGAATCCCAGGGACGGGGGAGCCTGGTTGGCTGCCATCTATGGGGTCGCACAGAGTCAGACACGACTGAAGCAACTTAGCAAGGTGTGGGTATTGCTTTGCTTCTTGTTTTCTTTTGAAAAGCATGAGCTCTTCTTATGATGTTTTGAGCTTGTTGTCCAATGTCCTTACATGTTAAATCCTGGGGATCTGATGTTCTGGCTTTAGGAATGGAGACGGGAGGCCACACCCATGACTTCCATGACTTTCTCTCTCTCTTTGTCTTCTTCATGCTCAAGAGAACAAGAAGTCACATGTGGTGTGTGATGATGCTCTTGTCACCAGGAGGATGGACTATTGAGTTGTTTCTGTTTTTGGAAAAGGTTTTAGACAGAACCTTTTACTCTTACTTGCATATCCCCCTATGGATCAATGGCTAGCACTTGGGAAATGATTATATGGTAACTTTTAGGACTGTTAATTAATATTTAAATTCTTTATTCAGGGATGCAGTAGGATTGTACCTACCCTTCCCTTTAAATTTAGGCATGATGCCATGACTTGCTTTGACTGATAAAGTATGAAAGGAATTGATATGTGTAATTTCTGGAGAGAAACCTTTAAAGGCAAGCGTGAAGTTCACAGTTTTCTCTTTCCCCCTGCCCTAGTAACTACAGACTTTTCAAATGGCAGAAGTTCATTTGGCCTGGGCTCTTGAGAAAGGAGAGCATGAGCAGAGATTCCTGTCAACCCATGATGAACATGTAGGGTGAGCTTGAAAAGAAATCTTTGTTGTCTTAGGTCTCTGACATTGGGGGTTGGTTGCTACTTCAGCACAATCTTTATTGATAGATGTAGGATGAAATCTCATGCATACATTACCAAGGATTTATGATCATGCATTTATGCACACATTTATGTTACATGTATTTACGACCATAAGATCAAATCCAGGACTTCCAGTCCTTTTGCAGGAAAGAGAATATGACTTGCTCATCTTTGAACATCCATTGCCTAGCAGGGTGCCAACTGTTTAGTGGATGCCAGCAGTGTTTTCTGTAATGGTTTAGAAACATGGCAGCATAATCTCTGGAGTTAAATGGCTGAAATGATGATGATACCGCTGCTGTTGCTGCTGATGGTGGTGGTCGTGGTGGCAGCAACCACCTTGTTGATGATACTAGAACCCAGTGAAGGTTTACTATGTGCCTAGCCCTATGCTAAATAAGCTGACAAGCAATATATTATTCAGTTCTTACAGTAGCCCTTAAGTTAAATATTAATGTTATCTTGACTATGTGTATGAGAAAACAGTGCCATGAAGTAGGTAATTGAACAATGCCATTAATAAGTGGCAGAACCAGGAGTCAAACCCAGATATACCTATCCCATAGATTCTCAATGAAGGTGGGAGATTTGGTTTTTGAGGACATTTGACAATGTCTGGAGATACTTTTGGTTATCACAACTGGGAAACAGAATAGGCATTTGGTGGATGTAATCCAGAGATGCTGCAAACATCCCACACTGCACAGGGAAGATCCCCAAAGGAACTATCCAGCCCAAAATGCCAGTAGTGCCAAGAAACCTTTATATATTCTTATAAGTCTCTTAACCACTAAGTTACACTGTCTCCAAATCTACCTCTTCAGAAATCAGGGAAACTAAAGCTTAGAGATTCCCACCTCATCCTCCAGAAGACTTACCGGAAATAAATATATGTGTTTCTGACCTAATTACATTATAAAACACAGATTTATATACAATTTTTCAGGAGCACACATTTTCCAAAAAGTGAGAGATGCCTGAAAGGTGTGTAACTAGTAACTTCAATAGGTAAGGATGGCTGGAATTGCAGCCAGGTAGTGTGCTTCAGGGTTGAATTCCCCACACACTTAAGTCCTTTAATCAGTGTCTGCTGTCCTTGGTGCTGAACCACTTTCAGGCTCTCACAGACATGAACCAGCAAAGCCCCTGGGTTTGAGAGGAAGTTCTGACCACGCGCTCAAGTGCTCACACAGGGCTACACCTTTTTCCTTTTCTAGCCTCCCTATTTCAAGGACATTCTACCCCCACCTTTGGAACAAGTTAATTAGCATGCAGGAAACTGCTATTTTTGAGTCCATCTTGAAGAATTTTCGGTCTGGGGCTTGACAGGGTGGTGATTGTTTTCCTTCTATTATTCATTCCTTCAGCCTTCAAGGACTTTTCTGCCAATGAGTACACAGCTCTGCCACACATGTTGATGTGCACGCACACACACACTCTCCACAATAAGAGGTGCTGGGAGGGAACAGGCATGCTCAGATGAGATCAGGAAGTAGGGAGTCTGAAAGGATGAGGTTGGGAAGTGAAGTGACAGAATATAGGGCTTCACTATAAAAACAACAACAACTAGCCAGTGACTAGGATTTAGTTGCCAGGTGAGGATTATGTTTCTTCCTCCCTTCTTAGACTACAGGCCTTATAATGTTGATAAAACGCTTTTTAAGAGTAGGAGTTAGCATTGAAACATGTATATTATCATATGTGAAACAGATCACCAGTCCAGGTTCGATGCATGAGACAGGGTGCTCAGGGCTGGTGCACTGGGATGACCCAGAGGGATGGGATGGGGAGGGTGGTGGGAGGGGGGTTCAGGATGGGGAACACATGTAAACCTATGGCTGATTTATGTCAATGTATGGCAAAAACTACTACAATATTGTAAAGTAATTAGCCTTCAATTAAAAGAAATAAATTAAAAAAAATGAATAGGAGTGAGCTAATGTCATCCCAGAAGCCTGTCTTTGAAGGTCATTATGTCCTTTAGGAAGTTGGAGGTCCTGGAATGTGAGATGTGGAGGATCCAGCATAGAGGAGTAGTTTTCTGAAGCATAGGATGGAATGGAAAGTTTATTGTTAGGGAGCTCTTTTTATGCTCTTTGGGCTATTCTTTGGAGGGACTCCTGTCAAAGAAGTTACAGACAATGCATGGAGGAAGTTGACTAAGTTCCAATCAGCTAACTTTGGCCTCATTTTCTTAGTCTCTGCTAAAACTTGCTACTGCTAAGTCACTTTAGTCATGTCCGACTCTGTGCGACCCCATAGACGGCAGCCCACTAGGCTCCTCTGTCCCTGGGATTCTCCAGGCAAGAACACTGGAGTGGGTTGCCATTTCCTTCTCCAATGCATGAAAGTGAAAAGTGAAAGTGAAGTCACTCAGTCGTGTCCGACCCTTAGCGACCCCATGGACAGCAGCCTACCAGACTCCTCTGTCCACGGGATTTTCCACCTTAGGGCCTGAGAAATTCTACCTTGTGCAGGTTTCAAAAAATAGGAGGGCTGATTCTGCCATTTGAATGTGTGTGTATGTGTGGGCATGCCAAACACAGATAAAATTAAAGAACATTTGCAGAGCTCTGACCCCTGTGAAGAATATCTGAGGTACAGAAAGGTCATCAGAGACTTTGGGTAAGAGGATGAAAGTGAATGAGTCTACATGTATGTGCTTATAGTGCACACACACATAGTTATCTATGTTAGTAGAATGTGGGAATGTGTGCATGGATAACTGTGAAAATGTCCATCCATGTTTAGCAGTATAGGATGGGAGTGTCATATCAACAGTAATTTCTCCTTTGGGTCCACAGTTCTTCTGGGCATTTTTTTTTTTAACTTTGGTTTTGCTCTTTTGTCCATCTGCCCATTGAGGTGGTTAACTCCAGGGAAAAGGGGTTTTTGCACCATGGGCTGATATGAGGAATGTTCTCAGGTCCCAGTCATCTTAGATTCTATTTTGTTCTCCTTTGAAACAGTGGCAGACTTTATTTTTGGGGGCTCCAAAATCACTGCAGATGGTGATTGCATCCATGAAATTAAAAGAGACTTACTCCTTGGAAGAAAAGTTATGACCAACCTAGATAGCATATTAAAAAGCAGAGACATTAATTACTTTACCGACAAAAGTCCTTCTAGTCAAGGCTATGGGTTTTCCAGTAGTCATGTATGGATGTGAGAGTTGGACTATAAAGAAAGCTGAGCAATGAAGAATTGATGCTTTTGAAATGTGGTGTTGGAGAAGACTCTTGAGAGTCCGTTGGACTGCAATTTGATCAAACCAGTCCATCCTAAAGGAAATCAGTCCTGAATATTCACTGGAAGGACTGATGCTGAAGCTGAAACTCCAATACTTTGGCCACCTGATGTGAAGAACTGACTCATTTGTAAAGACCCTGATGCTGGGAAAGATTGAAGGCGGGAGGAGAAGGGGACGACAGAGAATGAGATGGCTGGATGGCGTCACCGACTCCATGGACATGAGTTTAAGTAAATCCGGGAGTTGATGATTCTACAGGAAGGCCTGGCATGCTGCAGTCCATGGGGTCACAAGGAGTCGGACATGACTGAGTGACTGAACTGAACTGAACTGAAACTCATAGAATCTCAAAGCTGAAAGCACATCCAATCACTTCTGAAACTCATAGAATCTCAAAGCTGAAAGCACATCCAATCACTTCAGTTTATAGATGGAGAAGCTGAGGTGCAGAAAAGTGAGTCAAATCTATACAAAATCACATAGTAATCAGAGTCAGTGCCTAGACTAAGCCCACCATAGGCTCCTTCCACTCTCCTACTCATGCTTCCTCAGCACCAGGGGATTGTATTGGCATCAAGAGGAGAGCTTACTTATAATCCTGTCAGCTCAAGTCTCCATCCAATCCCCAGCATGAAGGGACCTTGCACTCTCACTGTGTTCCCCAGATATGCTGAACAATTCTGTCTTGGAGTCTGGCCTGCTCTGGGCTACCAGGATCTGAACTGATAGTGGGCAAAGATCTCCTGGGAGAAATATCCAGAAGAGAGGTCAAGAACCCGGTTGGCGTTGATATGAGACATATGGAAGATGTGTCTCCCCAATGCCTTTAAGATACCTACATGCCCCTGTGATGCTCAGGAGAATCCAATCCCTCCCTATACCTTCCCAGCTCCCTCTCTTTCAGTTCCAAACTTGCATCCACTCTCTAGCTGGGGTTGCATTTCCCAAGATGGGCCAGGCTCTCTCTCACCTCAATTCTCCCCACACATTGTGCACAGTTTCCACTATTCATCTCCTTTTTCCTGGATAACTCTTGATTATATCTCAAGTTTGTCCTAATCATTCCCACCTCTGGAAGGTTTCTGTGGCTCCACACATCCTTGATAAGTGTTCCTCTCTGTCACCCTATCACCGAGGGAGAGAGAAACAGGGAAAGTCTTACCTGGCACCTATGTCTGGCTGCTCAGCCTTGTAGCCGAAGAGTCTTACTAAGTGCCTGTCAGAATGAATGAATGAACAAATAAACAAACATCCTTCTGAGTCTCTTCAAGAGAGTGGCAAGGGACTGAGTGTGAAGTAGAAACCCTGGGGAGTATGTAGAGAAGAGGACACTTAATTGGTAGAATAAATGTTTCTTAAGCCAAGACCCAAATGGAAATGATTTCAGGGCTGAGGACTACCCCAGAGGCTCTGAAATGTTGCTCTGTTATTCACAGGCCTTGTGCTTGCTGGGCACGCAGAAGGGCCGGGCAGAGGTGTCTCCAGCTAAATAGCTGCAATCTAGGGAGACGTAATTGCAGGATTTGAAGGCAACTTTTCCATGTCTGGCTCTGCTCAGGGGAAAGAGTGATCACAGGCCTCTCAACTGGAGAGCCTGCCAAGTATCAGACAGCTGCAGGTGGGGTGGGTGACACTGAATTTGGCTGCCATGGGCAGGGCCAACCTTAGAAGGTGAAGGGTGTTAAGGGCACAAAGTCTATGGAAGAAAAAGATAGGAGGGATGAAGGCAAAGGCAGAGGAATGGGGTGACAGGGTGTGCTCTAGGAGAGGAAGTAGCTGGCTGGTCTCCAACACTAGGGATAATCAGAAGAGGTAGGGAGAGGAGAGAGAGTTCTGACAGCAACTCATGATTTTGACAAATGCTCGTGTCATTATTTCTGGAAATTTATTTTATGATGGACCCTCCTCAATAGAAGAGCTATACAAAGGACAAGATAACCAATGGGTTATGATCTTGGGTTTTTAATTCAAGCTACCTAGATTTTAATAATTCTAGCTTTTCTATGTATGGGCTGAATGACCTAAGTAAGTTATTTAATCTCTTTAAGCCTCTACCTGCTCCACTGTAGAATGGGTACACCATTCTACACCAGTGTCAGGGAGTATCTGTCTCGTTGTTGTTGTTGTTGAGTTGCTCAGTTGTGTCCAACTCCTTGTGACCCCATGGCTGCAGCATGACAGGCTTCCTTGTCCTTTACCATCTCCTGGAGTTTGCTCAAACTCATGTCCATAGAAGTGGTGATGCCATCCAATCATCTCATCTCTGTCATCCCCTTCTCTTCCTGTCTTCAATCTTTCCCAGCATCAGGGCCTTTTCTAATGAGTCAGCTCTTCACATCAGATGGTCAAAATATTGGAGCTTCAGGTTCAGCATCAGTCCTCCCAATGAACATTCAGGGTTGATTTTCTTAAGGATTTGACTGATTTGATCTCCTTCCTGTCCAAGGGACTCTCAAGAGTCTTCTCCAACACCACAGTTCAAAAGCAACAATTCTTCAGCACTCATTCTCCTTTATGATCCAACTCTCACCTTCATACATGACTACTGGAAAAACCATAGCTTTGACTATATGGACCTTTGTCATGAGGGTTTAAAGTGAAATAGTCCACATAAAGTACTTACTACAGCATCTGGGACACAATATAGGCTCAATAAAGGTTAACTAGTATTATTCATGTTTTATGTTATTATTTACCTATGCATTCCTAATGTCCCCACCCCCAAATGTCTGGTATATAGTAGATCTCAAAAAAGTATGGCACAAATAAATGAATGAATAGATAAATAATAGACTGAATCAACAAAATATTTTTTATGTACTCAGTGCTTGCCATGAGGCAATTTTATATGTGCCTTGTGTCTGGTGTTCCCTCTGCCTGGAACATCCTTCTTCATCTTTTTTCCTGGTGATCATCTATCTGTAAGTTGAGATTCAGCCCAGAGATTCTATCTTGCAGGAAGAGGCCTTCCTGGCATCACTTGAGGTGGAAGGAGGAATCATGGTCGTACCTCTAAAGTGGCTGTGAGGAACAGAAAGAACCATGGACTTTTTCATTTCTGTACTGTTTCTAGCTATATGAGTGACCTTGGGAAATCCACTGATACTTTTAAAAATTGAAATATAGTTGTTTTACAATGTTGTGTTAGTTGCAGGTATATAGGATAGTAATTCAGTACTTTGCAGACTATTTGCTTCTGTCTTGTCATATGTGTAATGGGGATGATGATGCTTACCATATAATGTTGTTTTCAACATGTTTCTCCTTCCAGAGTATTAATTGAAGTCCTCTTATGGATCAGGCACTGTACTGGGCTCTGGAGAAAACTCAGTGAACAAGACAGGCAGGATCTCTACTATAATGGAGCTAACAATTCAGCATGGAAGATAGACATTAAAGAAATTAAGTGTTCTGAAGAAATATGTACATCAGTTCAGTTCAGCCCTTCAACGTGTCCAACTCTTTGCAACCCCATGGACTACAGCACACCAGGCTTCCCTGTTCATCACCAAATCCCGGAGCTTTCTCAAACTTGGTCCATCGAGTCTGTGATGCCATCCAACCATCTCATCCTCTGCCGTCCCCTTCTCCTCCTGCCTTCAATCTTTCCCATCATCAGGGTCTTTTCCAATAAGTCAGTCCTTCAACTCAGGTGGCTGAAGTATTGGAGCTTCCACTTCAGCATCATTCCCTCCAAAGAAATCCCAGGGCTGATCTCCTTCAGAATGGACTGGTTGGATCTCCTTGCAGTCAAAGGGACTCTCAAGAGTCTTCTCCAACACCCCAGTTCAAAAGCATCAATTCTTCGGTGCTCAGCTTTCTTTATGGTCCAACTCTCACATCCGTATATTACTACTGGAAAAAACACAGCTTTGACTAGATGGATCTTTGACGGTAAAGTAATGTCTCTGCTTTTTAATATGCTGTCTAGGTTGGTCATAATTTTTCTTCCAAGGAGCAAGCATCTTTTAATTTCATGGCTGCAGTCACCATCTGCAGTGATTGTGGAGTCCAAGAAAATGAAGTCTGTCACTGTTTCCATTGTTTCCCCATCTATTTACTACGAAGTGATAGGATCGGATGCCATGATCTTCGTTTTTTGAATGTTGAGTTTTAAGCCAGCCTTTTCACTCTCCTCTTTCACTTTCATCAAGAGGATCTTCAGTTCCTCTTCACTTTCTGCCATAAGGGTAGAATCATCTGCATATCTGAGGTTATTAATATTTCTCCTGGCAAGCTTGATTCCAGCTTTTGCTTCATCCAGCCTGGCATTTCACATGATGTACTCTGCATAAAAGTTAAATAAACAGGGTGACACTATACAGCCTTGATGTACTCCTTTCCCAATTTGGAACCAGTCTGTTGTTTCATGTCCAGCTCTAACTGCTGCTTCTTGTCCTGCATACTGATTTTTCAGGAAGCAGCTAAGGTGGTCTGGTATTCCCATCTCTTGAAGAATTTTCCATAGTTTGTTGTGATCCACACAGTCAAAGGCTTTGGTGTAGTCAATAAAGCAGAAGTAGATGCTTTTTCTGGAACTCTTTTTCTTTTTCTATGATCCAATGGATTTTGGCAATTTGATCTCTCATTCCTCTGGCTTTTCTAAATCCAGCTTGAACGTCTGAAAGTTCTGGGTTCATGTACTGTTGAAGCCTCACTTGGAGAATTTTGAGCATTATTTTGCTAGCATATGAGATGGATGCAACTGTGCGGCATTCTTTGGCATTGCCTTTCTTTGGGACTGGAATGAAAACTGACCTTTTCCAGTTCTGTGGCCACTGCTGAGTTTTCCAAATTTGCTGGCATATTGAGTGCAGCACCATCTTTTCAGATTTAAAATAGCTCAGCTGGCATTCCATCACCTCCACTAGCTTTGTTTATAGTGATGCTTCCTGAGGCCCACTTGGCTTCACATTCCAATATGTCTGGCTCTAGGTGAGTGATCGATCACACCATCATGGTTATCTGGGTCATGAAGATCTTTTTTTGTATATGAAGATCTTCTGTTTATTCTTGCCACCTTTTTTAAATATCTTCTCTTTCTGTTAGGTCCATACTGTTTCTGTTCTTTATTGTGCCCATCTTTACATAAAATGTTCCCTTGGTACCTCTAATTTTCTGGAAGAGGCCACTAGTCTTTCCCATTCTGTTGCTTTCCTCTTTTCCTTTGCTGAGATCACTGAGGAAGGCTCTCTTATCTCTCCTTGCTGTTCTTTGGAACTCAGCATATAATTATATATATTTGTGATACGTATAACAAAGGAAAGAAGAGGGTTAGACTAGCAAAGATTTGCTTGAAGTATGAATTTCAAGAAGGAAATAACCATTCAAAAGAGAGTTGATTAAGAACATCCCAGGCAGGGAGAGCAGCATGTGCAGAGGTCCTGAGGCAGAAGAGAGAGCTGGTGGAGGTGCGGGCAGGTTGAAGAACTGAAAAGAGGTGCAAAGAACATGGGCAAAATGGGAAAGGGGAGGAGAGGAGTATGATAAGATTCAAAAGGTGGGCACAGAAACCATGTCTGTCAGAGCCTTGTAGGCCACAGCAAGGAGGTCATAAATGACAAAAGGGATGTCAACTCTCTTAATAAAAGGTAAAGATGCATGAAATGTCACATTAGACCCTGGCTATGAACCTATAACTAGCCATTTGGTTTCTCCATTGGCAAGATGAGAGAACATCATCTGCCCTGCCACACGTCTTCGGCCTCCCCACCTCCATCCCCAGGTATAATGACAGGTGTGACATCTTCTTTTAAGTGACATCTCTAGATGACAGCATACCCTACCCAATCCTTACTGTGGCTGCACCAGGCACTGTGGCCCTGGTTATGCCAGCCCTGAGACAAGGCTGAGCTCTTATCAAAGGGGAGGAAGCATCCTGCAGACTGTTTTGGAGCCATGATGCGTGTGGCTATTCTGGGCCTGGTGGGAGGGAGGCTGGGAGGCGGGGACTGGCCGGAAGAGCAGAGTTATTTCAGGACACTGCGGCACACAATTTGTAGCCTGAGTGTACAAAGCAAATCTGGATAGACTAAAGGGGCCAGAGACCCTGAGTCGCTGGAAGCTGAAGGGCATCCTCAGATGGCCCCAGATGAGATATGTTTCTGTTGTCAGGCAACATGGCATGGGTCCCGGAGGCAGACAGGGCTGGGACAGATGCCTGCTGTGTGACCTTGGGTAGGTGCCCACTAGGTGCCAGGCGTGTTGCCAAGTCCTTTACATGCCTCAGCTCATTGTGTCCTCCCAACAACCTTATGACATATCCTTTGGGTTGTTCCCATTTTACAGATGAGGAAACTGAAGCTTGGAGAGGTTAAGTGACTGGCCACGGCCCCGTTGTTATTAGAGGCAGAATCACTTTCTGCACTCAGCTCTCCAGATCCCAATCTGTCTACCCTGTGATATCATCCCTGCCTCTTATTACCCATGACAGAACAGGGATGTCCAGACAACTAAATGAGATGGTACATGTAAACCACTCAGCACAGCTTAACCATGTGACCTCTGGCACATAGGCATCCTGGTAAGATGTCACCTGAGCTCTTCAAAACTGCTTATTTGAAAATATGTACCAAATGTGAGGCACCCTATTCCTGTGGTGAGATAAAGGCAGGTCTTAAAAATCCAGCAGGGACTAGCTAAATTGGGATTCTGGGATGGGTACTAGCTTTTTGGAAAAAAACCTAGGCTAAAGTGCGTGTGTGTGTGTTTGTGTGTGTGTGTGTTTTAATAGAAACCGCAGAGGGAGAAAAGCAGCAACATTAATTACATATATAAATAGCACTATTTCATGTCTCTTTAAAGTAGTCTTGTAAAATGTGATGGCAAGAAATTACTGTCCCATGGAACAGTCATAGACATGGAGACAGATTAGGATTTACACATTTGTCCAAAGCCACAGTGCAAACCAGTGGGAGAGAAGTGATGGAAACCCAGTCTGCTCCTTCCTGGTGCAGGCTTCTAGCCCATGAATCTTCTCAATGAAGACTGTAAATAAGATTTCATAGTTTTCCCTGCTGAGCATCTATTCTCTGCTATTATGATATGAGCAATGGATTCTTCTTGAGTGATCATCCCCTTCTCTACTCTTGGTCCATCTGATTCGGGTGTAGGTAACTTTATCCCATCTCCACAATGAGTCTCTGATCCAGTCCTGGCCAATCACATCATCACATGGCTTGGCCACAGTGACAGGTCATAAATGGGCACCTATCCAAACCATACCAATTGAGCCAGAGAAACTCAAATCTGGGGCATGTACTGAAACCACTGGGACAGGACCCTCCTTCGTAGAGGTTGTTAAAAAGGATAAGATGAAACCTTGGAGATCCTGGTAGGCCAACCCATAACTCCAAGAGGAGAGGATGCCTGAGAAATGAGTAAGTGGACAACAGTGTTTAAGCTCCTGAATCTAGCTAGACTAGAAGCTATTTAACTCTGTAGTTATGAGAACCAATACATCCTCTTTATTACTGGATCTACCTCAGTGTGGTTTACAACCCATCCTGTAACCAAAGGACTCTAAAATAATGCAATCACTCTCATCATCTACAAAAAATTTTGCTGTAGGTCTACAAAACGCAGGAGCTCCTGGCACCCATGAGAGTGGTTAAGAGCATGCATACTAGAGTTAGGCTCCTGGGTTTGAGGACTGCCTCTGCCATTTTCAGTTGTGTGATTTTTGGTAAATTACTCTATCTCCCTGTGCCTCATCTGTAAAGTGGGAAGATAATATCTACTTGGGTGAATCACTGGGAATATTAAATGAGATAATACGTGGTTAAGGCTTGGAACAGTGCCTGCCACACAGCAAGTACTCAATAAATGTTACTGTTGGAATGTGGATCAGAAAGAAATTGTTTTACCCAAAACCAGGGACCCTTAGAGGCACCATGTGTACAAACTGACTTGATGGTCACAAAATAAGCACTGTGAGAGCTGTCACTTTTTGAGCCCCTAACTAGGTGCTTTATATATGCTTATTTTACATTAACCATATGAGATAGGTAATTTACTATCCCTGCTTAGTTGACTACAAAACTGAAACTTGGAGAGTCAAAAAGCCTTATTTGAAACAACACAGCTAATATGAGATGGAGCTGGCACCTAGCCCAGACTTGCTTTCTTCAAGGCCATGTCTCTCTCAAAATATGTTTCCTAAACCTCAGTTGCTCACACAAGACCAATCATGATTGTTGACTATTTATCCATGTGTTTTTTACACTCATGTTTGCTTAATATTAGTCTTGAAATTGACTTGCTATTTATTTAGTACATTTAGTTAAAAGAGAAACCTAACGACACAACTATAAACGGAAAATGAAAGTCCTGCTCAGAGAGAGAAGACAACCTTAAAAATAGATAGGATGAAAACAAAGCATTATTAAATTCCAACCATACACTGCTACCTGCTTTGGGCTTCTGAGCCTGACACCTGCTTCCTTTTTTGTTAAGAAAAGAAGATTAGCAAGTATTGAGAGGTGTTAAAAACAGCAGTCCCAAATTTAGACAACGCTTTGACAATCGGAAGGATAGAAAGTGAATTGGAAGGGCATCGTTTTCTCACTATGTTATTATGTGTTATTTCATGCTGTGTCCATGGGGCCACCTAAAATATCTCAGACAAATAATAATATGGGTCCAAAATTTTGGAAAACACAGCACCCCAAACTCCAATTTATCTATCCTCTAAGGACCCTCCCTTTTTGTACTTCACTGCATTCTCTCTCTCTCAACCCTTGCACATCCTAAATTATCAAAAAACCTTCACTTCACAAGTCTTTCCCCAGGTAAGTCTTAGAAGCACTATACTGCACGCTGACATATACACCTACCCAAATACACCCACCTGACAGACACATATGGTCCTTATCAGTTGAAAATCACAGCCCTGCCCCTCTATACTGGATAAGCCAGCACCCACCCACTGCTACACAGGATCCATCTACATTCACACAAGAACAGCCACTGTGATATATTCTAAACAAGTCAGGTGATGTAATTCTCCTTGGGTATGTGGCACCAAAGAGATGACTGAGGCACACTGCTTCTGATTCAGACTCCTAGGGAGAAAGACTTCACATTGAATCCAACATACTCTCAAGAGTCAGAAGGAGGAAAATGATGAATAAATCCCTGCCAAGCTCTGAAGTGTACCCTCTTGCTGTGTGGCCTTAGGTAAGTCATTTAGCCTAGATCCACACACACCAAATGACTTCAAACACTAGGACTTGCCCATGGTCACATAGATAGTGATAAAAGTACAGACAGACCCAAGGACAGAGAGGTTGATAATCCATTCTGTGCCTGGCTGCAGCATTTGCCAAAATGTATTGCAGTGAACATTGGTGCTACATGAATAGTTGCTTGCTCCTTTAAAATGGTATGGGGATGGGACTGTCTACCCAAATGGAATTGAGAAACACCAGGTTAAACAAAAAGGACCAGGTTTTGCTGCCTCAGGACTTATCAGAAACTTTCACGTTCTTAAGTGCAATGTGCAAACCCAGGGAGGGAACGTGTTATATAGTCTTTCTCAAAAATGTGTGGCCACAGAAAATTTGTTTTATGGTCTAGTGGCTAATAGTTCATGGAGTACTTCGGAGACACAGCTCCGTGGAGTAATCTCAGTCAGAATACCTTCTGTGATGGGGAGGGAACTTTCAGAAAACTTTGATGGTTGGAAAATTCTTCCATATTACAGAGAAAAAACTTAATTGAGGGGGAAAAAAAAAAAACCAACCAGCCTCCTTGTAACTTGCACCCTTGAGTTCCATCTCTGTTCCCTTTTGAGGCACAAAACTTTTTTGAGCCTTACTCTTTTCTCCTATAAACTGGAAATGATTCTAGCCCTAATAAAAATCCCCAAATTGAAAGAATTACATAGTATAACTCAAGTTTTTAAACTGTTGAGCTACCGTCTATAAAGTAGAAGCACAAATTGCTTCAGGCAGAAACCCTTAGGATCAGCCCTTGTGGAGATAGATCATTCAGAACAGGATTTCCCACCCTCCACACTATTGTTTTGGGGGACCATCCCATGTACTGTAGGATGCTGAGTTGCATCCCTGGCCTCTGTCGACTAGGTACCAGCAGCAATCCCCCAGTTGTAACAACCAAAATCATCTCCAAACGTTGCCAAATGCCCCTTGGGGGATAAAAGTGATCTCCGTTGAAAACCACTGTTCCATCAACAAGCTTACTGTGAAGATGGAGATATTCTGTGGTTTGAATCTGTGGTGTCCGGTGTGTCTGTGTGCCTTGTCACTCAACTCTGACTGCACAGACTGTAGCCCACAAGGCTCCTCTGCCCATGGGATTTCCCAAGCAAGAACACTGGAGCAGGTTGCCATTTCTCTCTCCAGGGGATCTTCCTGACCAAAGGATTGAAACCTACATCTCTTGCACTGGCAAGCAGATTCTTTACCACTGAGCCACCTGGGAAGCTCCACTATCCAATAGGATTGCTACTAAACCACATGGCTAGTGAATACTTGAACTGTGGCTAGGGTTACTGAGGAAATGGATTTTTAACTTTAATAATAGATTTAATATTAAATAAA
Organism: Bison bison bison; assembly: GCF_000754665.1. Classification (NCBI taxonomy): domain Eukaryota; kingdom Metazoa; phylum Chordata; class Mammalia; order Artiodactyla; family Bovidae; genus Bison; species Bison bison. The sequence continues at coordinate 9,490,922 of NW_011494732.1, forward strand.
TAAATAATAAACCTAACATTTTTAATTTTTAAAATTAAATATATGTAGCTAGAGGTGATGAATATCTACCATACTGAACAATACAATTCTAGATAATGTAATCTGAGGTCCATTTACTATGCCACAAATATTTACTGAGCACCTACTATGTGCCAACCACAATGTCCCTTACTGGACCTATGGTAAAACATGACAGATATGACTCCTGGTCTCATCCAATTGGTAGATACCTTCAAGCAACCTAGTATACAAGACGGCGTGTACTTTGGGCTTCCATGCAAAAGATATCTCCTCCACAAGTCTGTCCCTCTGCCTGAAACCCTACCACATGTACTTCATTGAGTTGCAAGGTCTCCAAAAGACACATATGTTCTCTCAAGAGGAGAACCGATGAACACCCACTGATGTGTCAGGATGGGTTTGTTTATATGATTAGCTACACTGAACAACCCCCTAAGAGCTCTTTGAAAGCAGAGACCTGTCTTCCTCATCACTGTCTTCATCAGAGCCTGGGGTGGAGCCTGGCATAGGTGGGTGATAAGCAAATACTTCCCAAAAGCTGACTCAGAACAGATCCAGAACAGTCTGTTGAAGATGGTGAATGTTCTAAAAACCATGTCATGTCAAGAACAACCAAACGACCCAACTGAACTTATCAGGACAGTATCCCAGTACCTGGCACAAAGTATTTGCTAAATAAATATTTGTTGACCAAAGAGTAGGGGGGGAGGGGTTGAGAAAAGCACAAAGCCTGTGTCAGTCTCTGAGAAGTGAGGCTCACATATGAGAGGGTGTGATTGGCATAGATAAGAGATACCCTAACTGGAGTATAAGAAGAGGAAGAATTTACCATTACTGTTACTCTTACTGTTTGTTAAGACCCAGATAACCATGATTGCGTGATCATTTACCTGGAGTCAGACATCCTGGAATGTGAAGTCAAGTGGGCCTTAGGATGCATCACTACGAACAAAGCTAGTGGAGGTGATGGAAATCCAGCTGAGCTATTTTAAATTTGAAAAGATGATGCTGTTAAAGTGCTGCACTCAATACACCAGCAAATATGGAAAACTCAGCAGTGGTCACAGGACTGGACAAGGTCAGTTTTCATTCCAATCCCAAAGAAAGGCAATGCCAAAGAATGTTCAAACCACTGTACAATTGTACTCATCTCACACACTAGCAAAGTAATGCTCAAAATTCTCCAAACTAGGCTTCAATAGTATGTGAACCTAGAACTTCCAGATGTTCAAGCTGGATTTAGGAAAGGCAGAGGAACCAGAGATCAAATTGCCAACATTTGTTGGATAATTGAGAAAGCAAGAGAATTCCAGAAGAACATCTACTTCTGCTTCATTGACTACACTAAAGCCTTTGACTGTGTAGATCACAACAAACTGGAAAATTTTTAAAGAGATGAGAATACCAGACCACCTGACCTGCCTCCTGAGAACTCTGTATGCAGGTCAAAAAGCAACAGTTAGAACTGGACATGGGACAATGGACCAGTTCCAAAACTGGGAAATGAGTACGTCAAGGCTGTATATTGTCACCTTGCTTATTTAACTCATATGCAGAATACATCATGTGAAATGCCAGGCTGGATGAAGCACAAACTGGTAATCAAGCTTGCAGAGAAAACTATCAATAACCTCAGAAATGCAGATGACACCACCCTTATGGCAGATAGTGAAGAGGAACTGAAAAGCTTCTTGATGAAGGTGAAAGAGGAGAGTGAAAAAGCTGACTTAAAACTCAACAATCAAAAAACTAAGATCATGGCATCCAGTCCCATCATGTCATGGCAAATAGATGGGGAAACAATGGAAACAGTGACAGACTTTATCTTCTTGGGCTCCAAAATCACTGCAGATGGTGACTGTAGCCATGAAATTCAAAGAGGCTTGCTCTTTGGAAGAAAAACTATGACCAGCCTAGACAGCATATTAAAATGCAGAGACATTACTTTGATGACAAAGGTCCTTCTAGTCAAAGCTATGGTTTTTCCAGTAGTCATGTATGGATGGGAGAGTTGGACCATAAAAAAAAACTGAGTGTTGAAGAATTGATGCTTTTGAACAGTGGTATTGGAGAAGACTCTTGAGAGTCCCATGGACTGCAAGGAGATCCAATAGTCAATCTTAAAGGAAATTAGTCCTGAATATTCATTGGAAGGACTGATACTGAAGTAGAAGCTCCAATACTTTGGGCACCTGATGCAAAGAACTGACTCATTGGAAAAGAGCCTGATGACATAAAAGACTGAAGGCAGGAGGAGAAGGGGATGACAGAGGATGAGATGGTTGGATGGCACCACTGACTTGATGGAAATAAGCAAGCTCCGGGAGTTGGTGATGAACAGGGAAGCGTAGTGTGCTGCAGTCCATGGGGTCACAAAGAGTTGGACAGGACTGAGCAACTAAACTGAATTTATGGGCTGAATTGTGCACCTCCTCCATTCATATGCTGACATCCTAACTCCTGGTTCCTCAGAATGTGACTGTATTTGGAGATAAATCCTCTAAAGAGGTGATTCAGGTAAAATTAGTCATATGGGTGGGTCCTCAGCCAATATGACTATTGTCCTTGTAAGAAGAGATTAGGACACAGACAATGACCCATGAGCGATAGCCATTGGAGGACACAGTATGAAGGTGACCATCCTCAAACCAAGGAGAGGGGCCTCAGAAGAAACCAAATCTGCCAACACCTAGACCTTGGACTTCTAGGCTCAGAACTGGGGGAAATACTTTGTGTTATATAAGCCACCTGGTCTGTGGTGTTTTGTTATAGCAGCTGGAGTGGACCAATGCATTACTGATCATTGAGGTCCAAAACAGAGGGGATATATGCGTATAGATAGCTGATTCCTTCATTGTACAGCAGAAACAGATACAACATTGTAAAGCAATCGAAAGTGTGAAAGTCTTAATCACTCAGTTGTGTCTGACTCTTTGAGACCCTGTAGACTACAGCCCACCTGGTTCCTCTGACCATGGAATTCTCTAGGCCAGAATACTTGAGTGTGTTGCCATTCCCTTCTCCAGGGGGTAAAGCAATTACACTCCAATTAAAAAAATGCATAAAAGTTATCAAGAAAAAAACCCCACATCAGGCTCTGTATTAAATGTTCCATGCGCACTATCTCCTTAAATCCTTGCTGTAGTCCCCTTAAGTTTATTCTCCCTCCCATGCAGCCTGATCTGGCTCCTCTCAGTGGGAGTCAGACTGCGTCATTCCTCTTTTCAAATCCGGGCTTCCCACCTCACTCAAGGTAAAAATCAAGGTCCTTATAATCACCAAAACTCATTGCATGAATCAGTCCCCTGTTGACTCTCTAATTTCATCATTTTCCTCTCCTCTCAAACTGCTGTACCTACACCAGCCAAGTGTGTTCCCACCTCAGGGCCTCTGCATTTGCACATCTCTGCTTGGGATGCTTTCCCCCCAGATGTCACCTGGATTGTCCCCACATTTCCTTCAAATCTTTGCTCAAATGTCACTTCATCAGTGAGGTTTGCCTTAAACACCAGATGTACAAGAGAACCAAGGGCCCCAGCCCAACACCAAGCTTTCCCTAATCCCATTTCCTGATTTCATTTTTCTCCCCAGCACTTACCACCATCTACCATTCTGTGTATTGACTTGCATATCAATCTATGGCCTCTCTCCTTCCACTAAAACATAGAATCCACGAGGGGAAAAACTTTCTCATATTTATTGTTACACTGCTACATCCGTAACATCTCAAACAGCATCCGGCACATAGTAGGTATTCAATGAATATTTCTTGAATGAATGGGTCCTCACAACCTCTTTGTATTCAGTTGCTTCAGTCGTGTCTGACTCTTTGCTACCCCATGGACTGTAGCCTACCAGGCTTCTCTGTCCATAGGATTCTCCAGACAAGAATATTGGAGTAGGTTGCCATGCCCTCCTCCAGGGGATCTTCCCAACCCAGGGATCAAACCCATGTCTCCTGCATCTCCCGCATTGCAGGCAGATTCTTTACCACTGAGCTACTGGGGAAGCCCCACAACCTCTTTATGGAACAGTTATTATTATGATGCTCATTTTATAGGCAAGGAATTGAGTCTCAGAGAAGTCAGTTCACACATTCAAGATCAAATAAGGAAGGAAGCTGCAGGTCCCAAAGTCAACATGAGACACAGAAGTAATCTGCTGAAAGTCACACAGCTGGAATTCAAAGCCAGACCTCCAGACTTATCCCAGGGCTCTGGGGTCTCTTCCAGTTCCAAGATTCCCTGGATAAGCTTCAGTGTGTACAAAAGCCAAGAAATCTCCTTTCCCTGGAAAAGGGGTCACTCTTGCACATTCCTCCTGCTCTTCCAGGGATATAATGGGAATAAAGACAATAACTCAGCTTCTGTCTCCTGTCCAGTGTGGACTGGGAAGAAATAAAGGGGTCCTAAATTCAGCCCTGGGATAATTAATGGTGCCCAAATCAGGCTTCTTTCCCCCCCGGTGGGTCACTGGGATTGTTAATTATTTTCTTTATAAAAATAATTAGCCCTAATCAAGACAAGAGCTCTTCAGAATTACAGTTCATTAGCTGTGTGTGCATTTTTCAGTTCCAAAAAAAGTCTTATGGCACTGATGAAAATTACAAGTCCCTGGAATCAGCATTAGAGTAAATCCAGCTTGTGTTCCCAGCCAATTACCATCAGCCACGTTGACTTGCCTTCCATAATTACAGGTGGAGATGGGGAGGATGTGTCTGTGTGTGTGCTTGAGTGTATATATCTGTCTGAGTGGGGCTGGGGTCTGGTGACAAAGGCCTGGGAGTTCCAAAGTCTACATCTCAACACACTGTTCTTCCTCCTTCTCAAAAGGAGGCGTCTGCATCAAAGATGAAGCTAAGGGCTAATTTAGAAGGCAGAAGCTAAACTATGGTGTTGGCAATGGGGAAGGGGTAGGGTGGGGATCTTTTCCTTTGGAAAGTGTGGCAATGTGGAAAGACACCTCACCAGGGATTCTGCAGTCTTGGGACATCTGAACCCAGCAGACAGATCTGGGTTCTAATCTTAGCTCTGCACCAACTGCTTGTGACTATGGGTGTGTCTACCTATTGGTCCTCAGTGCCCACATGCATATACAGCTGAGCCCGCAACACTAATAATGAGAGCTAACCTTTATCTAACACCTACATGGCTTAGACCCTCATACACTGCCTGTGTATCATCTCATCCGATCTTTGTGAACAGTGCTATGAAGCAGGAACTAGTGTCATTCCCATTTCACAGATGAAGAAATTGAGGCACAGCAAGTTAATTAACTGGTCCAAGGTCACTGATGGCAGAACTGGGATCTCTACCAAGGCATTCTGATTTATAGGGTTTATATCATAACCACAATAAAGGACAGAATGGTACACAGACAGACAGAAATGGTATGAACCTAACAGAAGCAGAAGATATTAAGAAGAGGTGGCAAGAATACATAGAAGAACTGTACAAAAAAGATCTTCATGACCCAGATAACCATGATGGTGTAATCACTCACCTAGAGCCAGACATCCTGGAATGTGAAGTCAAGTGGGCCTCAGGAAGCATCACTATGAACAAAGTGAGTGGAGGTGATGGAATTCCAGCTAAGCTATTTCAAATCCAAAAAGATGATGCTGTTAAAGTGCTGCACTCAGTATGCCAGCAAATTTGGAAAACTCAGCAGTGGTCACAGGACTGGAAAAGGTCAGTTTTCATTTCAATCCCCAAAAAGGAAATGCCAAAGAATGTCTAATTGACTGCACAATTGCACTCATCTCACACGCTAGCAAGGTAATGCTCAAAATTCTCCAAGCCAGGCTTCAACAGGACATAAACCGTGAACTCCCAGATAGTCAAGCTGGATTTAGAAAAGGCAAAGGAACCAGCGATCAAATTGTCAACATTCACTGGATCATCAAAAAAGCAAGACAGTTCCTGAAAAACACCTACCTCTGCTTTATTGACTACGCCAAAGCCTTTGACTGTGTAGATCACAACAAACTGTGGAAAATTCTTCAAGAGATGGGAATACTAGACCACCTGACCTGCCTCCTGAGAAGTCTGTATGGAGGTCAAGAGGCAACAGTTAGAAATGGACACGGAGCAACAGACTAGTTCCAAACTGGGAAAGGATTATGTCAAGGCTGTATACTGTCACTCTGTTTATCTAACTTATATGCAGAGTATATCATGTGAAATGCCAGTCTGGATGAAGCACAAGCTGGATTCAAGATTGCCAGGAAAAATACCAACAACCTCAGAAATGCAGATGACACCACCCTTATGGCAGAAAGCAAAGAAGAACTAACGAGCCTCTTGATGAAAGTAAAAAAGGAGAGTGAAAAAGCTGACTTAAAACTCAACATTCAGAAAACTAAGATCATGGCATCCAGTCCCATCACTTCATGGCAAATAGATGGGGAAACAATGGAAAGAGTAACAGACTTAATCTTTTTGGGCTCCAAAATAACTGCAGATGGTGACTGCAGCCATAAAATTAAGAGGCTTGCTCCTTGGAAGAAAAGCTATGACCAACCTAGACAGCAGGCTAAAAAGCAGAGACATTACTTTGATGACAAAGGTCCTTCTAGTCAAAGCTATGGTTTTTGCAGTAATCATGCATGGATGTGAGTTGGACTATAAAGAAAACTGAGCACTGAAGAATTGATGCTTTTGAACTGTGGTGTGGGAGAAGACTCTTGAGAGTCTCTTGGATTGCAAGGAGATTCAACCAGTCAATCCTAAAGGAAATCGGTCTTGAATATTCTTTGGAAGGACTGATGCTGAAGTTTAAACTCAATACTTCGGCTATCTGATGCAAAGAACTGACTCATTAGAAAAGACCCTGATGCTGGGAAAGATTGAAGGCGGGAGGAGAAGAGGATGGCAGAGGATGAGATGGTTGGATGGCATCACTGACTCAATGGACATGAGTTTGAGTAAGCTCCAGGAGTTGGTGATGGATAAGGAAGCCTGGCATGCTGCAGTCCCTGGGGTTGCAAAGGGCTGGACATGACTGAGCAACTGAACTGAAGTGAACTGATATCATAACCACAGTGCTCTAATGTCCTTCTCAAATCCTAAGGAGAAGCTTCTCAACTGTGGTGAGTTATCTCAGTGTCTTCTTTTTATTAATAATAAAAAATCACAATACATCAAGCACTCATTATGTGCCAAGCCTTTTCTAGATAACTTTTCATATATTTTTATGTCTGTGGTCTCTCACAGCACCCTTATGATATGATATCAGGATGACCCTGATCCATATTTTGTAGAAAGTGCAGCTCAGAGCCATGAATGGTCTTGGCCAAGTCTGCAGGACTGAGTCTGTTTGGTTCCAAAGCCTGTGCCCACAACCACCACACAACACTATTTTGACAGCCTATGATGAAGGCTCCAGCCCTGATCTGGGAGGAGGAATAAGTAGCCTTGGAAACTCTGCTTCTGAGTCTGTTCTCCTCCTGGAGCCCCCATCTCCCCATCTGTGAAAGGCTCTGGTGTTTGCAGCTCTGAGATGCTACCATTATGTCTCCCTGACCCCAATCTCCTCATCTCCTGGCGGGGGTTGGGGGGGGTGGGAGGGTAGTGTGGTGTCCAGAAGGAGCTGCTCAGCTATGCTCTGACCCCTGTCATGCACACTGAGGTGGCACCAGTGACCTAGAAGTGTTTCCTTTGCAGTGGACTGAAAAACAAAACAAACCAGAGGGTAGCAGACCCTTGGTGGCACCCCTGTGTCAGGAATCCAGAACGTGTCCAGCTCATGAGTCCTCAGGGGCATCAGGAGATGTCGAGGACACAGTTCTGTGTATATGCGTGTGTGTGTGTGTGTGGCGGGGGCGGGGGGGGGTAGGTGCGTGTGTTTGCAACCTTGCTCCCCTAGACAATTTTCTTCTCCCCCTTGTCCTCTCTCTCCTAGTCATCCTTTTCGTTTGCCTCTCCTTGTCTGAGTCACCTTCTGACTTCCTGGGCCTCCCAGGTCTCCCTGGCTTCCCATTTGCCGTGTTTATTTTTCCCCCTTATCTCTGCTCTCCCCTCAGCCTCTCCCCGCCCCTTGCTTCCCCTCCCACTCCTCTCTCACCACCCCCCACCTTCAGTCTTCCCTCTGGTCCTTTATTTCTTTTTCTGTCTCCTCTCTTTCCTCAGGTCTTATCGCTCTCCTCCATCTCTCCTCTCAACCTCCCTACCCCTTCTCCTTTCTTCTCCCTACCCTTCCTCCCTCTCCTCCATGCATTCTCTCTGCTTATCCTCCTGCCTCTCCCTCTCTTTCTCATCCTCCATCACCCACCACCACCCCATCCTCTCGGGCCTGCTGTTTGTTGCTGTCTGCAAAGGCTGGCAGTGTCCTTGGTGGGTGGTGGATCACACACATCAGAGGTTTGAATCAAATCAAACTGCGACTGAATTACACTAATAAACCAATTAAATGCCGTTCAAAAAGTAATTTCCATAGCATCCCTCATACTTACTGCAAATCCTGTTTCTCTCTCCTGCTGCCTTCTCTTGTTCCTGCCCCATCTCTCCCCTTCCTTCTCAATCCTTTCTTTCTTTCTTCATTTTCAAACACTTTCCCCTTCCCTCTCTCACCAGCTCTGCCTGCTTCGCCAACCCACCCCACTGCATAACCTGCTTCCCTAACCTGGGATTCCAACTGCATTCTAGGCAGTTGGTCAGATGAAAACAGAGCTGAAATGCAAGTCAAGAGACTTGAGTTCTAGTTTTCAGCTTTGCTGCTCACTGGCTCTTCTGCAAAAGTCCCGGAATCCCTCTGAGCTCTTGTTATCTGTTAAATTAAGGTATTGGGCCAAGCGATTTCCAAGGTCATTCCAAGCTTCTAAAGTCTTTGATGGCCAAAGCTGGCAGATGATGCCAATGATTCCTAGAGCTGAAGATCCTGGAGAGACCATTTGGCCCTGCCTCCCTGCCTTGAAGCAAGACCCCTGAGAAGAGTCAAGCCAAGCTGAGCAGAGAGAGCACAGCTCATTTTTTTCAGTTTTTTTTTTTTTTTTGATGTGGACCATTTTAAAAGTCTTTATTGAGTTTGTTTCCATATTGCTTCTGTTTATATTTTGGTTTTGGCTATGGGGCATGTGGAGTCTTAGCTCCCTGACCAGGGATGGAACCCACACCCCCAGCACTGGAAGGCAAAGTCTTAAACTCCAGGGTCCTTCCAGGGACCTCCCAGGAAGTCCCAAGCTCAGCTTGTTTTGATGGCCATTAATTCACTCTCTCTCCTCTCACTGAAAAAGCTCTTCACCCTTGGACCACCATCCAGAGCATCCAGAGTCACCTCTGTCCCCTTATTTCCATTTTGCAGATGGAAGTCTCAATACTAGATGATTTTCAATCAAGAACCAAATGAGGCATTGGTTGGGCTCCATTTGTACACATGGCACCTCAGACCTCCCTAAAAACACAAAGGCATCTTACAAAAGCTGAATAAAACAGAGATTTTAGTCTGGGGACAGAATGCACCTTATTACCTTCCTGTCCTGAGTGCAGCTTAGAAATGTCCAATTGCTGGCACTTAAACTTGTGAATGAATTTGATTCAATAGAGAACAAGCAGAAAGCATCTTTCCTTTTTCACCCACTAGAAAAAAAATTTTTTTTTAAGTTCATGGGCTCCATATCAGGGCTGACTTTTGAAATTGTATGGTCTGTTATTTTATCCTTGAATTGAAATGTCATTGATATTATAGAAATTACATGAAAATAACTCACATAAGGTTAGGAAAGTACTTTCACATCTACCATTTCACTGGATCTTTATAATATCTCTGTTAGATGAGTCAGGGGACATTTCCTCACTTGACAGATGAGGAAACTGAGGTGTAGACACCTTAAGGGGCTCCAACAAAGTCACAAAGACTTAGATTTGTGGTTGTAACCCAGGTCACCTCATTAGACCCAGACAGAACTGGATTCGAATCCAAGCTCTGTACTTATTTGCTCTTATGCAAATAGTTTTACCCCTCTGTATCTTAGTTTCCTCCTCTGAATGATGGAGGTGAAATGAAATCCTCTCATAGAACAAGGATTATTATGACAATCAAATAAGCTAATACATGTAAACAGTCATACCAGCCATAAAACATGAAAATTATAGGACATTTGAAACGTGAAAAAAAATGAAGTTACCCATAATCTCATCACTCAGAAACTCCTCCAGCCAGGCCCACCTAGAGACACTCCCAGGTGCTCTCAAGGGCATGCCCTTTGCCTAGACCAAAATATAAACAAGCCTTCTTGGTGCTGTGCAGTATGTCACCCCTGACCACTGCATTGCTGATCGTGTTTTGTGGTCTTTCCCGCTGTGTTCTGCAGGGAGTGCGCAGCAGAACAAGGAGTGACTGTGGTGCTGGTTGGTGATGAGAACTGTTAGCCTGCTGTGTTTGAGCCAAGTCCCACCCCTGACTTCCTTAACTGCTTCAGGGTCTTGTTCGGTGCTCTTATATCTGGAGTGTTGCGATGGAGGACGGAGGCAGATGAGACTGCGCTCAGTCACTGAGGCTCGTTATCAAGAAAACAGCTGGGTATTGAGAAGCCAATTCAGCTCCTCCTATTCACCCTCTTGGCTTCTATCTTCATAGAAGGTGAGGGAGAATTGTAATGGCTTTCCAAGGAGAGCTCATAATAAACTAATTCTAACTGGGAAGCAAAAGTTCCCATTAGCAAATCCTGGGGACATCATTCCCTACCTGGCATTCCAGGAAGATGTACATATGAAGAGGATAAAAGAAGAAATGCAGAGCATGAATTCGGGAATGGGAGACAACAGAGCATGCTGAAATAATGAAGAAAACTTCACTACGTTGAAGAAAACTTCTGCTAGCAAATCAAATGTACTCAGCAAACTCCAGGAAAAAAGAATGAGAAAAAAACAAACACCTAGAAATCTTAGTAAATGTTTTGAATTTCAAGAATAAAGAAGCTAAGATATAAGCAAGGCTGGGGAGAAAGGTTAGTTACCTGCTCAGTCACTGGACTATGAATAGAGTAGTAGAGACAGTGGTAGGGCTCACCTTGGTCATAGCTGAGTCCCCAACACCCATCAAAGTGAATGACTCATAGTAGCTGGTCAATAAATGTTTGTTGAATGAATAAGTAAATACTTGTAATACTATTATTATCACTTGCCCAAGCTAGTCATTCCTACAGTATTTCAGCCACAATCATACTTCATTGACCTGCTGGATCAGCGTGGAATAGCACTACCCTTATTTTACAGTTGAGAAAACTGGAATGCAGCCAGAGGATGCCATTGCCCAAGTTTACATATCCCACAATGGATGGAACCAGAATGGGAACCCAGGTGTCACAATCGCCAGCCCTGGATGCTGGTCTTGAAGGTTCAGAAGCAGCCCAAATACATTTTCATGCCTTCCTTCTCCTTCTCTTTAGTGAATGTGTTATAGGGCTTTACCATGTGCCTGGACAACACGTATATAAACCAGCTGTCCCTGTGATGATCACAGTGTGGAAGGCCTAATAGATACCCACGGGGCACATATACAAATAAATCAGCCCATGTTGACCCATGGAAAAATTCTGTTTGATAACTATTGTGGTCCGTGGCAACAAAATCTTGGTTCATGCACCTCTGTTTTCCTTGGTGGGCCTGGGATAATTTTTCACCCAGACTGTAATGTGATGGGGAGGCAACAGACATCTATAAAACATTCAACAGAAACCCAATTTTCATTCTGAGGAGTTAGTGGTGCCATGTCTCTCTCCTTAGTTCCGTGTCTCCCCTCCAACCCTACCCACAAGACCCCTACTTTCTGTTTTTCATTTGGGATGGAGAAATCTATCTTCTGATAACAATCCTGAACTCTCAGGGTACATTTCCCCTCATCAGGTATGGCCTTTTGCAGTCTGAGTGGATTTCATTCCAAGACCTCTGTCTCTGTGTGTATGTATGTGTGTCTCCTTACCCTTCTCCTTCCCTCTCTCCCTTTCCCCTCTGCCTCCCTCTCCCCTTTGACCAAGAAATGCCAAACCAGTGAGCTTCCCAAGAAAAAGAGGTAGAGTCACTTCTTGTTTTCACCAGCAGTGGGTAAGGATATCTGCCTTCCCTTGGCTATCCATCATACTCATTTCTCAGACCTTTTGAGAATGAGATTCCAAAAATTTTGGGGTGCCCTCTCTCCCTAGAAGAGTGGGTAGCAGAAGTGAAAAGAGCTCACCCAGAACAGCATCTGTAGCATCAACGTGTTCCTCAGATATCACTGGAAGATCTAGGACCACCCTAGGAACCCCAGACATAGTTGGCTGCAGCAGTGGGAGGTTATCATAAGGCACCAGTGGGCAGCACAGACCATTGTGTAGCTTCATTCTCCTTTCTGTCCTGTGTTTCTTCCCCTCTCCTATCTTCCTTGCCTTTCTGCACTCAACTGCTTCTTCACCTCTTTCCTTCTCCTTTAAAGTTGGACAATTATTTGCTTGAGCGCTATTCAGAATCAAGCTGGCGATCAAGAACTCCCCAAAGGTGTTATCCATCTCCCTCTACTTGTGGTCCCCACACTGCCATTGAGATGACCGATGGGCTACAAACACAGAGAGCACAGCACTACAAACAGTGCTCTTCCTTTATTCAACCATGAAACATTCTGTTTATGCTAGAAGCTGGGGAACTGCAAACCTCTCAAGTCAGATGAAAATTGAAGAACATCAGCAAGGTGTAGGGTTGACAGGAAACGCATGAAGAAGGCCCAGGCTCAGCTATAGGCCATTGTGTGCTCAGAATATTGGGTCTGGAGGCAAAAGGAAGACAGCCTTGCCAGACCCTACAAACACCTGCTGGAAGCCAGGATGGGCCACAAATAATAAAGGGGTAATTTTGGAAGCCACCAATACCTTTGGAAATTGAAGTGGAGCCAGTAGCCACATGAAGTAGTGCTGATTCATACTTGGAGAGTGAAAAAAGGCAGGGCACTGCTGGGATCTCACTGACCACTTCTGGCTTTCCCACAAATGAGAAAATCTTTCACACAGTCAAAGCACCTCACCAGAGATATCTTTGGCCCTGGTTACCTCTCTTATCTCTCCAAACAGCTGAATCTATGGAAAGGAAAAGGAAAATAACAATAAATCTGAACATTTCTGTTTTCCCTTCATCTGGCCTGATATATCCAATAAAAGATCTACTAAATATCTCTTAGAACCCATACAAGCTTCCAATTTACGATAAGCATATATCTCCCTCTATAAGCCTGAACAAACAGAGAATAATGTTTGGCCATGTGGAAAGACTCCAAGTTTAGAAAATGATGACAAAGAAGACTCAATAATATAAACCTACTACAAGGAGAAAAGTTTAGAAATTTTCTTGATAAGATGAAAGAGGGTGTTGCATAGAAGAGATAATCATAGAGGGGCACCTAAGAAATCTGGAAAATGCAGTGGAAATGAAAAACATTGGCTGGGTTAAAAGTAAGATCACAATAGAGGCATTAAAATAGTAGATGCATATTATGAAGGACCAAAAATAAAGATAAGCTCAAGAAAGCTCCCCTAATTCAGAAATAGGTAAGTGAAAAGGAAAACAAAAAGACACAAAGGATAGATCCACAACATCCAATACTGTAGAAGAGAAGGAGCTGCAAGAGAATCAAGATACAATGAAGAAAACGTTGCTGATCCAAAGAAGACATCAAAGAAAAGATGTGGTACATATATACAATGGAATACTACTCAGCCATAAAAAGAATGAAATAATGCTATTTGTAGCAACATGGATGGTCCTAGAGATTATCATACTAAGTGAAGTAAGTCAGAAAAAGACAAGTGCTACATGATATCACTTATGTGTGTTAGTTCCTCAGTTGTGTCCAACTCTTTGAGACCCCATGAGCTGTAACCCACCAGGCTCCACTGTCCATGGGATTCTCCAGGCAAGAATACTGGAGTGTACTGCCATTTCTTCCTCCAGCTATCGCTTATATGTGGAATCTAAAATATGACACAAAAGAACTTTATGAAACAGACTCACAGACATACAGAACAGACTTGTGGCTTCCAAGCGGGAGGCGGATGGAGGAGGAGAGATTAGGAGTTTGGGGTTAGCAGATACAAACTATTATATAAAAAGGATAAACAACAAATTCTTATATTATAGCACAGGGAACTACATGCAATACCCTATGATAAGCCATAAAGGAAAAGGATATGAAAAGAATGTATATATAAATGTATAACTGAACTGCTTTGCTAAATGGAAGAGATTAATACATTATAAATCACTTCACTTCAGTAACATAAACTTGAAAAAAAAACAAAAACCAAAACCAAAGAGGATATCAAAATTGCCAACAGGCATATTAAAAGATGTTCATCACTAATCATCAGGGAGATACAAACTAAAGCCACAATGAGACATCACCTCCCACCTGTTAGAATGGCTACATCAATAAGACAAGAGACCATATGTGCCGGCAAGGATAAGGTGAAAAGGGAAACATTATATACTGCTAGTAGGAGTCTGAATTAGTCCAACTACCATGGAAAACAATATGGAGTTTCCTAAAATTAAAAAAAAAATAGATCTACTATTCAATCCAGCAATTCTACTTCTGGGTATATACCCAAAGAAAATGAAAACAGGATTTTAGCAAGATATGTGCACACCTGTGTGTATTATAGCATTATTCACAATAGCCAAGCTATCGAAATGACCTGAAATTTCATCAATGGATGAGGGAACAAAGTATATATACACAATAGAATATTATTCAGCCACTAGAAAGGAGGCTATCATGCCATTTATAATGACATGGGTGAGCCTTGAACCAATGTCATGGGTGAGCTAAGTGAGACAAGTAAGACTGAGAAAGACAAGTACTGTATGATATAACTTATATGTGTAATCTTAACAAGTCAAACCTATTTTTTTTTAAAGAAATCAAAATGGTGGTTACCAGGGAATAGGGTATACGGGGTAAGACTGATGGTATGTAAGGGTACAAATTTATAATGAGTAATAAATAAGCCACAGAGATCTAACGGCCAAATCACAATTTTATTAGAATATGTTAGCACACCTCAAAACTAAGTGGGTAAAAATTAGTAAGTTTAAGTAATATGTATGCATTAGATGTTTTGCTTTCTGAAGAATAAGCAAGGTTTTGAACAGAGGTGGGTAATTTGTGAAAAACAAAATCCCAAACATAGAAATTCTCGAACCATGGCAGCGGTTGAGAGAATGAAGGGTGTATTCTCCCAGGCCCTGGAAGTCCTGTCGGCAGACAGCACTCAGCTGCCAGCCCCATCAGGGATTGTCTCCACTGCAGAGTACAAAGCTCTTCATCTTCCTAAGGCAGCCTACATTCATTATTGATGTGGGGGATAAAGGTTCATCCTCTTGCCTCCAACTCCAGACAACTCTGAAGGGTCCTCCCTGCTTCAGGGATCAGCTGAGGTCCCCAGTGAGACTTCTTGGCAGACCAACAGGATGCAACTTCCTCTCTGTTTTCTTGCCTTCCTGTTGGCTTCCCTTCCTTTCCACAGGTGTCACTTGACCCCAAGGTCACTTTCATACATTCCCTGGATCTAATCCTCATCTCAGATCCTGCTTCCCAGGGAATCCAACCTGCAAAACAGACCTGTGACTTGCTTCTAAATAGATCAAATATGGCAAGAGTGACGGACTGCTGTGACTGTAACTGAGTTATGTAAGATCGTAACTTCATCTGACAAGCAGACTCCTCCTCTTGGTGGCTTTCATCAAGATGGCTGAAATGCTGCGGGCAATACTATGGACAAACACCCATGGCGAGGATCTGAGGGAGGTCTCAGGTCAACAACTAATAAGGAATTGAATCCTGCCCAGGAACACCTAAATGAACTTGGAAGGAGATTCTGCCCCAGTCAAGTCTTTGAATGAGACCTCAGCTCTGACTTACACCTAGATTGCAGACTTGGAAGAAAGACCCTGAAAAAGACCCAGCTTCCATGGAAGACATAGTTTCCATAGAAACTGTGAACTAAAAAAAAAAAAAGTGTTGTTTAAGCTGCTAAGTTTGCATGTGTTTGCAATACATAACGAGTGCATAAGGATTTACTATAAGAAAATAATCATGGATGTGCAATAAGCTGAACTCAAAGAAGTTCACCACAAAATTTCTATAATTGAGAACATCTGGGAACAGTCTAAATGTCAATGAATATCAGACTGGAGAAATCAATTATAATACAGGTGAACCATAAAAAATTGCCATTTTTATAGGTTAAAAAAGGTCAAATATCACTAATTTTATATGTCTCAACCTAAGGTACTCATGTAACATAGACATTAAAAAATAGTATTAATAAAAATAGTTTTAAATATGGGGGAAACTCATGAAAATTTCATAACATTAAGTGAGAACAACAGTTCTTAAAACTATGGATATATGATTTTAGTTTTGGAATAGAAAGAGATGTACACAAATGCATGTGAAAAAGACTTGTAGGCTATCAATAAAAAGTTAGTATTTTTTTTAAATTGTGGGGTATTTGGAGTGATTTTTATTTTCTTTCTGTACTTTCTGCAATGGAAATATATTTTTTTTAATGATCATAAAAGCAAGGTTAAATTAATACAAATCATAGGTGGAACAAATTCCTAAGCCAGAATTAAACTTTCAGCTTAGAACACAGATCCTTGTTTCTCACAAATCATTCTGCCTGATCTCCTGGGTTTACAGAATCACTGCGAATGCATTTGTAAGTGCCTTGTGATATTATCAACAGCTCCTCTGGATTAGCTTGCTGGTTTCTGAAAATTCGTCATCCCTCCCTTGTGGATAGATTCTTTCTCATCCTGTGGTTCTTTGAGTTGTTCTTTACAAATCCTTTGGCTTCTGACATTTCATGATGCTGGGCGGTCAAGGGAATTTTGAGGAAAATGTGTGTTCTCAAAGAATGTGTAGACTCACCATGTATTTTTCTCTCCTGTTTCAGTTACCTCTGACCTTCTGTCACTGTTCAGTTTCATCTGTTACCCAGCTAATGACCCTATTAGAAAGTTGAAATGCTCCCCAGCTTTGTACTGAATGGCTGATGGATTTTGTCTCTCAGACCCCGGAAATGCCTTGGGACAGCTGTGTGGGCCCCTGAGGGATGGGCCATTATCTGAGAGCTCATCCTTACTGAGAAATATCCCCTTACATCAGAATGTATTCCTAACTTATTTACCTTGTACAGCCCGGTTACTGTATCCCTGACCGTGTGTCTCTGCGTTTAATCCAAGGCTCCCACTTCCTGGAGGAGAAATGGTTTGAATGATGTGTTTTTGGCATATTCAGCAACTTTCATTACAATGAAAGCATATGTTATCACTGCAGGAAGAAATGGGGGTGTAGGAGAAGGGTCAGTTGGTGACTATGCACATTTTCTCGCGCTGACAAGGGATTTAAACTACTTCAACTTCAAAACAGCCTAAGTTTTAACAAGATGGATTCAGGCCAACCATGAAGAGAAGAACCATTTCTGTTTGATTCACCAGGTACCTAGGACCATCCCCGGCACACAGTGGGCTCCTAGTGGATGGTTGTCGAATGACTCAATGACTGGATTAATGGATGACATCAAAAATTACTAGCACGTTCTTTCTTAATTTGGAATTTCCATCTATCCTAATCCAACTTCAAATCTGGCCAACCACAGAGAACAAACTTCTCTTTCGCATATCGTTTTTTGAAATGCTTGTTCACAATGCTTGTGTCTTCATGTCTGCATTGACTGCTTCCTTGAAGCTGAACAAGCCCAGTGGCTTCAATCACAGAACATCATCATTTTTCAATCAGTGTCAAAGGAAAAATCGCTCTCCTTGTCCTTTGCTTTGATTAAGGAAATTAGAATAGGAAAAAGGGAGCAGGTTCTGGTGGGAGTATATCCAAGCCATGTTGCACATTCTCACTTGAGGGAATAAATGGGGATGATGTAATGCCTACCCATCCCCTGGCATGAAAAAAAGATAATACAAGTCGTTCCTCTCCTTTGGGTATGGAGCATAGAATTTCCTCACCTGTGTTTACCTTTTTAGCTGCTGGTCCCCTTAATCAGTTCCTTCCTGTCTCTGAGATCCCTGTTATTTACCTACTCCAGGATATGTATTCTGTCCAGACCTCCCTTTTATGGAGCAACCCTGACTATATTTCCTCACCACAATCCCTCTCATTATGTAAAAATTCAAGGCAAGGGTATTTTCACAGCTATAATGTGGCAAGTCAAGTATTCCATTGGTCATATCTATAGCTTAGGATCTTTGAGAAGGGAAAGGCTACCCACTCCAGTATTCTGGCCTAGAGAATTCCATGGACTGTATAGTTCATGGGTTGCAAAGAGTCGGGCACGACTGAGCAACTTTCACTTTACCCCTTCACCCTTCATAGCTTAGGATGGCCAATATAAATTCATTTTTTTCAAGGTAACTTCCTCCTTCAGGAAGTTTTCCCTGGACATTCCAGCCCACAGTTTCTTTTCCTCCTGAGTTTATGATGCATTTCTATCTTGAGGCAGCATAGTGCAACGGACAGAACATGGATTTTGAGCCCAGCTTGAACCAGGTTCAAGTCCTAGGACTAGAACTTACCCTCTGTAAAGTGTGGGTAAATGAGTTTTCCCAGTACAAGACACTTTTTCCATCTGCAAAATGGGGATGGCAATCTTTCTTTTACAGAGTTATTCTAAGGCAGTGGCCCTGACAGTATGGTTCCCAGACATTCAGTATCACCTGGGAACTTGCTGCTGCTGCTGCTAAGTCACTTCAGTTATGTCCGACTCTGTGCGAACCCATAGACGGCAGTCCACCAGGCTCCTCTGTCCCTGGGATTCTCCAGGCAAGAACACTGAAGTGGGTGGGAATTTGTTAGAAAATACAAATCCTAAGATACCTCCTCAGCTGGAATCTGCTAAATCAGAAACTGAGGGTGGATCCCAGCAATTTGTGCTTTTAACAAGCCCTCTAGGTGATCCCATTGCTCAAGTTTGAGAATCATAAGGATTAACAATAACATGTGCAAAGCACCTTCACAAATGTGTTTAAGAATCCTCTCTATTATCATCCTGTATATCCATCACTTGGCTTGATGCTGCCTTGCACTAATGAGTGTCTGTTAGGAGAGGCAGTCTAGCATATTGGTTAAGAGCACAGGCTTTCAAGTCAGAAAGCCTTAAATCTCATTTATACCAGCTTTGTGATCTTGGGTGAATTAGTAACCTCTCTGTGCCTTCATAGCTGTAATATGGTGACAATGACAGTAAAAGAAAATAAAAGAAAGTACCCTGTTGTTTGCTGTGAGGAACACATGTTATGTGTTGAATACTTATCCCACTGTCTACCATGTAGCAAGTGCCCCTTAAAAGTGATCTATCATTCTAGTCTCTAATTATGTTCATTTATGCTCAGTTATATCATCGACTCCTTAAAAGCAGGGCTAACATTCAGTCACTTATGCCCTCCACAATGACTGGCATTGTGCAGAGTATACAGTGAGGGCACAATTAATGCTGTGGATATCTCATTGCCCCATATACTAATGTCACACAGGGTAAGAGCTCGAGTTTTATCATTACAAGTGATTCAAGTTGATATCCAAGAGGAAACTTGTCATTGACAAAGGAAAGGAAGATCTGGGATTGTGTCCCTACTCTGCCATCTATCAGCTATGGGACTTTAAGATTCCATCTCTTTACCTGTAAAACAGGGATTATGCTTTGTTTGAGTTTAGGAACAGAAAACCCTGATTCAGATCGAAGCAAATCATAAACTGAATATGTGGTCTTAGTTTCAAGAAGTCCAGTGGTCATGTGGGTTCCAGGACTGATTTACTCAGTGACTCGATGTCATTCAGAGCCCACGTTCTTTCCATCTTTTTGTTCCTCCAACCTCGGTGTGAGGACTGTGCTCTCTGGCTGCTCTCTTTTGATTTCAGGTTGGCTAACTCTCCCAGATATCCCACACCAATACCAACATGCCCAGAGAAAGAAAAAGATTGTCTTTAAAGTCTTAAGAAAAAGACTTCTTAAGAGGTCTGCTCCTAAAAGCTCCTCAGCAAACTTCTCATTATGTCTTATTGGCTTCGATTGGGTTACATATAAAACATCTTCAAACAATTGCAGGAGAATGGGATTAGTTTAGACCTATCACCTGGGGTGGTGTGGCTGAATTGGGAAATCAATGGCTGGGACACCAAGGCAGGGACACAGGGAATTCCTCTGATGGCTGCCAACTTGGGCTGGAGAGCTCCCAAGAGCCCCAGACTTTCCCCAGATGGCAAGACAGGTTAGGATGCTTCCACTCGACCTTTCTTTCTCCGCTTTTTCCTCTGTTCAAGGTCCGATGCTCTCCCAGCCTCTCCTGCCCACTTCCACCCCATTTGTCTCTTGGGCAGTTTCCCTAGTAAAGTCCTTATTGTGTTGGCATCTGTTTCTAGGAGGACCTAGATTCACAGAGTGAGCACTTCCATGATCTGGGCCAGCCTCACCTCTCACCACTTGCCCGGACCCCAGGCCCCACTGCATGAGATATGACAGCCACCCTGAAACATAGACAGCTCCCCTTACCTCCTAGTTTCGCACATATTGCTCCTGTGCTCTGACACCAACCCCACCTCTACACTCCCTGTTTGACTAGGGTTTCATTTCTTCTGGAAATCTTTATGTTCTGTCCCCCTACACACACATACACATCAAGGTTACATGCCTTTGATCTGGACACCTAGACTCTTCCCAAACCTCCATCACTCCTCAGTCTGTGTTGTAACTCTTGACCCAAGTGTATCTCCATAGAAAATCAAGCCCTGCAGGGGGCAGGACCATGTCTTCTCATTTCTCCTATTTGTTTAGTACCCAGAACAGGCCCCACCACACAGTGTTTATAGCTAATGGTCCCCTTGTCTTCCTATGGCCCCAGTACATGGCTGGGAAGAGTCCCTGATACGGCTCTGAAAGACATGGATATTATGCCTTCAGCATTAGCCTGGTTTGGATATAGAAGGATCAGAAAAGGTCCTATGGCCCCAAGATCCAGCTCGAGACCTGGCAGCTTGGCTGTTCCTCCACTTCTGTAGGAACAAGTCTCAGCCCCAGGGAGGCTCAGTTTAAATGCCTGTCAATCATGCTCTGGCGAATCCGGGATTAAAAGATCCAAGCTGACAGGCTGCCTGTTCAAGGCAGAAACCAACCAGGACATTAAGGAGAAGTTGGGTGTAGAATATGCAACAGCCTGGGGCTTATGAGGGGCAGAGCTTCTGTATGTGTGCAACTGATGAACTGCTCAAAGGTGCCCGCCTAGGGGGCTTATAGAGGCTGAATCCAGCCCAAATTCCCTCCACCAGCTTGTGTGCCTGGCTGTCAGTGTGCATCAGCCAGAATCAACCAACCGGAGAAGGCACCTTTGGTGACTGCCCAGAGATACACCATGAGCCGGCAGCAACCCTGAGTTAGGCAGGGCCAGACTCTGGGAAAGAATCTGAGGCTGGAAGCCAGCCCAGTTGGGAGCCCAGAGCCTGGTGCATCAGGGGCCCAGTGCCTGGGGCCTGCTGTTGGGATGACGCTGAGGCCTCGAGCTCTGTTTCCTCAAGACACAACAAGGAACCCTTGGCCATCTGACCTGAGACCTGTGACCTTTCCCTTTACCATCTGGTTCTCAACGGAGACCAGAGAAGTTGGTATGCTTTATGGGATCTTGGCTGTCATAGTTCCCCTCAGCTAGGGGAACTGTGGTCTGGAAGGAGTGAGATAGGAATATAGATAACCCTACCAGCAAATTCAAAGCTTTTAGCAGTTTCATCCTTTTGCAAAGGCACCCAGTTGCTCTCCATATTGTAATCCAAGAATGTGTCCTTGTTAACCGGAGTTCTGATTCTATTCAGGCATCTGGGTTGGGGAAGTAGGTTTGCCTCACTAGGGAAGGCTGGGTCCTACTGAAGCACCAGAAAATGATTCTTGATCTATCAAAGCCATTCTCCTTGTTGGTGACTGGCTTAGGTATGTGTGTTAGTCATTCAGTCATGTCCAACTCTTTGCAACCCCATGGACTGTAGCCCACTAGGCTCATCTGTCCACAAAATTCCCCAGGAAAGAATACTGGAGTGGGTTACCATTCTCTTCTCCAGAAGAGATCGTACCCCAGTCTCCTGAATTGCAGGCAGATTCTTTACTGTCTGAGTTACCAAGAAAGCCCGGCTTAGGTATAAGCATGTTGTGATATAATTCTGGGAGGCCTTGATGGAATTCCTATTGCACTATTGTGCTATTCCTAAAATAGTATACGAGAGAGGATGCTCTGTCTCACTGTGTCTGAATGTAATGGCTGAAGATGCTGCAGCCTTCTTGCAGTGTTGAGGAAAAGTATTGTTAACACCCTGAGAATGGCATAGTCAAACCTGAGGTCTAGTTGAGTTGCTGAATTAACCTACTCTCCCTTAGGACTTCTGTTAAGTGGGAGAATACATTTCTCTCATTATTTTAAGCCATTTTTCATTGTGTTTTCTGAGATCTGCTGCTGAATACACCTTCAGTGGTACAGGTTCTCTAGGCTACCATTTGAGATATCTGTGTGTGTGTGTGTGTATAAAACAATGCCTTATAAATTTCAAAATCCCTCTGCCAATATTAGGTAGGCTATAGCTAGCAACTCAGTTCCATGATATATGAAAACTACGTCCAATAAAGCTTCCTTATTTCATATCAGGTAGACATTCAACTAATTTGCAGTTAGGAATTTCTGCTAGGCATCTGGCTTACATTTCTACTGCTGCTTCACAGAATCTCCCTGTGAAGGAAGTCCCATGGAGATCACCTCTTTGCTTAAATAGCCACCTAGAACCTTTGCCCCATGGGGTGATAACCTTTGCTAGCTGTGGTAAGAGCCCCAGAATCTGGACCAGTGCTCAGCACAGAATGGGCCTTGGAAAAAGGTTTTTTAAATGAACAACTAATCATAAGGTCTTTACCAGAGAGTTGAGGTTTCACTATAAGAGAAAGAAAAACAAGCATTCTACTCTTTTAACTGAGTCACAAACATGTCCTTTCTACTAACTTCAGCTCACATATGAGGTCCGTAGTAGGGCTGGACAAAAGCAAGGATTCTCAGCCCTTTATGAAAAAGAGTCTGGCATCAGTGGCCACGGGGGGGCAGTGATGCGCACACTCCCTCACCTGTCTGATCCTTGGGAGGTTCTAGTCTGCTCAGGCTGATCCAAGGTGTCCCTGGAGTTCTTATTCTCTGAAGCCAAATGCCGATGAATGTATACCCCTCCCCTACCCACAAATCAGCTGATCACTCCTGATTGTCATTCTGCCTCAATTCTGTAACTTCTCTATTGTCTGCCTTGAATTATATATAGGTAGTCATTTGCCTAGAGATTTCATCTCCTCTATGAACACTAGTTCTTTTTTTAAGTAAAAGATAACAGACTTACAGAAGAGCTCCCAGTCATCAAGGTAGAGCTAGATCAATGCATTTCTATCAGATTAAAGAAACAGAATATTCTCAATACTTAGAAGCCCCATGCCCTCCCCTACCTCCCATGCTCATTTCTGATCTCTTTCTCATCTCACTCTCCTGAATTTTCTGACTTCTAGATGAGTTTTGCCTGTTTGGGGGCTGAATATTGTGGGAGAGGGGAAATATCTCCCTCAATCCCTCTTGATAGACAGAGTGCCTGAAGAACTATGGATGGAGATTCGTGACATTGTACAGGAGGCAGTATATCAAGACCATCCCCAAGAAAAACAAATGCAAAAAGGCAAAATGATTGTCTGAGGTGGCCTTACAAATAGCTGTGAAAAGTAGAGAAGTGAAAAGCAAAGGAGAAAAGGGAAGATATACCCACTTGAATGTACAGTTCCAAAGAATAGCAAGGAAAGATAAAACCTTCCTCAGTGATCAATGCAAAGAAATAGAGGAAAACAACAGAATGGGAAAGACTAGAGATCTCTTCAAGAGAATTAGAGATACTAAGGGAACATTTCATGCAAAAATGGGCACAATAAAGGACAGAAATTGTATGGACCTAACAGAAGCAGAAGATATTAAGAAGAGTTGGCAAGAATACACAAAATAACTATACAAAAAAGATCTTCATGACCCAGATAACCACGATGGTGTCATCACTCACCTAGAGCCAGATAACCTGGAATGTGAAGTCAAGTGGGCCTCAGGAAGCATCACTACAAACAAAGCTAGTGGAGGTGATGGAATTCCAGTTGAGCTATTTCAAATCCTAAAAGATGATGCTGCGAAAGTGCTGCACTCAATATGCCAGCAAATTTAGAAAACTCAGCAGTGGCCACAGGACTGGAAAAAGTCAGTTTTCACTTCAATCCCAAAGGAAGGCAATGCCAAAGAATGTTCAAACTACTGCACAATTGCACTCATCTCACACTCTAGGAAAGTAATGATCAAAATTGTCCAAGACAGACTTCAACAGTACATGAACTGTGAACTTTCAGATGTTCAAGCTGGATTTAGAAAAGGCAGAGGAACCAGAGATCAAATTCCCAACATCCGTTGGATCATCAAAAAAGCAAGAGAGTTCCAGAAAAACATCTACTTATGTTTTATTGACTATGCCAAACAAAGCCTTTGACTGTGCGGATCACAACAAACTGTGAAAAATTCGTAAAAAATGGGAATACCAGACCACCTGACCTGCCTCCTGAGAAATCTGTATGCAGGTCAAGAAGCAACAGTTAGAACTGGACATGGAACAACAGCCTGGTTCCAAATAGGGAAAGGAGTATGTCAAGGCTGTGTATTGTCACCTTGCTTATTTAACTTATACACAGAGTATATCATGAGAAATGCCAGACTGGATGAAGCACAAGCTGGAATTAAGATTGCCAGAAGAAATATCAACAACCTCAGATATGCAGATAACACCACACTTATGGCAGAAAGCAAAGAAGAAGTAATGAGCCTCTTGATGAAAGTGAAAGAGGAGAGTGAAAAAGTTGGCTTAAAGCTCAACATTAAGAAAACGAAGATCATGGCATCTGGTCCCATCACTTCATGGCAAATAGATGGGGAAATCATGAAAACAGTGACAGACTTTATCTTTTTGGGCTCCAAAATCACTGCAGATGGTGACTGCAACCATGAAATTAGAAGATGATTACTCCTTGGAAGAAAAGCTATGACCGACCTAGACAGCATATTAAAAAACAGAGACATTGCATTGCCAACAAAGGTCTGTCTAGTCAAGGCTATAGTTTTTCCAGTAGTCATGTATGGATGTAAGAGTTGGACTATAAAGAAAGTTGAGCACGGAAGAATTGATGCATTTGAACTGTGGTGTTGGAGAAGACTCTTGAGAGTCCCTTGGACTGCAATTTGATCAAACCAGTCCATCCTAAAGGAAATCAGTCCTGAATATTCATTGGAAGGACTCATGCTGAAGCTGAAACTCCAATACTTTGGCCACTTGATGAGAAGAACTGACTCATTGGAAAAGACCCTGATGCTGGGAAAGATTGAAGGTGGGAGAAGGGGATGACAGAGGATGAGATGGTTGGATGGCAT
>NW_011494732.1:9516535-9524063 GCF_000754665.1 Bison bison bison
CAGGGATGGCATCACCGACTCAATGCACATGAGTTTGAGTAAGCTCTGGGAGTTGGTGATGGACAGGGAAGCCTGGCATGCTGCAGTCCATGGGGTCGCAAAGAGTCAGACACGATTGGTCAACTGAACTGAACTGATCCCGCTTGAGTTCTTGTGACTGGACTAATAATAAAATTAACACAAGACAACTCCACAAGAGAAAAAGACACCAATTTTAATTCATGTGCACAAAGATCTCATAAAAATGGGACCCAAGAAGTGGCCAAAGCAGGCAACTTTTATACTTTTTAGACAAAGAAACAATAAATTTGTGAGGAATTGACAGGACAAAGAAACTTTGGTTTCAGATACTTAATTAGTGAAGAATGTAAACAGAGTTTGAGCTTAAGTCAGTAAATTTTTAAAGTAACAAGGATTGTTTATACAGGCTCCTCAGCCCTCTATCTCTAGCGATAAGGGTGTCCCTTTGACTTCTAGTTGCAGGGAGCTCACCTTTCACATGAGAGATTTATTTCCTGCTTTTGGGGAGACAGAAAGTGAAAGTGAAGTTGTTCAGTCCTGCCCAACTCTTTGCGACCCCATGGATAGTAGCCTGCACCAAGCTCTTCCGTCCATGGGATTTTCAAGGCAAGAGTACTGGAGTGGGTTGCCAACAGAATCGAAGGCCAAAGTGTTCCTCTTCAGTTAGGCATTCCTTAAGTAACTTTAATTAAAAATAACCAATATGCTATTGTGTCATATTTGGGGGCAGCCAAACAATATAAACAACAACAATATAAATGGAATATGGAATCATATAGTAGGTAGCCTTTTGCACCCATTTTTTTTTTCCGTTCAACACTAAGTTTGTAAAATCCATCACTATTGTTGTCTATGGTAGTTCACTCATACCCATTGTACAGATGAGGAAACTAAGGCTGAGAAAGAGCAATCTTAAGAAAGGTCCTTCAAACAACTAAGGGAACCCAAAGCTCCTCTCTGTTGCCTCTGTGAATTACCACCTTCTTGCTGCCACAACAGCGCCCCTCTGTGGGGAGGATCAGCTCCTCCTTTTCCTGTCCACCCAACAGGACTCTTTGAAAAAGACCAGCTTAATCACCTCCCCACTGCCTTTTTTTTTCCCCAAAAGCCTTTACTCATTCTTGGCTCCAAGATAAAATCCTCTTTTTTTCCCCCAGCTCATTCCTTCCTGTGCTATCGATAGAAAACTTCTCCAGCTCTGCTGGCAATTACCACAGAGAGAAATCTCATCTATTTCGGGCGATTCATTTGCGCTTTCATACCGGGCCTGTCTTTAACACACCTGAATGGCCCTCTTCAGGACAGCCTGCCCCCTCAAGCTGCGGTTTTTCAATGCCACCAGCCCCGACTCACACCCCCTCCATCCTGACTCTTATCCTTTCCATGATTTCATTCCTTGCACTGTTGGAAATGGATCATTCAACCCAGACTGTGCTGATAAGACGAATAGCTCTTCCCTGCCTGGGGCCACTGGGTTTACCAACACTTCAATGCAAGCATCTTCTACAAGGATTTAATTTAGATATTTAGACAAGAGATGTTTATCTACCACGCTCGTTGCTTTGTCTCTGAGTAGAGTGGGAATGATCATTTGGTTTTAATCAGGAAGTAGGTGAGAGGGTCTGTGTATGTAGGTGCAGGGGATAAAGTTGGAAAGGCTGAATGTCAAGACTCTCATCCGAGGTATCTGACTCACCATCTGACCTTGAGAAAACCAGTTCCCCACTCTGAGCCTCAGGATCCCATCAGTAAAATAAAGGGAGTGCATGCTAAATTGGAGAAGAGGTGATTGATCCAGCAGAGTCCATGAAGGAACACCACTCTCAATTGTGCAAGTTGTTGTCGGCACAGGGTTACCCTGTCAAAGTGCTAAGTAGAGGGCTGGAGTCCACGCAGAGAAAGGGGTTCCCTTCTCTAATTCAAGTTGCCTTGCCATTAAGCAGCAGCCCTGTTGCTGTTTTGTGTGCATGATTTTTCTGGGAAAAGCGTCCATAACGTTACAGCTTCTCAAGGCATCCCGGTCCCCCTGCAGGGTTGAAAATCACTCATTTACAGGTCTCTCCAGCCTCTTGCTTCCCTGAAATCTGGTGAGTTTGTTGGTATTTACTTTCCCCTTCAAATACCCTGGCTTTTAGCTCTGAAGTGATCCATAATCACAGAGCCCTATTTCTCAAATAAAATCACTGGAGAAGGGAGGTCTTGTCTGGGACAATTGTTTCATTTCCTGATGAAGTCGTTTGACCCCAGGGAGGTGGAGGAAGAACGACCACGAGTGGAGGAAGGAGTTGTCAGAAAGAGTGGGGTAAAAAATGAATTAAATGTCTTATTTGGGAAGGAGGCAACAGGGTACAAAGGCAGCTGCTGCCAGAAAAGGCAAAAAGCAGCTGCTGTTTGGGGCTGAAAGTGATAAAACAAACTCAGCTGAGGTGGGTAGATGGTGGGAAAATGCTCAGGGGAATTCAAATCCTGGGAAACCTCAGGGATTACTTGAGTCCCTCTTACCCACGCTGATGGGAGGAAGGAAGATAACAGGCTCGGATCTGCAGGCAACCCGACCTGCAGAAAATCCATTATTTCCACCCAGGGATGACCAGTGTGTCTGCGATTAGGGCTTAACTGTTCACATGGCACAAAGGATTTTGTGCTCACCTTTCTCTCTCTCTCTTTTTAAAGCTTCTATTAAATATTTAAGGAGCTGGCCTCCAGAACATTTAAATTAGGATTAGGTTTACATCAAATTGATTAACATACATCTTTGCCAGGCAGGTCCTCTCTTTTGGGAATGTGGAATTGGGGCAGGGAGATTCAGGGGATCAGTTGTGGGTAGCAGACCTGAAAGATTATGGAGAGTTGAGGGTTCAATCTGGCAATTTGGAGCAACTGGGTTCTGGGGTATTCCCTGTGATCAACCTCTTTCTTCACTGATTCAGTCTTGGTTTCCTGCAACCAAACAATCCTTAAGGAGACACAAACTTCAGCCACTACTGGGGGGTCAGTGATGGCAGAATAGGTGCTCCAGAATCTTCATGATTCCAAGGTAGCTTGAGAGTAAGTATGCTCCACTTTAAATCAATCTAGGATATAAAATTCCAATTTACAACAAAGCAAATTAGAGTAATTTTTCCATTACTCTAGAGGATTCCTTTTCAATCCAGTTAAACCCATTTCCAGTTAAACCCATTCATTCTGGTTCTCATCCAGAACACATGCATTTCTCTCACACTCCCTCTCTGCTTTTCTTTTTCTCATGATGCTTATAATGGCTATCATGCTTGGAGCTCATACTATGTCCTAGCTGTGCTAAGCCATCTATTGACATTATTTTAATATTCACAACAACCTGCTAAGTTATTCTCTCCCATGTTTATGATGAGGGAATTGGGGTTCAGATAGGTCAAGTAACCTGCTGGAGGTCACAAAGCAGGTAAATAGCAGAGTCGGAACTTAAATTCAGGTCAGTCTGAGTCCAAAGAATGGGACAGTGGAGCCACCATTCTGCTGGCAGGGGGAACAGAGGGCTGAGAGGAGGGAAGGAGAATGAGTTTATGAGTAAGTTGGATGAGCCTTGAGAGGGTGGGACTGAAGGAGGGCCTCTGCTAATAAAGGGAAGAGGAGATGGACCCATCCCCAAGGGATGCCAGAAAACTTCACTCTGGACTCTCTGTTCAGTGGGTTCCACTTTTTGTTTGTTGCTTTTAAGAGTCTCCAACTCCCTAGGTTCTAGTCTCGTTTTGTTGGCATAGCCACACTCACCACATGTGTCTCTGCCCCTGCTTCCCAGAACCCCTCCACTCCTGCCAGGTAGCTTATAATAACAGGCATTTATTCTGTCATAGATCTAGAGGCCAGAAGTCCAACATCAAGGTGTTGTTAGGACCATGCTCCTTCCAAAGCCACCAGGGGAGGAGCCTTCCTGGCCTCTTCCAGCTTCTGGCAGCTCTGGCTTTCCTTGGCTTGTGCAGTGTTACCGCAACCTTGCCTCCATCTTCACATGGCCCTCCTACCGCTGTGTCTGTGTCTCTTCTCTTCATAAGGATGGCAGTCATACAGGATGAAGGGCATACTTATGATCTCATCTTCAATTACACTTGCATTGTCCCTATTTTCAAATGAGGTCACATTCAGAGGTTCCAGGTGGACTTGGCTTTTAGAGGGAGAGGACACTATTTATTCAGTCCACTACAGTGGCAAGAGAGGGCCTCTTGGAGGAGGCAGTCTTTATATTGACTTCTGAAGAATGAGGAGGACCTGGCCATGCACATATCTGGGGGAGCAATAGTCTAGGGTGAAGTGTGAAGGCCCCAGCTCTGGGGTGAACACGGTACATGGAAGGGCCAGAAAGACCCCTGTGGCCGCAGCAGTCGGGGGAAGGGGAGAGCAGGGGAGCACAGAGACAAGAGGCGCTAAAGGAAGCTGGGGCCGTTGTCAGCAGCTTGGGATTTTGTTCCTAGTGCAGAAGGGCAGGTTTTGAGCAGAGGAGTGACACGAACAGGTTTGGTTTTTAAACGATCAGCCTAGTGGCTACATAAAGCACAACCCCGAGGGAAGAAACAACTGTAAATGGCAGCGGGGGACTCTGAAGACTGTCCCTGTGAGTCCAGGTGAGAGACAGTGGCAGCTCTGACTAGTTAAGGAGCTGAGGGGATGGAGAAGAAGAGACTCGGGCTATATTTATAACTGAAAGCCTTGTAGATGGATCGATTAAATGTTGGGGAAGCAAAGGATGATCTTGCTGTCCTAAGTATTATACTATATGTATATCCACCTACAGCTGGCATTTACACTCAAACACACGCCCTCTTTCCAAGCCCAGACTTGGAGTTCAGCCTCCTTCCTGGTTTCACTGCCTTCCCTACTTGGGGTTGATTACAAATTATTATTTCTAAATTCCCCCATTGTTGGGCACTTAGGTTGATTCTGATTTCTCACAATTACATCAGTGCTACAATAAAGATTCATCCAGTTGCTCAGGTCCTCAACAAATTTTTGGAACAGAATTTGGGCATGTGTGTGAGGGTTTCTCCAGGCTAGACGGGGTGTAGGTGGGTTGTAGGTTATTCTCACTCTCATAGGATTATAGTTTTTTGCCATGGATTCAGTGACCATAGGTGCGATAGTTCCTCACAAAGCAGAGAAAGCCCTTCCCTTCCCGCCTTCTGAGCTGAACAATCCCAGAAGAGCTCCCCTCCCCAGCCACTTCCTCACTTCCTGTGCTTTCCTAAATTTAAAAATGGCAGGGCTCCTGTGGACCATATGCTACCTTGTGTCTGGTCTTTAAAAACACGAAGTGGCATTTGGGGAATGAGCCCAGGCTGCCAAGTGTAGCCTGGATCTGGGAAATAGCCAGACCCTCCTTGCAGACGGCTTTTCTTTTCTCTGATATGTGCCCTCATCTGAACCCAGGTCCAGCAGAAGAGATTAGATCTTTATACCTGTTCTGACTCATAGTTCTCCATCTGTTACAGTGAAGCATTCTTGGGTGAGAGAGGATTGGAGTGGGAGATAGAATCTAGCTTCACTTTCTATCCTTTCTCCAAAAGCTACCTATGATTTTCTTTTTTTGTCTGCTCTGAATCTCAATTCTCATCCGAATCAACAACAAAGCATAAGAGGTAATACACATGACAGAAGAATAATTTCCTTATGATGCAAAGAGTCCTTGCAAATTAGAAAAGAAAAAAGAGAATGGCCTAATTCTATTAAATAACGACACAGAGAAATAAAACAATCACAGAAAAATACAAAACAGCAAACAAATCTGCAAAGATGTGCAGCCTCGCTTGTTACTAAAGCAAGGGAAAGTAGAACATGCACATACTACTTCATATATGAAAGAGCCTGACCATTCCCAATCTTGGAAATATCAGGAAAAAAGACTCTCATATCCTTGGGAAGGGAGGGTGCAAACTTTGGGAAGAGCAATAGGACAGTATCTTCTTTTTTGCTCCCATCTCTTTTTTTTTTTCCAAAAAAATTTTAGGACAATATTGTCTGCTGGGAATTTGAACAATTCCATTTCCACTGGAGGAGGGAATGGAAAACCACTCCAGTATTCTTGCCTCGAGAGCCCCATAAGCAGTATGAAAAGGCAGAAAGATATGACAGCGGAAGACGAGCCCCCAGGTTGGAAGGTGTCCAGTATGCTACTGGGGAAAAGCGAGGGATAATTACTAATAGATCCAGAAAGAAACGCAGCTGGGCCAAAGCGGAGACGATGCTCAGCTGGGGATGTGTCTGCTGGTGAAAGTGAAGTCCAGTGCTGTAAAGAACAATATTGCAAACTCCAGAAGAAAGTGAAGGACAGGGGAGCCTGGCGTGCTGCAGTCCATGAGGTCGTAAAAAGTAGGACATGATTTAGTGACTGAACAATAACAAGGAATTTATTATAGATAGATAGATATAGATAGATATAGAGATATGATCTCCAAGGTAGACAAAGATACACCCAAATTCTTATTATAGTATTATTTTTAAGGCAAAAATTCTGGAAACAACCTGTGAATCGATAGGACATTGATTAAATAAAGAATAATACATCTAAACAATAGAATACAATGCAGTGATTAAAAATAGAACCAGGCAGCTCTAAATGTATTGACATATTTGAAAACCCAAGATATAAAGTTTAGAAGAAAAGGCAAGTTTCCCAGGGTAATGCATTGTATTTTCATATAATACATTTCTGGAAGAATGTGTAAGAAAGCATAGAAGTGATTTGCCTCTAGTAGATAGAAGTAGAAAATTAAGATGAACAGACTTTCACTTTTATATACTTCTACAGTGCTTTTCATCAACTATTAACCAAGTGTTACTTTTCTGAGTAAAACTTGTTTAAAAAATATGTAATGATTCAATAGCAGACTTAGAATCTGGGAATTGGAACATCTGAGTTCTAACTTCAGTTTCTGTTCTGTTTGTGCCTGTGTCTCCTCAGGTGCACGTGTGCGTGCTAAGCTGCTTCCACGTGTGCGTGCTAAGCTGCTTCCACGTGTGCGTGCTAAGCTGCTTCCATGTGTGTGTGCTAAGCTGCTTCCATGTGTGCGTGCTAAGTTGCTTTCATGTGTGCGTGCTAAGTTGCTTCAGTCATGTCCGACTCTCTGCAACCCTATGGACTGTAGCCTACCAGGTTCCTCTTCCATGAGACTCCAGGGGATCTTCCCGACCCCAGGGATCGAACCCACATCTCCTCCATCTCCTGTATTGGTAGGTGGGTTCTTTACCACTAGCACCATCTGAGAAGCCCAAAGGTTCAGAGAGGTTCTAGCGAGACTGAAGTCAGATGGCTGGATTCAAAGTCGAGTGTAAACCATAAGACAGGTAAATTTCTGGGCCTCATTTTCTCATCATTGAACTGGAAACGCTGCAGGTTTATGTGTGTGTGTGTGTTCACTTCAGTGATTCCTATGCTGAATAGTTTTTTTAATTGGAGGATAATTGTTTTACAATATTGTGTTGGCTACTGCCATACAACAATGTAAATCAGCTATGAGTATACACATATCCCCTC
>NW_011494732.1:9524163-9526983 GCF_000754665.1 Bison bison bison
TCCCTCCTGAGCCTCCCACCCACCCCACATCCCACCCTTCTAGGTTCTCACAGAGCACCAGACTGAGCTCGCTGTGCTATCTAGTTACTTCCCACCAGCTATCTATTTTGTACATGGTAATGCATTTATTTCAATGCTACTCTCTCAATTCGTTCCACCCTCTTCTTCCCCTGCTGTGTCCACAAGTCCATTCTCTATGTCTGCACCTCCATTCCTGCCCTGCAAGTAGGTTCATTAGTATCATTTTTATACATTCCATAGTCAGAAAGACAAAAACAAATACCGTATATTAACACATATATATATGGAAGCTATGGTTTCTTGGTGGCGTTGTCCCTGTTGATGTTTTTTTATGCTACTGGAGGGGTAAACTGGTAAACAGAAAAGCAAGCAGCTTAATTGTTTGGCTCTAAAATTTGTTTTGTTTGTTAATCACATGCAAACATCGATCTGATATTCTTGGAGATCATGTCAGTTACTTAAAGAAATAATAATGATGCTTTCCCACTGCGAAGGCGTATCTGGAGATGTCAGAGAGTGATCCAATTTTCACCTATCCTTCTGCTAATTCCACCTGTAGCCTAGTGCATGCTGGGAGTAAATAGCATCACCTCCTGGGCTGATGTAAAACACCTGGTGAGATTTTTCTCCTGTGCCTTCCCTCAAGTTGAGAAGGTAATTGAGTCATTCTCCTGTCTCAGGTAGGCGTAAATACAGACATAGCAATGTCAACAGAGGAAATCACTAAGCAGGGGAGATATTATTAATAGTGACGAGAAAACTAAAAATGTTTAGGTTAGAGGTAACTGACAAAAAAAAAAAAAAAACCCACAATAAAGGAACTCTGCAGGGTCTTTGCAGAGAAATAGCATAGGACTGTGGGTTAAAGGACAAAGATGGAGGCCACAGTGAGAGGGGAAGAAAGAAGTTGGAAGAGTTGCCAGGAGTCCAGCTGAAAAGAGAGGGAGGGCCTCAGGAGCAGACAAAGAGTAACTTGAAGGAGTTTGCTGGGTGGTTAAAAAACAGGTGAGGACAGACAAATTGAAGGACAGAAAGAATAAAAGAAAACTGTTCTTTTGATTGTAACCAATTTGCCCTACAATTCCAAGGTGGGAAAAGGAGGAAGAGTAGAAAGGGCTGGACCTGGAGGCAGGGAAGATGGTAAGCAGAGAACACTTCAGAGAAAACTTAGTCTCAGAGGAGTGCTGCTAGGTCAGGGGATGTCCTCCTGGGAACCGTGTCATGGGAACACTGGTTAGAAAGACACCAAGTGAATCCCAGCTCAGATGCGCTGTTACAGTGGAGTGTGGGAGCTCCCCATGGGCAGGTCTCTGTGTTTGATTCATCTCTGATCAAAGGAAGTGGCCCATCTTGAGCATTTGGTGAACACTGGCTGCACGAATGAATGCACATCCTTCCAAGAAATCGAAAAGAAAGACTCTGACCCTCTTCCCCATGGAACTACTATTGGCTTATATCAGGATCTTGGTTAAAGTACAACTTACAAACAGTGTTACCCTAAGCATTGTAGCCATGGTGACTGAGCACTTTGCCACATTAGGACACTGTGAAGTGCCTGCAGACATTCTTGTAGCTCAGTTCAGTTCAGTCGCTCAATCATGTCTGACTCTTTGTGACCCCATGGACTGCAGCACGCCAGGCTTCCCTGTCCATTACCAACTCCCAGAGCCTGCTCGAATTCATGTCCATTGAATCAGTGATGCCATCCAATCATCTCATCCTCTGTTGTCCCCTTCTCCTCCTCATAGGTAATCCTCAAATCCAACCTAGGAGGGGGGTGTTATCATCACCCTCCTTTTACAGGTGAGGAAAGAGTTTAGAAAGGTGAAGTGCACTGCCCAGAGGTGCCCAGTTAGGATCTGAAACCAGATCTATGAATTCCAAAGCCCAAGGGCTTTGCACTAAGGTGCCAGAGATGGACAATGGCCCACATGGGGAGGCCCTAGCTTCCCTATTTCATAGATGAGAAGACTGAGACCCAGGCAACTAAAGTTCAGATTGTCAGAATCCAATCATGTGTTCCTTCTGCTGTGCAACTCTGTTCCTCCCTAATTGCATGGGAAGGTAACAGACAAGACTCAAATTTTTTTTTTTTTTTTCCTTTAAATTTCCAAAAACTTCCAAAGTTGTTGAAACAGTCCTGATTTTCCAGCCATGTTGGATATTTCTGACTGGATCAATGGGTCTCATCCAAGTAGTGGTTTTGCTCCGTAGGAGACATTTGGCAATCTCTATGCAGGTCAGGAAGCAACAGTTAGAACTGGACATGGAACAATAGACTGGTTCCAAATAGGAAAAGGAGTACATCAAGGCTGTATATTGTCACCCTGCTTATTTAACTTATATGCAGAGTATATACTATACTAAGTCACTTCAGTCGTGTCCGACTCTGTGTGACCCCATAGACAGCAGCCCACCAGGCTTCCCTGTCCATGGGATTCTCCAGGCAAGAACACTGGATTGGGTTGCCATTTCCTTCTCCAATGCATGTAAGTGAAAAGTGAAAGTGAAGTCGCTCAGTCATGTCCAACCCTCAGCGATCCCATGGACTGCAGCCTTCTAGGCTCCTCCATCCATGGGATTTTCCAGGCAACAGTACTGGAGTGGGGTGCCATTGCCTTCTCTGTATATGCAGAGTACATCATGAGAAATGCTGGGCTGGAGGAAGCACAAGCTGGAATCAAGATTGCCGGGAGAAATATCAATAACCTCAGATAAGCAGATGACACCACCCTTATGGCAGAAAGTGAAGAGAAACTAAAAAGCCTCTTGATGAAAGTGAAAGAGGAGAATAAAAAC
>NW_011494732.1:9527603-9548339 GCF_000754665.1 Bison bison bison
TGAGTGAACTCTGGGAGTTGGTGATGGACAGGGAGGCCTGGCGTGCTGTGACTCATGGGGTCACACAGAGTCGGACACAACTGAGCGACTGAAGTGAAGAGATATTTTTGGTTGTCACCACTAGGAGTGTGGGGTGGTGGGTGAAGGGATTCTACTGGCATCTACTGGGTAGAGGCCAGGGATGCTGCTAAATAAACCATGGTGCTACTTATGTACCACCACCTTTTTAAAAAATTAATGTTTATACATGTAACTAGTACAGGGGAAAACCTTCTAATTTATGAAAACCTTCTCATTAAATACATAAGGCATGGAGACAAAGCTAAATATGCACCTGCTCCCTGTCCTGCTTCATCTGCAGTGACACTGTCAGCAGCTTGTGTACACCCTACAGTGCTTAGCACAGTCCCTACAATGAAGAATGTGGCATTCTTTTTGAAACGGATAAACAGCTCTTCAGCCTCCCATATAAGGGCTGGTACTTTTCACCATCAACCGCTTAGTATATGTAGGCTGTCTGAGCGATTCATCCCAAAAAACATTTTCTGAGCACCTGCTATGAACCAGGCACTGAGCCTGCAGCTGTTCTGCATGCAGAATATTCTCCCTCATGAAACATTAGAGCAAACGGCTATGGCCATGACACACATCACCTCAGGAGGTAAGAAACAAAGGGGGGTAAATGTAGAATATTATTCAGCCCTAAAAAGAAATGGCCACTGAACCATGAAAGGACATGGAGGAAAGTAAAGTGCATATTAGTAAGTGGAAGAAGTCAATCTGAAAGCCTGCTGTATGATTCTAATTAAATAACATTCTGGAAAAGGCAAAACTATGGAGACAATAAAAAGATAGGTGGTTCATCCATATCATTTCAACTGACTCAATTTCGTTCCTTTTTATGGCTAGGTAATATTCCACTGTGTATATGTACCACATCTTCTTTATCCATTCACCTGTTAATAGACACCTCGGTTGCTTCTATGTCCTAGCTATTATAAACAGTGCTACAGTGAACATTGGGGGTACATATGCCTTTTTGAATTACAGTTTTCTCAGGGTATATGCCCAGTAGTGGGATTTCTGGGTCATACGGTAGGTCATACAGAGTGAAGTAAGAGAAAAACAAATACTGTATATTAGCACATGTCTGTGGAATCTAGAGAATGGTACTAATGAACTTCTTTGCAGGACAGGATGGAGGCAGATGTACAGAATGGACTTGTGGACGTACGGGGATAAGGAAGAGTGACGAATTGGGAGAGTACACTTGACATATACACTACCATGTGTAAAACAGATCACTAGTGGAAGCTGCTGTATAACATGGGGAGCTCAGCCTGGTGCTCGGTGGCAACCCAGATAGATGGAATAAGGGGATGGGTGGGAAGGAGGCTTAAGAGGGAGGGGATATATGTATACATGTAGCTGATTCATTTTGTTGTATAGCAGAAACTAATACAACATTGTAAAGCAATTACATTGCAATTAAAAAAAAAAAGGGTGGTGGTTGCCAGATGTTGGGGAGGGGACAAGACAAATAAATAGGAAGACCACAGACGATGTCTAGGGCAGTGCAAGCACTCTGTATGACACCACAGTGATGTGTATGTGTTATACATTTTCTCAAACACAGAAGGCACAATACCAAGAGCGAACCCTAAAGTATGGAATTTTGTGATTGTAATGTGTTAATATATGTTCATCCTTGGTATAAAATACACTATTCTGGTGAGTGTTATTGATAATGGGGGAGACTATGCCTTCCAAACAAGGGCTCGGAAGGAGTGGGTATATAGGGGCAGGGGGTATAAGGGAAATCTCAATTTTATTATAAACCTAAAACTGCTTAAAAATAAGTTTTTTTAAAGTTTAAAAAAAGGTGGAGGGAGAACTCGTCTGACTGAAAAGCAGAAGGGGGAAAAGTTGATTGTAGCAACTGGCATTTGAGCCCTATTCACACTTTATTTTTTTAATAATTGGTTTCCTTGTTTATTGTCAGCAGCTCCCTGCACCCTGATCTGTCTCAGATTCTCCTGTATCTCTGACTCCTAGCATAGTACCTGGTATACAGCAAGCACTCAATAAATATGTGCTCTCTGAATGCATGATATTATCTCATTCAACAACTCTGTGAGTAGATATTACCATTATCACTATTTTACACAGAAGAACCTCAAGGCTCAGAAAGGAGAAGTGCTTGGCTCAGGGTCACACAGCCGGCAAGAGCAGAGGACAGTTAGAACCTAGAAGTACAGAACCCAAAGTTCTGCTCTTGACGCCAGGCTTTAGAAGGCAGCCCTGATGGCTTAGGTAGTAAAAGTTAAGCAGGGCAGAGGGATTCAGGAAAGGAGAAGAAAACTAACTTCTGCAAATCTTCTCTTCAACCTCTGGATTTGAGAAAGTCGGGCTCTTTGGGGCTGGGATCGCTGTGAATCTCCCTCCTTCATCCCTCCCCATTAGCTGGTGCATCCCATCCCTTTCTTGCCCCCTATTCTCCAATTTAATGGTCTCTCTCTCCCCTGCCTGCCTCTCTCTTCCCCATCTTGTCCAATCCCCTGGGGCTGCCAAAGATGCCATTCGGTGGGATAATTAAAGTTCCCCTCCTGTTAGCATCTCGCTCCTGAACCCTCCCAGCAGCTGTTCAGCTGGAGCGGGTCTGCTAGAGCTTTACTTTACACAAAAGCTTTACTAATAATTGTGTCTACAAGCTGCGTGTGTGTGTGTGTGTCTGTGTGTGTGTGTGTGTGCGTGCTCACGCGCGCATGTACACAGCCAGCATGCGCCTGGCCTGGCCTCACCCCACCCCCTTGGGTGGGGGCCACGGATTCATTACAGATTTTTCTTGGTGGCGTAGAAAGGAGGGAGGGGAAGGGGACCAGATGGCAGACAGGCGGGTGGCGGTCGGCCTTGCCTCCTCCTCCTCCTCATCAAGCAGATGCCCTAGGAACAAGGGCCCCGGAGGCAGAGGCAGGATTAGAGGGGGAACTCCGTATCAATTAGTGTCAAAGGCCGGGAGAGCTGGTGGGGGAGGGGCAACCAGTTGGCTATGGCTGGTGGGGGAGGGGAGAAAGAGCTCACCGACGGTGGAATGGGGTGGGGGGGACCAGACCAGCCTGCCACCAACAAAGAGCAGGGAGTGAGGACAGAACCACCCTCAGAAATCACCAAGGACAGCACTATGCTTTCAAATAGGTAAACTGAGACCCAGGAGAAGGGGCTTCCTGGAAGTCTTACAGCACCTGCATTGGGGCTAATACTATTATTAGAGCTCTAGTATTATTAGATATTAGATAACATTAGATAATACTAGATAATGATAGACGAAAGTGAAAGTCACCCAGTCATGTCTGACTCTTTGTGACCCCATGGACAATACAGTCCATGAAATTCTCCAGGCCAGAATCCTGGAGTGGCTAGCCGTTCCCTTCTCCAGGGGATCTTCCCAACCCAGGAATCAAATCCAGGTCTCCTGCATTACAGGTGGATTCTTTACCAACTAAGCCACCAGGGAAGCCCAAGGGTACTAGAGTATCCAGATTCTTTACCTGCTGAGCTATACCAGATAATAATACTAATAAAATTAGTAATATTCTTACAAGCAGTAATATCAAAAATCTTAGAAGCAATGAAATAGCACTAGCTTGATTGCTGAGCACTTACTTTGTGCCACATACTTGGTGGACAATTTCTTACCTAATCTAATCCCTCCAATGGCCTAATAAGCCAGATCTCAATAGTCTTGTTTTATGGATGAAAAAATTGAGGCTCAGAGAGGGGAGTGAAGCTGCCCAAAGTCACACAGCCAATAAAGATGGGGCTGGGATTCTGGCCCAGTATTGAGTCAGCTGAACAGTCAACAAGTACAGCTTGCCTGGACTTGCCCTTGGAGTGAGGTTGGGTCCATATTAGTTTTGAGGTGCAGCATTCTTGAACCTTCACTTCTTTTACCCTAATAAATAGAACTGAATTTAAAATCCCAAGACCAGAATTCAAGTTCAAGCTCTTATTGACAAGCTGTGCGACCTTGGGCTTCCCTCATAGCTCAGTTGGTAAAGAATCTGCCTGCAAAGCAAAAGACCCCGGTTCTGTTCATGGGTTGGGAAGATCTGCTGGAGAAGGGATAGGCTGCCCACTCCAGTATTCTTTGGCTTCCCTTGTGACTCAGCTTGTAAAGAATTCACCTGCAATGTGGGAGACCTGGGTTTGATCCCTGGGTTGGGAAGATCCCCTGGAGAAGGGAACAGCTAGCCATTCCAGTATTCTGGCCTGGAGAATTCCATGGACTGTATTGTCCATAGGGTTGCTGAGCCTCTTTGAATTTCTTTCCTTCTTGGTCCTATGATGTCATCCAACAACGGTGGATAAATTACTTCTGATTAATGCCTATAATGCAATACTACGCAGGCTTTTTACAATAATGAGATGGATGGGTATTTACTGACATAGAAAAATACTCAGACTATATTGCCAAATTAGAAAAATAAAGTCAGAAATTTTTAAATGCCCAATATTTATCCCATGTTGATTAACACATATATACAGAGAGGAAGAATGAGATGAGATGAGAGAGGAAGAGAAAGAAAAAGAAAGAATTAGTGAATCCAGAAGGATAAACTCCAAAATCTTCACAGTGGTTATTCTGTGCAGTGATCCTTTCTCTTTTTTGTATGTCAATATTTACAAAAATTAGTATGAATATAAGTGATAATACTAAAAGGTTGCTCTGTCATCAGTCTTGCCCGGTCCTGAGTACTATAAGCACCAGAGTCTGGCTTTGCATACTGTGAAGTACCTGACACATAGGAGGGATGGTTTGTCTCCTGGGGTGTGGTAAGATCGGAAGGGGAGTGATAAGATGTGGGTCAGGGTCTTGTCCACAGCTCAGTGAGAGACTCAGCAACATCAGTGGGTCAGGTCAAAGTCATAAGGAACCAGAGTCTGAGGGCTTCTGGGGAGAGAAGGGTTAATGTACAAATCCATAAAGCTGACCCCGGGGTGGCCCACTTAGGAGACCATCTGCCAGCAGGCTTGCAGCTGCCAATCCAGGAGGCCTGCCTTCTCCCAGGCTCCTCCCAGCCTGCACAGCTCAGAGCAGCCCAGATGACTCTGGCTCCAGCCGGGGGATCTGGCCCGGCAGAATCCTCATATCTCTCTCTCCAGCTTCAGCAGCAGCACTGGCATCTGAGGTGACAGAGATTACCAACCTTCCCAGGTAATGGTCTCCTCTGACCCACAGACAGCCAGGTGATGGTTTCCCATTGTACAGTGAGAACATGGAGTCTCAGAGGAAAAAGGACGTGGGCAAGGATACAAACCCTTGGGAGACAGCCAAAGTTGCTGGAGGAAGCAGCAAGCCACTGCCCCATCCTCTGATATTCTCCTGAGGGCATTGACTCCTCCAAGAGCAGTTGAGGTCGGGAGATGAGGCACCAAGAGCTCCGAGTAATGGGGCGGGGATGGAGGTGGAGCAGAACAGGAAACAGAAGTCCAGCAAGCTGGGTTTGAATTCCCCGCTCTGCCTCTCCACTCTGCCTCATCTTCTGGTCTATCTAGACACTCTCATAGGAACTTTCCAACTCTCTGATTGTAGGGAATCCAAGACCTCTGACCATTTCCAAGAAAAAGAGATGAGAAACTTCCCCCGACCCCATCCCCATCGGTACCCACTCTGGAGTCAGATATTGGTCCTGATAGCCAAAAGAAGGAGAGAAAAGAGTTAACTAGAGGGGCAGATGGAGAAGGGACAGAATCCTTGCTGGAACCTGCCCAAATGTCAGACTGAACAGCTCAGGACTGGAGGCCAAAGGAGGCAGAGAGAGACCCAAAAACTCCCAGAACAGATGG
Organism: Bison bison bison; assembly: GCF_000754665.1. Taxonomy (NCBI): domain Eukaryota; kingdom Metazoa; phylum Chordata; class Mammalia; order Artiodactyla; family Bovidae; genus Bison; species Bison bison. The sequence goes on from NW_011494732.1 coordinate 9,533,451, forward strand.
GCCAGCCAGGGCGCGAGGGGAATGAAATGGCTGTCATAATCATAATATCTCAAATTCCTCTGGTGCATTCCCATTTTCAAAGCTCATTCAAATCCATTATCTTACTGGAATCTCACAACTCCTCTGGACAGTAGATGGCCAGGGGCTATGAGGTCCATCTGGCAAGATGAAGCAACTAAACTCAGAGAGGCTAAGAGGTTTGCCCAAGGTCACACAGCTCATTTGCTATTAAAACAGTCAAAAAGAGAACTGGGTCTCTTGAATCCTAAGTTCATCCATCAGTGGACCTGTTATTTGATTCCCCCCCATTCCCCAACTTGGGGGCTTGGAGTGGTGGTATGTATTAATAATAAATAATAATAATAAAATAGCAACAACAAAAACAGTAATAAAACTAACATGCATTAATCACTTTTGGCATGATAGGCACTGCTTTAAGCTCTTAATATATATTACCTCCTTTAATTCTCACTTTGACCCTGGGTGAGGTAGATACTATTAATTCCAACTTACAGATGGAGGAGACAGGATCACATGAATGAAGTCACTTGCTCAAGGACAAAGTTATAAAACTGGAGCTACGATTCAAATATAGAACACCCTGCTCCTTCACCACCATGCCAATGGTGCCCAATTAGCACTGCACATTAGAATTACCTAAGGAATGTCTAAAATTTCAGGATGTTCAGATATCAACTTGAATCAGTTAAATAAGAGTGAGAGGTGTGGGACCCAGACATCAGTATTTCTTAAAGATCCCCCAAGCAATTCCATTGTGCAGTCCAGTTTGGGAATCAACACACCACATTCTCCCCAGGGACTGTTCCATTTATCATCTCAGAAGAGCTCGATGACAGCTGAGTTTCTCTCAGTTTCGCCATCTTCAAAGTTGAGATTCTTCAGGTTTGACAGACTAGAATCCATCCTCTCCAGGCTCAGGGCAGGAGAGTGTTAATGCCCCAGAACTTTGAGCTGAGAGCTCTGGAAGGCAACCTGCTTCTCGAGAGTCAGCTAGAGCTTGGGGACCCTACACCCAACTGAGCCTGTTGTAAAACTTTTATTATGTTTATTTCAAATCAGGCTTTTGTGCAACTGCAAACACTGGAATTTGCAGCCACAGGGAAGTGATACTGCTAGCCGCGTTCTTCATTGTCTCTGGGTGAACCAGTTGGGTGTCCTCCACAAAATACAGCGAAATCATAATGGAGTGGGAAGCCCGGGGTGCTGCCAAGGGAACAAAGGAAAACAGATCCTGGAAGAAGACGCTGTGGCTTGGTAGAAACTGGGACAGTTTTATTTCTCCCCCAGACCTGGAAATCATCCCCACCCCTGCTTTTGAAATTGTCCTCCAGTTCCTCCTCAGCAGGAGGCAAAGTGCCTTCTTTGCTCTCCTTTCTGAGCCTGGGGGAGCAAAGTGTAGAGGGAAGGTGGTCTTTTCTCTGGGTTCAAGTCCTGGCTGTTGAATGACTTTGCAACGGGCTTGGACCAGCTGCTGGTCTACTCTGGGGAACTTCCCTGCCTGTAAATAAGGAGGTTGGACCCCCTCCTGACCCTGACCTACCTAGTTCTGTCATCAGAACTGTCAATCGCAGGATGGATAATAGAGAAACCCAGATGCATGTACAAATGCAAAGACAATCAGGCCTTCTCCTCTGAGAGCTCTCTGCTCCCCACCAGAAGCAGGTGCCATTGGAAGCTGTGGTACTTTCCTGACCCCCTTGGAACTCCAAGTCCTGGTCCACAAATGCTTTGGGTTCAAAGCAGGGACTTGTAGGATTGTGACGTCTAGGATCAAATGTCTGTATGAACAATGTCCCAGAGCGGGTGGGAGTGACCCCAAAGGGCTAAGCTGAGGATGGATCTTGGACCCATGGGACACAAGAACCATAGGATCCTATGGTCTCAGAATCATAGAGCCAGGGGCATAACAAAGTGTGTGGGGCCCAGAGCTTACGCAGTTGGCTAGGGGGCTTCTTTAAGAAAACAGCCTGAAACACTTCTATCATACTTTATTCTCTGGACTTTTCAGTTGTGTATCCCAATCGCCCATTCAGATGACAATTTTGTAATTTGTCATCTACAGAGACAATAGGAAGATAATTCTGCATTTTCTCTGTGTTGGTTGCTTAGAAGGACTTGAAGACCATGTGTCTGAGAGGTCCAAAGGTCCCAGTGAATATGAAAGTGAAGAGGTCTCTGGCACTTTAGGCCATTCTGGCAAGCCTAAAAGGGACTTGGGAGGATAGGGGTGTTCCAGGGTCCCTGATATGTTTCTACCTCCCATGAAGAGGGCTTCCCTTTGGCGTTGTGCTAGGAGTGGTATTTATCCACACTGAGCTCTTCATGCATAGAAGATAGCTCAATTTTACTTGGCTATTTCTTGTCACAACTTCTACTAACTCTCCTACTTAACAATCCCACACCCTTAGAGGAAAGCAAGTAGGGGAAATAGGAGCAGAAAATATATACAAAATGGCCCTTATTTTTGATAGGCAGAGATATACTCAATTGCTGACTTCAATCTTTTTGCAGCATTTCCCTGAATGAGTTAAGAATCAAAGATCTACAGGGCCCGGGGGACTGGGGCTCAGGACATGACAGAAGCTATGAGGGCACAGAGCTCAGAGGTTTAGGGCTTGAATTGGATGATGCTGTTGTTGAGGGGTAAGGGTACACACAGAAATACAGCCCAAGTGGAAGCATTCAATCTACTGACTCCTGGTCCCTGGATCACAGGTTGTTTACCAAGCCTAACAAAACCTTCCCACAATTCTCTTCCTCCCTGGGACCCAGAGATGATGGGTAACAATGCAGTACAGCAATTCAAAGTCCAATTCATTCTTTCCTGGTTGTGTGACCTTGAATGAGTGCTCTTACTTTCTCTGACCTCCGGGCTTCTCAACGGTAGAATGAGCGTCTACCCTCTAACAGAAGCAATATAATTCACATACTGTTTCTCAGCCCAGTGCCTGGTGTTGGGATAAACAATAAAGGCTGGATGTTAACAATTCCTGTCTGGCATGGCCCTTCTCATCACCAGAGCCCAGTGAGAATCCCCTCTCTTGCCTGTGATCCCGAGGAATGCCTGAGGTTGGCTCTCCTAGTATCATATGTTAGGCCTGCACCAGTTATAGCATCCAGGGTAACAGAAATAGACTTGCACCTACTGAGACCCTAAATAGAGACCACAGCATTAGAGGTAGGGCACTGTCACTGCGTTGTTGTCTAGTCGCTCAGTCCTGTCCAACTCTCTGCAATCCCATAGACTGTAGCCTGCCAGGCCTCTTTGTCCATGGGATTTCCCAGGCAAGAATACTGGAGTGGGTTGCCATTCCCTTCTCCAAGGGATCTTCCCGATCCAGAAATTGAACCTGTGTCTCCTGCACTGGCAGGCAGATTCATTACCACTGAGCCACCAGGGAAGCCCATCTGCCACTATATGGGAAAGGAAAAACTTCCTGGAAAGACCCAAATAAAAATACTACAGTTCTTTACACCCATCTACTGACTAGAACAATAAAGGACAGAAATGGTATGGACCTAACAGAAGCAGAAGGCAAAAAAACACAGAAGAACTATGCAAAAAAGATCTTCATGACCCAGATAACCACGATGGTGTGATCACTCACCTAGAGCCAGATATCCTGGAGTGCAAAATCAAGTGGGCCTTAGGAAGCATCACTATGAACAAAGCGAGTGGAGGTGATGGAATTCCAGCTGAACTATTTCAAATCCTGAAAGATGATGCTGTGAAAGTGCTGTACTCACTATGCCAGCAAATTTGGGAAACTCAGCTGTGGCCACAGGACTGGAAAAGGTCAGCTTGCATTCCAATCCCAAAGAAAAGTAATGTCAAAGAATGTCTAAATGACTGCATAATTGCACTCATCTCACACACTAGCAAAATAATGCTCAAAGTTCTCCAAGCTAGACTTCAACAGTATGTGAACCGAGAACTTTCAGATGTTCAAGCTGGATTTAGAAAAGGCAGAGGAACCAGAGACCAAATTGCCAACATCTATTGGATCACAGAAAAGTAGGAGAATTCCAGAAAAACATTTACATCTGCTTCATTGACTACACTAAAGTCCCTGACTGGATCACGACAAAGTGTGGGAAATTCTTAAAAAGATGGGAATACCAGACCACCTTAGCTGCCTCTTGAAAAATCTGTATGCAGGTCAAGAAGCAACAGTTAGAACTGGACATGGAACAATGAACTGGTTCCAAGTTGGGAAATGAGTATGTCAAGGCTGTACATTGTCACTCTGCTTATTTAACATATGTGCAGAGTACATTATGCGAAATGCCAGGCTGAATGAAGCACAAGCTGGAATCAAGATTGCCTGGAGAAATATCAATAACCTCAGATATGCAGATGACACCACCGTTATGGCAGAAAGTGAAGAGGAACTAAAGAGCCTCTTGATAAAGGTGAAAGACAAGAGTAAAAAAGCTGGCTTAAAACTCAAGATTCAAAAAATGAAGATCATGGCATCTGGCCCCATCAAAAAACTAGGATTGTTGCAACCAGCCCCATCACTTCATGGCAAATAGGCAGGTAAATAATGGAAACAGTGACAGACTAATTTCTTGGGCTCCAAAATCACCTAAGATGTCAGTGACTGAAGCCATGAAATTAAAAGATGCTTGCTCTTTGGAAGAAAAGCTATGACCAACCTAGACAGCATATTAAAAACAGAGACATTACTTGGCTGAGAAAGGTCTGTCTAGTCAAAGTTATGGTTTTTCCAGTGGTCATGTATGGATGTGAGAGTTGGACCATAAAGAAAGCTGAGTGCCAAAGAATTGATGCTTTTGAACTGTGGCGTTGGAGAAGACTCTCGAGAGTCCCTTGGACTGCAAGGAGATCCAACCAGTCCATCCTAAAGGAGATCAGTCCTGAAGATTCATTCAGAGAATGAAGATGATTCATTCAGAGATGCTGAAGATGAAGATCCAATAAACTTCGGCCACCCGATGCAAAGAGCTGACTCACTGGAAAAGACCCTGATGCTGGGAAAGACGGAAGGCAGGAGGAGAAGGGACGATGGAGGATGAGATGGTTGGATGGCATCACCAACTCAATGGACATGAGTTTGAGCAAGCTCTGGGAGTTGGTGATGGACAGGGAAGCCTGGCATGCTGCAGTCCATGGGGTCGCAATGAGTCAGACACGATTGAGCAACTGAACTGAACTGACTGACTAGATTTGCCCCATGAACGGGAAACAGACCCTTCCAGTTAATTGAGTTTCCATCCCATCCCAACTGGCCAAGCAGACTCCAATTTTCTGACAACCCTGATGTGCCTTCTCAGAATCTCCAAGAATTCTGGGAGAATAAATCCATCTGAGGTCAAAACACTGCTCATTGAGAGCAGAGACTTTATCTAGTTCACTGTCACAACCCAAGCATCCAGCACCAATTCTGGCACATAAAACACACCTGATGGATATGTGACTGAATGTGTGAGGGAATAAATGGAATACTAAACTTTTAAAGGGCTTTCCTGGTGGTTCAGCAGTTAAGAATCCACCTGCTGATGCAGGAGACTCAGGAGACATGGATTCAATCCCTGGGTCGAGAGGATCCCCTGGAGGAGGAAATGGCAACCCACTCTAGTACTCTTGCCTGGGACATCCCATGGACAGAGGAGCCTGGTAGGCTACAGTCCATGGGATTGCAGAGTTGGACATGAATGAGTGAAGGAGAACATGTATGAGCAAACTTTCAAAGGAAAAAACAAAGGAGATTACTTCCCAAAGATCAAAGAGAAGCTGACAGTTGAGTATTTTTCTTTGATTTCATTTTTGTAACATTTAATAAGCATTAATGGCAGGCCAGGCACTGAAAATCACTTCTCCTATCACCACAGTGAATCCTCCCAACGACACTCTGAAAGTTACCCTTCACATAGTCAGTGTGGTCTAATGGTTAAGAATACAGGCTTTAGAATTAGATCCATGTTCAAACCCTGGCTTCAGTACCTCCTAGCTGTGTGGTTGTGAATCAATTACTTCTCTCCTTGGGGATTTCCTTTTCTGTAAAATGGGAGTAACAAAATATACTTAATGGAGCTAATATGTTAAATATGTTAATGGATATGAAGAGTTCACCACAGTGCCTGGAACACAGGAAATGCTCAGTAAATAGTGACTGTGGTTTTTCCTGCCTTCTTCCTCTTATATGGAGAAAGAGCTTATCAGAGAGGCTTCAGGCTGTGATTCCAGGAATGAAAGGCAGTTTCTGTGTATGGGAGAGGACGGCATCAAATTCCCTTCCCTTTCTACCCAGACCTGCTACAAAATTACCTGTCTAGTTCTTGTAGCATGTAGGAGGGGCCCTGTAACTAGCTTTCACCAGTGGAATATAAATAGAAGGAATGGATCACTTCAAAGCAGAAGCAGTTAAGAGCAAGTGTGACCTCTCCGCCTTGGTTCACTTTCCTTGTCTTCTAGCTGGATCATAGTCTGGAAGCCATGTTACAGAGGTAGGTCCCTGTATGGCCTTATGAAGCAAAGCCCTTCTTCAACCCATATAGGACTAAGATATGGACAAGAAAGGACTGGATCGTGTTAAGCCATGGAGATCCCATGTAGCTGCTCTTTTTGCCTACCTAAACTTCACTTTTTATTTAATGACCTTCTTGTATATCTCCAAGATTATATCTATTCTGCTTATTCTTTGAGTCTAAATGGTATAAGTAGCCAGCAGATGCTTTCTCATGGTGAGAGGTTATGTTCCTTGGGAAAAGGGAGTTCTGGGAATTGCCTCCAGTGGGTCTGAGGGATTCCTAAGAAAGAAGATGAGATGTGAAAGGAAGTCCCCATCTCTCCAGCTACACTGCCTCCCAGGTTCTCCCACCGAGCAAACAACCCCATGACTATGGAGAATGCTAATCTTTCATTTAGGTTAGGTTCTGGAAGACTGCCTTCATCTCTAGCTGTTTCTGGAGAAAACTCAGAACAGGCATAATTACAGCCCAAGGATGGGGCCGTCCACAGCAAGATGACTTGTAATCGCAAACTAGGCTCCAACAGTAAATACATTTTCTGTGTTATTCTTCTTGCCTCTCTTTTCTAGGAGATGTATCTCATACCTAGAAATAGTTTAACCCAATCCTGGCTAAAGCTCTGGTCTGGAATTACCCAAACGGAGATCAACACCATTATGGTCTTTAATACAGAACTGGTCACTGAAAACATGCGGTCCACTGGGGTTAAATATATTGGACATTTCATGGCTCCTGGGTCTGAGACCCTTTCTTTCTAGTGATTAGTTGTGCAGGAGGGAAGTAAGGGTGCTAAGAATAAATGGTGCTCCTCCTTAGTTATAGATGACTAACTGTAACTAATTACATCTTGTTACACATGTCCACACTAACCAGGCAAACCTAAAGGAAATCAGCCCTGAATACTCATTGGAAGGACTGTTGATAAAGCTGAAGCTCCAATACTTTGGTCACCAGATGCGAAGAGCTGACTCATTGGAAAAGACCTTGATGCTGGGAAAGATTGAAAGCAAAAGGAGAAGGGGGCAGCAGAGAGTGAGACTGTTAGATAGCATTACCGACTCAGTGGACATGAATTTGAGCAAACTCCGAAAGATGGTGAACAGAGGAGCCTGGCGTGTTACAGTCCATAGGGTTGCAAAGAGTTGGACACAACTTAGTAACTAAACAACAATAACAATCCTTAAAGAGAACCAACAAGAGAAGTATTTGCTCATTCCTATAAAGTGGCAGACGCAGAGGTGTGCATCTAGGTGCTTCTTTGATGTGTCTGACATGTTAGGCTCTTTTCAAATTTATCATCTCCACTGCTCACAGTAATTTTATTGGAAGAAGATCATTCCCCTCATTTTAGAGATGAGAAAATTGAGGCCTGGGGAAGTGAAACATATAAGTAAAACGGTACAAGGGCTGGAGCTGCTTGGCTGTGCAGTTCAAAGTATCAGACATCATACACACTGTACCAAGGAGAGTCAGAGCAGAGCAGAAAGTACCTTCCTAACTCCCAGCACCATTTTTGATGTGTCAAAAGATGTGAAGAAAAAGGATACCTGCTCCACCCACCTTATAGTATTAAAGCACTAGAGCATGGCTCAAAGGCGCAAATGTACATAAAATATTTGAAAAATGTAAAACACTATATAAAAGTAAATTCTTAATTACTAAACTAGTTAACTGATTGACAAAGATCCTGTATAGCATGGAGGTTAAACACATGGGCTCCGGAATCAGATAGGACTGCATTTGATGACATTTTGACCTTCCTGAACCTCAGTTTCCTTTTCTGCAAAAGAGAGATAAGAATATTCCCCATCTTATAGGGCACTGTGAAGCTTTAATGAGTTAGTATATAGGAAATTCTTAGTATAATGTCTGACTCACACGTTATTATTATTCCAAAGAACTCTATCAGTCTTGTTTTTTTTTTCTTCTATGAAATAGAAAAAAAAATCATTCTACCCATATCACAGAGCTTTCGTAATTTGAAACTCTTTAAATAATGTGCCAATTCTGCTGATAAATAACCCCAAACTTAACAGAGGCTGGACACAGCTGGGAAAAGATGTGGTGGGAGAAGACTGGACTTCCTGAGGCCAACCCTCCCTGCTGCCTCCCTGCTCTGCAAAGCACTCAGGTGCTCCAGGCACGATGAAGCTGGCATGCATCACCCTGGCTCTGAATTCCAGAGCCCACAGCAGCAGATCTGGCTCCTGCAGCCTCCTAACATCCTGCTGGCAGAACACAAAGCCAGAAATAACTCCCTGGGTACAGGACACCTCTTGTCCTCCTTCAACTCCCTGACTTGCCTAAGGAGATCATGACATGTGTCCACTTAACGTGGCATCTTGAGGATCAGCAGTGGGCAGGCTGGCCCTTGAATCCTGTCTTCACCAGGATTGTCTTGCCTTCTGAATCCCACCCAGTAGCCAACTCCTCTAGCACTTGTTGATTCAACAGATATTTACTGTAGTCGTAGCTTGTGCCAAGCACTGAACTAGATACTTTCCCATTACAAGTGCAGTGAAATCTCTTTACTCTCTAAACCACCCCTCCTGGGGTATATAATACAATGCCTATTCATAGTTCTAAGTAAATATGGATTGGGTATCAGTTTTGTCCTGGGTCCTGTGCTAGTGGCTGATAAACAATACAAAGCCCTCTGGCCATATACATTCACACACTAATTAACTGGTTCCAGGATTGCTCTTCTATTGACATTTCTATTAATCAACCCAATGGTTTATGTATTTAACAGTAGTTATCAGAGCTGGTTAGCCACTGTCTAGCTTCTTTAGCCTTGGGCAAGTCACTTTCCCTTTGTGAGGTTCTGCTTTCTTATCTGTATAATAAGGGGAGGGATGTTTTATGATGACCATTAATTGAAACAATGAATGGAAGAAGCATGGCACCAAAGTGTTCAGTGTTTAGTATCAATAGTTGATCGGATCCTTCCCAAAGCTGTAGCATTCCCTTCCTGGGAAAGATAAACATGCATCCTGCCACTTTGCTTTCTTGCACCAATGACAGACATCACTAATGGATCAAAGCACTCTTTGTCATCCGTCTCAGACGTAGCCCCGTATGCCCATCTCAACACAGTGACTCAGCTGACTGAAGCTCTTGACTCTCTCTATGGAACTTTGCCATCCTGCCCTTACTCACTCAGTTGTATAGGTCTGAGTTTGGCCAACTCTAACGAACAGCTCTTTCCTCTCAACTTTATTCTTGGGTGTTGAGTGTAACCTCCTTAGAGACTGAACTGCATGGACATAGGCCCAGATCCTGCCGGTGGTGCTCATTGTATGTATGTATTGACTGATAGGCCTCTGATCAGCAAAACTGGCTCCCATTCTTCTGACTTGTTGCATGATCTTGGGCAAGTCAATTCTCATCTTTGGACAATTTTGATATTATTTTTCTCACAGGTAGTAGAACATAGTATTAAAATCTTGACTACTGGGCCCTTACAAGCTTGTGTTTGAATCTTGGATCGACTTCCTCCCTGTGTTACTTTGGAGAAATCACATAATCTTTCTGAACGTGGGCTTCCCCATCTGTTAACTGGAGGTGATTTAATAGCACCCATCTCAAAAGCTTAAGGGCCTTAAAGAAAATATTGCATGAAAATGGGATACTACTTTGACATATTGATCTATGTGTTTTTCCCTCCCCACATTTTCCCCTTTTCTTTTTTACCGTTTAAGCAAATCATGGGTTCTACCCTCCTTGCCTCAGTGAAGGCATGTGTCAGGGTTGAAAAAAGGAAGAATATGAGAGTGTTTTTAGCTTTTGCTTTTTATAAAAGTCAAAGCCTTTAAGGAAGGGGATTTATGGACTTAGGAGAAAGTCCTGAAGAAACACAAAAGAAAAAAGATTTCTCCAGAACAGAAAGAGATTGTTTTTGTTGGGGAGTGGAGAGCTGAGGAGAGGAGAAAAGAGGGGAGGTGAGGAGGAAGAGGGAGAGAGCTGCAGGACCAAAAAGGTGCCACGTGGGCAGAAATGATGAGTGTCTGCGTGGTAATGTACATGAATTGATGGTCAAGATGGGCAACCTTGGGCAAGCAAAATACCTCTCGGGACCTGTGTTCTCAAAATATAAGGCTGTTTTTAATCACCCCACAAGTTTAGTGCAAGGAAATGGGCTTACCAAGGATCTGTCATGCTTAACCTTGTGCTTAACATGTATCTACTTTCCGCTGCCCTTCCTCAATACCAGTGATTCAGCCTGTGGTCCTCTGAATTGCCATCTCTGGGTTTAGTTCTGGACAAGAAAACATGGTTAACTACCAATATCTCTTGTCTCCTTGTCTTGAAAGGTTATCCCTCTTCATGGAAGGTTCAATAATCCTCTTGTAGGGAAGAGCACTTCTGGCATGAAAGGCCTTCCCGCTGCCTGACTCTCCAGAGTAATTGCCCAGGGTGAAAAAGGACCATCACTACCCCGAGGCAACACTTCACCCAGCCCCATGAGGTCAGCCTCACTGCTGGGCAGGCCCTTCTCCCTGTGCTTGAGCTGTCTTTGGGTAAGCTTCCACTGAAGTGATCATCTAGAAACTTGAAAACAGGAGAACAGCTAGGCCTCACTATATCTTCCAGAGGCAAGATATGGGGAAGATATAGGTTTCCCCATATCTTGCCTCTGGGGAAGAAAGTGTTGGGTAAGAGAGAAGACTGTGGCAACATGTATAGTGGTTATAATCCTAACTCTGACCCTTATAAGGTGGTAACTTTGGCAAGGTTGCTTAAAGCGTCTGAGCCTTACTTCCATCTGCAAGATGGGGACAGTGGTACGTATCTACTGCACAGGACTGGGGTATGAATACAGTGAGGCGATACCTACAAGTGGCCCAGCACAGAACTTAGGTTATCCACTGTTGTTGTTTAGTCACTAAGTTTTGCAACCCCATGGACTGTAGCCTGCCAGGCTCCTCTGTCCTCAGGATTTCCCAGCAAGAATATTGGAATGGGTTGCCATTCCCTTCTCCAGGAGATCTGCATATCCTGCGTTGGCAGGCAGATTCTTTACCACTGAGCCACCAGGGAAGCCCTCGTTTATCAATAGGAAATACCTAAAATTGCATGGGCAGAGGAGCCTGGTGGGCTGCAGTCCATGGGGTCTCGAAGAGTTGGACACGACTGAGCGACTTCACTTTCACTTTTCACCTGCATGCGTTGGGGAAGGAAATGGCAACCCACTCCAGTGTTCTTGCCTGGAGAATCCCAGGGACGGGGGAGCCTGGTGGGCTGCCGTCTATGGGGTCACACAGAGTCGGACATGACTGAAGTGACTTAGCAGCAGCAGCAAAATTGCATGGCATTACTACTAACTTGTTAACCTTTGGCCAGCCGCTTTACCTGTTCAGACTTCAACTCTCTTTTTGACAAACTTAACTCCTGCCCTGCTAATTGCTAGTTATTTATAGACATGTCTCTTCTACTAGAATGTAAGCAACTTGAGAGTAATCTTTATCTATTACTAGGCATCACTGACTCGATGGACGTGAGTCTGGGTGAACTCCTGGAGTTGGTGATAGACAGGGAGGCCTGGCGTGCTGCGATTCATGGGGTCACAAAGAGTCGGACACGACTGAGTGACTGAACTGAACTGACTGATGCTTTACATATAGTAGAAACTCAGTCCTGGGTGAAGGTATGAATGGATAATCAGAAAGGATTTCAGATGTGAAATCCCTTTGCACAAGTTTTAAAAAAGGATCATAGCAATTGTGATTCTTTGTCTCTGATAAAAATGAATAAGTACAATCATTTAAATCTCAACAGCAAAAGGCCTTAGGGAAAAACAAACAAATCTCAGCTGTCTAAATTCCTTGGGACCACGATGTTTCAGGTGTCTTAAAAGAGAACTAAGATTGGGACAACAAGTTCAACCATGATTTATGCCTGTAAAGTATTGAAAAATAAATTATTTAAGCTGCTATTTCTTATCGTCTGTTAAATGAAATTAATAAAACTTACTTTACCATAAATACAGGGAAATGGTGAAGAAGACACAAAGTAGGTGCTCATAAATATTGGTTGATTGGTTGGTTGATTGAATGAATGGATGGGTTGGAGAAGAAAATAGAGAAAGAATGAAGGAACAAATAGCTGGAGAATACATAAATGGGTGGATGAAATTACGAATAAACAAACTAATGGTTCCTTGATCAATGGATGAATGCAGGGTAGATGGATGGATGCCTAGGTAGTGGATGGATAAATAAATGGATAGAGGAATAGATGATGAGTTAATGGATGTATAGGTGAGTGTGTCAGTCAAGTTCACAGCAATCATGAAGTATTGTGCCTGTGAACAATGACCATGATTGCATAATGGAAGCACCTAAACAGGTCAGCTTGGGATAGTTATTACAATTATAAGCCCCAAATTCCTCACTCAAGAAAAACTTATTCTCCTTGTTTATATCCCTTTCTTCTCTAGGGAAACGTGCTTCCAGGAAAGCTGCTTCATTAATGTAGCATCAAACTCCTTTAGTGAGTTTGCTCACCCCAAAATAAAATCGGGCAGTACTAGCGGACATACATCCTGAGCTACGTTCTCTCTCGTGCACCACTGTGGCACTGGGATGCAACAATGCAAACAGCTTGTCAAGAACTTCCTTGTTTCCGTATGGTGCCCCTAATTTTTTTGACCTTTCCTTCCTATATCAGGAGATTGGCAGAGCAGGTATTTCCAACCAGAGCTAGTAAGAGTTACCAGCACAGGATTCAAATGGCACTTCTGACATCACTTAGCTATGTGAGCTTAGACAAGTTATTTACCTTCTGATCCTTAATTTTCCCATCTACAAAATGGAAACTGTCATAATAGACAACTGCCTTACAGTTCAGTGGATTACACTGCAGATAAAGAATTTTGCATATAGTAAGTAATCAGGAACTATGGTTAGGAGTTAAAACTTTGACAGATAAAGAGTTGAAACACTGACATTCATGAGCTCAATGAGGCAGAGGAGTGAATCCTGGGAGTGAGGGGACAGTTCTGATTCACTGTTTGACTCTGGGCAGGCAAGTACCTTTTCCTTTCTGAGTCTTACTTTCTCCGTCTGTATAATAGGAACCCATGAGCTCTGAGATTTAGAATAATCACATTGTCTTTTGGTACTTTTCCTCTACCAAAATGATTCTCTGCTGAACATAAGTCTTAATGTCCTAGGGCAACCATTCAAAATAGTCAAGCCAGAAACCAACAATTATTCAAGTTAGAGATTTTTGTCACCATGATACAGATGAGGGCACTGAGACTCAGAGTAGTGACGTGACTTGCTCAAAATCACACAGCTAATAGATGGTGGGATAGAATTCAAACTGAAGCTTATTAACTACAGAGCCAGAACTCATCCAACTGTGAAACACTTCTCCCTTGACATGTGTCACAGCAGTATTTTCTTGGCAAATGGAATGGGAGTTGATGCCTTCCTTAGGGTTGGATGAGCAGGATGGGTGGAGGAGCATGCTGAGCAGGACAACTTTCCAAGGAGAGGGAAGGAAACAGGGACGTGTGGACCAGAGTGGGGAGCGCAAACATCAGGTGGCTTTGATGGCATCTTGCCCAAGCCACAAACTGGAAAACGTCAGAGCATCTAAGAGCACTTAGACCACAGTCTACAGTTCCTGCATTCAAACCACCACTGGGGTTAGTCTGAAAGTTAATTTACAAAAGGGCCATAGACACTGTAGACACACAGACATAGATGTGGACTTCCTGATGTTCAAGCTGGTTTTAGAAAAGGCAGAGGAACCAGAGATCAAATTGCCAACATCTGCTGGATCATGGAAAAAGCAAGAGAATTCCAGAAAAGCATCTATTTCTGCTTTATTGACTATGCCAAAGCCTTTGACTGTGTGGATCACAATAAACTGTGGGAAATTCTGAAAGAGATGGGAATACCAGACCACCTGACCTGCCTCTTGCGAAATCTGTATGCAGGTCAGGAAGCAACAGTTAGAACTGGACATGGAACAACAGACTGGTTCCAAATAGGAAAAGGAGTACGTCAAGGCTCTATATTGTCACCCTGCTTATTTAACTTCTATGCAGAGTACATCATGAGAAACGCTGGACTGGAAGAAGCACAAGCTGGAATCAAGATTGCCAGGAGAAATATCAATAACCTCAGATATGCAGATGACACCACCCTTATGGCAGAAAGTGAAGAGGAACTAAAAAGCCTCTTGATGAAAGTGAAAGTGGAGAGTGGAAAAGTTAGCTTAAAGCTCAACACTCAGAAAACAAAGATCATGGCATCCGGTCCCATCACTTCATGGGAAATAGATGGGGAAACAGTAGAAACAGTGGCAGACTTTATTTTTCTGGGCTCCAAAATCACTGCAGATGCTGACTGCAGCCACGAA
>NW_011494732.1:9548834-9553002 GCF_000754665.1 Bison bison bison
GTGGTGTTGGAGAAGACTCTTGAGAGTCCCTTGGACTGCGGAGATCCAACCAGTCCATTCTGAAGGAGATCAGCCCTGGGATTTCTTTGGAAGGAATGATGCTAAAGCTGAAACTCCAGTACTTTGGCCACCTCATGCAAAGAGTTGACTCATTGGAAAAGACTCTGATGCTGGGAGGGATTGGGGGCAAGAGGAGAAGGGGACGACAGAGGATGAGATGGCTGGATGGCATCACTGACTCGATGGACGTGAGTCAGTGAACTCCAGGAGTTGGTGATGGACAGGGAGGCCTGGCGTGCTGCGATTCATGGGGTCGCAAAGAGTCGGACACGACTGAGCGACTGATCTGATCTGATCTGATAGACACTGTAGGTCCAGCCAGTGTTTTGGAATATGGATAGGTACAGGCAGTGGATGGCAATCATATTGGATCTTTTCCTCTTCCCTGGAGCCCACTGATGCTCTGTGATGAACGCACTGTCCATGGCACTAATTGCTTGTGAGGCTTTAGGCAAGTTACTTAACTACTCTGGGTTGGATTCGTTCCATAAGATGAAGTTAGAGAGTGTGGGATGAAAAGACTCTGAAGTGTCTTTCATAGTGGTGGCACTACAGTCTCTCATAGAGGCGACATGTCTTTTCTTGGGGGCAGGGGTCATACATAGCCTTTCCTGTGGAAGAAGGAAGGTTTCTAGACTTATGCTTGGTCCACTGAAGTTTGGAGGCCGATTTCCCTCTATTGGGCCCCTTCAATGATGAGGTAAGCTTCCTCCTAAGGCCCCTGAGCTCTGAGCACCCCCTTGTACTTTTAGGGTTCTACTCCAAACTCTCCCTCCCTCCTTGGCCATTAAAAGGGATGTCACTCTAAGGGAATGCCTCCACTCAGGAAAAGGCACACACTGGGGCAGCTGAAAAGGGCCTGAGGCTGGTACACTCAGTGTAGAGAAAGAAAGGGGCTTTAAGGGGGTGACACTGGCAATGCAGCCTGGTCACTGACCACAGGTGGGCGTGCCCGTCCTCCCCTTGCCTAGTGGAGCCATGCTCAGGGCACACGTTTCTTGGATTACACTTTTTGTCTGCAGTGGGATAGGGACACTGAACCTAGAATCAAGAGAACTGGCATTTATTCTGGGTCTTTACAAGGCCTTGAGCCTCAGTTTCTTCTTCTGCAAAATGGACATAAAACAGTCTCTTAACTGTTGTGAGACTCAAATAAGACCAACAGTAATAGTTAAACCACCACTACCACTACCACCACAATAATAATGTGTCGTTATTTCATGATGTTACTTTAAGGCAAGGCATTTCATGTCTGTCAGCCTCAATTGTCCCACTTGTAAAATGGGAATGAATTAATTTTTCTGCCTTCTTCTCCAGGGAACTCTGAGCAGAGTGGCATCTTAGAACTAGGTGTCACATGACCCATATGTCAGCTATACCTCTGGCATTTACATTCTGGTGCTCCACACAGGGTCCTGCACACTCTCTGTGCCCCTGTCTCCCCACTTATAAAATAAAGAGGCTGCATTCAAGTTCCTCAAATGTCCCCTATGGCCTTCCCTACTTGACTGCAGACTAAATGCCACAGTGAACTGACACTGACTTATCAGGAGCTGGACACTAGGATGTGCCATTGTTGTGATGGCTTCCTGCTAGAAACAACTGTCCACATGTAAAGAGTTGCCCTGAGCCTACCTACCCTCTATGGGAGTGGGCTGGGCCCCAGAACCACCTGCCATCTGGCCTTGAAAGGGAGGCTGGCCAAAGAAAAGCCTTCTTACTGGCTGAAAGCTCTGAAATATGATCCCGGGAACAGCCAGAGCCGTTCACCTGCTCTGTGAGACACAGGCTGAGTACAGATGGACGTCTCTTCAGGATCCCCAGACCAGGCTTCGGGCAGCATATGCCACAAGAGGACTTCATGGGGCAGGATGCCACATCTCACAGCGAGAAGCGAGGGAAAGAGAGAGTGGTGTCTGATGGCCTGATCACAGCAGGGAAGCTGACACACAAACCTTGACATAATGCTCTCAAGCAGCACTTCACTGAACCCAGAGCTCACCCAGGCTGATTCAGACTACGTAAAGGCCTCAGGCAAATCCTTCCCCTTTGGTGGGTCTCAGTTTCCCCATCTGCAAAATGAAGAACTGAATTACATGAGCAGGCCCCAGCGATCTTTTGATCTCTTATCTCTCTCAGAAATATTTGAGAATGAAACCCTCATATAAGTAATTTATTTATAAATTATACCTGTACAGTTGTTCCAATAATTATAAATACTATAAAACATATCCCTTCATCCTCCACATGTAAAATGAGGAGACTGGATGATCTCTAAAATCCCTTTAGCTCTAAAATTCTGATGATGTACATGTGTAGGTCTCTGAGTTTCCTTACCTGTACCATGCTCTTATATTTGCATACCCTCCACTATTCACTCAACAAACATTTAAAGATCCCCTAAACATGGGCCACTGTTCTAGATGCTGAGATAGAGTAAAGAATGAGACAGATATGGCCTCTACCCTCAGTAATTCAAAGGGTTCTAAGAATTAAAGGAAACATTGCTATTTTTGAATACTGGAAATTCTATATGGTTCACATTTTTAGGTATGAAAATGATTTGCTGGGGAGAAAGAGTTACAATTCACGCAATTAATTAACATTTGTTTGACCCCCTGCTATGTATCAAGTGAAAGAGATAAACCAATGAACAAGTTGACACAGTCCTCATCCTCTTCAGTCTGTTAGAAGAGGTACACTTCAACCAATGATCCCATACATGCATGCATGCTAAGTCGCTTCAGTCGTGTCCGACTCTGTGCAACCCTATGGACAGCAGCTCACCAGGCTCCTCTGTCCATGGGATTCTCCAGGCAAGAATACTGGAGTGGGTTGCCATTTCCTTCACCAAATGCTCCCATAAATCAGTATAAAATTACAAATTTGTTTAGACTCAAGAGAGGTACTACATTGATAAGAAAGTTAATGTTGGGTGTGACCTAGTCTAGAGAATTGTGGGAGGATTCCCTAAGGAGATGACATTTGAGCTGAGATCTGAAAGTAGAGTGAATAGGTGTAAATTAGGCACCAGGGGAGAGAGAGTGCTTTCTTGGCATCATGTGCAAAGGCCCTGTGGCAGGAAGGGCATGGGAAATTTGAGAAACTAAAGGGAATGGGATGCAGCTGGACCAGATGGAGTGAGAAACAGTATTTTATTTACTTGTTTTTAATTGGAGGATAATTGCTTTACAATATTGTGTTGGTTTCTGCCATACATCAGCAAGAATCAGCCATGGTATACATATGTCCCTTCCCTCTTGAACCTCCCTTCCACCTCCTATCACATCCCATCCCACCCCTCTGGATTGTCACAGAGCACTGGGTTGAGCTCCCTGTGTCATAGAGCAAATTCCCACTGGCTATTTATTTTACATATGCTAATGTATACGTTTCCATGCTACACTCTCAATTCGTCCCGCCCTCTCCTTTCTCTGCTGTGTCCACAAGTCTGTTCTCTATGGCTGTGTCTCCACTGCTGCCCTGCAAATAGGTTCATCAGTAACATCTTTCTAGATTCCATATATATGCGTTAATGTATGATATTTGTTTTCTCTTTCTGACTTACTTCACTCTGTATAATAGTCTCTAGGTTCATCCACCTCGTTAGAACAGACTCAAATGCATTCTTTTTTAGGACTGAGTAACATACCACTCGGAGAAGGCAATGGCACCCCACTCCAGTACTCCTGCCTGGAAAATCCCATGGACAGAGGAGCCTGGTAGGCTGCAGTCCATGGGGTCGCTGAGGGTTGGACACAACTGAGCGACTTCATTTTCACTTTTCACTTTTCACTTTCATGCATTGGAGAAGGAAATGGCAACCCACTCCAGTGTTCTTGCCTGGAGAATCCCAGGGACAGGGGAGCCTGGTGGGCTGCCGTCTATGGGGTCACACAGAGTCGGACACGACTGAAGTGACTTATCAGCAGCAGCAACATACCACTATATCTATATCTATATCTATATATATTTCACAGCTCATTTATTCATTCATCTGTCGATGGACATCTAGGTTGTTTCCATGTCCTCAGTTCAGTTCAGTTCATTTCAGTTGCTCAGTCTTGTCCAACTGTTTGTGACCCCATGAATTGCAGCACACCAGGCC
>NW_011494732.1:9553794-9563810 GCF_000754665.1 Bison bison bison
CCCAAAAAAATAAAGTCTGCCACTGTTTCCACTGTTTCCCCATCTATTTTCCATGAAGTGATGGGACCAGATGCCATGATCTTAGTTTTCTGAATGTTGAGCTTTAAGCCAACTTTTCCACTCTCCTCTTTCACTTTCATCAAGAGGCTTTTTGTTCCTCTTCACTTTCTGCCATAAGGGTGGTGTCATCTGCATATCTGAGGTTATTGATATTTTTCCCAGCAATCTTGATTCCAGCTTGTGCTTCTTCCAGCCCAGTGTTTCTCATGATATACTCTGCATAGAAGTTAAATAAGCAGGGTGACAGCCTTCCATATCCTAGCTATTGTTAATAATGCAGAAGGAGCATTTTAGAAATAATCTTGGGGGAGGTGGGCAGGAGTGGTACCATGGCTTGTAGTTACCAAGGGCCTAAAGTTCTACCAACCAAGGGACAGTAATGGAGGGCTTTAGATGAGGGTAGGGAGTTTGACTTACTTTTCATAGAGGTTCCTCTAGTTTGATATGAAGATGGGTATAGAGGGTAAGGATAGAGGAAGACAGAGTTACGGACAGTGGTATGAGATGGGAGAACCACAATGGCAATTACCTAAGCTGATTGGACATAAAATAAGATGATTAAAACAAAACAAAAACACCCATGACCTTATCGGAATTATAGTGACAGGATGTGCTGCAGGCAGAGAAGAACATAGCTGTCATCGGGCAGACCTGAGTGAAGATCCTGGTTTCATACTTATAAATTATGTGACCTTGGACAAGACACACTTCACCTCTCTGGTCTCAGTTTTCCTATTCTCCAAAGTGTGTGTGTGTGTGTGTGTGTGTGTGTGTGTATGCTCAGTCATGTCTAACTCTTTGCAACCCCATGGACTGTAGCTCGCCAGGCTGCTCTGTCCATGGAATTTTCCAGGCAAGAATACTAGAGTGAGTTACAGTTTCCTACTCTAGGGGATCTTCCTGAACCAGGTATCAAATTGAAGTCTCTTGTGCCTCCTGCATTGGCAGGCAGACTCTTTACCACTTAGTCACCTAGGGCACTTAAGTATAAATGTATCAGTTAAAAGCTCTGGGCTTTTATCCCAATTATGACTTTTACCATCCACATACCCATGAGCAAGTCACGTCTACTCTCTGAGCCTCAGTTTCCTCATCTGTAAAAATGGGTTTTAAAAATACCTCTCTCTTTAAGTTACTGTGAGGATGGAATCAGATGACAGATGAAACGTGCTTAGCACAGGGCTAGGCACATAATAACATAAGGAGCTTGGCACACACATTCCCACCATGAGAGAACGCACACACATATCATGAATACACACATGTCAGGCCCAGATGGCACCTCTCTTCCCGTAGGAGTGGTAACTGTCTTGTAAAATTCCAGCTCACTTGCCTAAGCTTAACTTTAATGAAGCTAGAGTACAGTGATCCGTTGGTGTTTCTGCTCAGCGAACCTGTCAACAGGATGTAAGCCCAGGGAATCCGGCAACTAGGGGATTCTCCTGATGAGAGACATTTGCGTCCAGAGGATCTTAATATTTGTTTTAAACAGACAAATGTAGACATGAATTACTTAATGACTGTTTTAGGGTTTGGCATTGTTCCTGTATTGGTTTGCCTTTGTCTCTATGACATCTTAATTCTGTGTTTTATTTCACGGAGCTCTACATACAGGCTGGTGGCATATGGGAGCTCCCTCAGCAAAATCTCCAATGGAGATGGAGGAAGGGAAAGAGACCGAGAGAGAGAGAGAAAGAGAGAGAGAGAGAGTGCATAGGCTGTAGCTTCAAGGGTGTGCAGTGAAGGGAGGCTGGGGGGCTGAAGGTGAGAGAAATAGTCTAGATTTGCATGCATGGATATGAGAGATACACCAAACCCTCACCACCATGGGAACAAGATTTGCCACTGCTATTTGGAAGTCTAAACAGTGTCTTTTTCAATTTCCTAATCTGATGGATCACAATCAGAGATATTGTAAATTTCATGCTTGTCTATAATGCATGGAGGGGCCCAGCGAAGCTGACTCTGCTTTTCAAAGTCATCCCTGGCTGCATTAGAGTTGGGAGAGAGGAGCCAAGAAAAACAGATCAGACCCAGGTCCCTGACTGCCCCTGGGACTCCCCCTCCATCCTCCTAGCCTAGGTGTTGAGGACCTGTTAAGTCCTTAAATGTCTTACAAGGCTTGATCTGTTTCCTGCCTGTGTCTAGGGAGTCATCTCCTGTCAGTCTCCTCCACACTTACTCTGCTCTGCCCACATCAACTTCCTTGTTATTCCTCAAATATATCAAACTGCTCCACCTCAGGGCCTTGGTATATTCTGTTCCCACAAACACTTTCCTCCAGTAATCCTCATGGCTGACTCTTTCCCATCTCCGGGTACCTGGCCCACTCCCATCCAATAATGCCATCCACTCCCTCACCCTTTAGCCCTTTGTTCTGCTTTATTCTTCTTTTAAGCACTTACTACCACTTGACCTTATATTATTTCTTTCTTTCTTTATTATTTTTCTCCCCCATGAGAGCAGGGGGCTTCATGCTATTCATTGCTGTACTGAGAAGGAGCTCAAGAAATCTGCTGAATGAATGAATGAGAGTATGGCTTTGGTTTTTAGTCACATGCACCTTCTTCCACTTTGTGCATTCATTTCCCATTGGTTTATTTTCTCTTTGACATGTATGGGCTCACTCTGATCACCCCACCGTCGGTGGCTGCTTGAGGAATGCAGACTGGATTTCGTTTTAGCCAGAACTGGACCATGAAGGACAAGAAACCTAATGGCCCAAGCCCAAGACTGTATCCTTGAGCCGCTGACAGGGGAGTTGGGAGATTTTAAGGGCAGTTCCTTCCTACAGGCCCCCTTCATTAGCACTGACTAAGATCCCCACAAATAATGCCCCCCTTCTCCCACCTGAGAGTTTAGCCCCATAAAAAGATTCTGGAAAAAGAAAAGCTCTTTCCTGATACTCTACAAGGGATAAAGGCCTTATTCATTCTGATCATTCCTTGCATTTGTAGGTAATATTGATGAAATAAAAGAATCATTCCCATTTCACAGCTGAGATAACTAACAATTACAGTATGATGATAAGCAAGGATTCCAAGCTTCACTGAGGATCTCTTTCTCTGACTTTCCACATCCCCCTTTCTTTATTCCTATCTACATTACAGTGCTAAGACTGCCTCACACACACGCACTCATGCTTACGTCTCCCATTGCTGCTAAATTCCAAGGCCCTCAAATGAAAAGACTGCATTTCATTCATTTTTTCCTCCCCGATGGGCCTGGCACGTAGTAATAATAAGAACGATCATTTATTATTAATAGTAAGAGCTAACATTGATGGAGCCCTCACAGCGTGCCAAACAGCAGCTTTCCATAAATTAGTTCATTCAGTCCTCCCAACAGCTCTTGAAGGTGGCTGCTATTATTAGCCCTATTGTACAGATGAGGAAACTGAGATTGAGAAGGTCAGGGTGCTTGCCAAAAGCCACTGGAGCTAGTGAGTGTCTGCAAACAGTAAAAGGAAACAATTCTTTTAATTAGTTTGCCTTGGGGGCCTGTTGAATTTTTAAAACAGCTCTGTACAAATCTCCACTGGCTCTTTTAGGCAACTGTAGTGAGAATGATCTCACCACAGCCCCGTGAGATGAGTGTTTTATCTATGGGGAAACTGAGGCATGAAGAGGTAGAGTGACTAGCAGATTCAAAAACTACGAAGTAGCCTTGCAGGATGTCATACTGGGTACATCTGACTTCAGAGCCCAGGCTCTTTATTGCCCTACCTCTTCCACCCCAGAAATAGTCTCTCGCACCTCAGAGAAAGTCTTAGTAATAAATAAGTATTGAACTCTGGTTTTGTTAAGCCCCTGCGAACTCTTCCACCTCACAGGAAGGTAAATTGAGCCACTCTGAAAGAAAGGATAATTTAAAAAGTGTGTAGTGCCCTTGCAGGATGACCAAGGTGCCCATGGAGCAGAAGGCACCTAACCCAGACTTTTATTCTCATTTATAGGATGGAAGAGATGTCCCCACCTCTGTGGTGGCCTGGAGTTAACAGGGACTCATATAGGTTTGGAAAGTACTTCCAGGTGGGATTAAGTTCAACCTCCTGTCCATGGGCCAGCCTACAGGGCCACTCAGCCAACCACACAGATCTCTATATTTAGAGAGCTTCATTCTGACACTGTGCTGTGCTGTGCTGTGCTGTGCTTAGTCGCTCAGTCATGTTTGACTCTTTGCAACCCCGTGGACTGTAGACCGCCAGGCTCCTCTGTCCATGGGGATTCTCCAGGCAAGAATACTGGAGGGGGTTGCTAGAATCAAATCTATTTGCAGTGTGTGTGTGTGTGTGTGTGTGTGTCTGTCTGTCTCCCAGTCTCCCAGGTTGCACTGATCAGCGTCCTCAACCTGACAGGATGGGTTTGGGTTGGAGAGGGCTAATCTGATGCTGAGTTTGGGTCATGAGTACTCATTCAATTAATGCACGTAAGTTTCATTGAACATTTACCGCAGCCTGGGTCTCTAAGACAGCACGGTTGCCAAGTGAATATGGCAGTGTCAGAAATGATCCCCTCACTGACCCTGTACAGCATTCACCAAATTCACCTTTCAGAAGGAGAAAGGCTTGACCCAAACAGTAACACTCCTTTTGCAGAGAAAACGTTCATTCATCGCCGGACAAGCATTTTCCCTGACCTTTGTCTATTGGCTCTTAACCATAGGAAATGGCCTCCCATCAGCCCCTTATTCTGCTCCCAAAGACAGAGTCAGCACAAATGTGCTAACTGATCTCTTGGCATGAAGGGGAGTCTTGAATTAAATGATTCAGAGGCATTTTCCCTGCCTAACAATTTGGCTATCTTTCCCTTTTTGCAGTAAAATCTCTGATAGTTTGGAATTTATGATCCTTTAGACAGGAATTGGGCTGAAATCTGCTTCTGGACTATTCTGTAGGGAAAGGATTTTTGAAGAAAATTAATAGCTTGCCAAAAAAAATAGGAAAGGGAATGCTTACTTTATTTAAGGTGGGGGGGGTCACCTCTCTAGCCCTTTATAAACGCTCCTGTATCTACGAACAATTGATATGCTAATTACAGACAACAGTTACATATTTATTGTCTTCAACTACTCTTCAATGATATGATTATTATTACAGTTTGAATTGGCCTGCAACACTAGATTACCCACTCTGAGCCTAAACTTCTTGGATACAAACTTTTCTGGCCTAAGGAATTTAAAAAGAGAATTAATTAGTGCCAGGAAAATTACTATACTTCTTTGGTAGGGTCAAAAGAGGCAGTCTCATACATCTCAAGTACCTTGTTGATTCATGCTGGCTCTCTTCCACCTGGTAGGTGGTGAGGTTTGCCTGGCATAGCCCCCGTTAGAGCCTCCATCCTGGAATAACCACTCACAGATGACCCTTTTTACCTTTGATATGAACTATAAATTATATAGTCGCTCTAGATTTGATGGACTAGGGGATTAAAACTATGGTTTTCAAGGAGTTAGAACCTTGGCTAGACTGCTCGTGCTTGGTCATCGCTATACAATCTGAAAGGATAATCCATAAGGATACTGTACCAATCAATTCTGAATTCAGACAGTTCTTTACCAGCCCTCCAACCACCCTCAATTGAAAGTGCTGGATCAGAAAGCAGCTAAACTTCCTGAGTGCTAAGTCACTTCAGTCGTATCTGACTCTTTGCAACACTATGGACTGTAGCCCACCAGGCTTCTCTGTCCATGGGATTCTCCAGGCAAGAGCACTGGAGTGGGTTGACCCAGAGATCGCACCCGCAGCTCTTACATCTCCTGCCTTGGCAGGCTGATTCTTTACCTCTAGCGCCACCTGGGAAGCCCAACCTTCCCCCCTGGAAGGAAATACGGGAACTTAGGGAGGAAAATATTGGACAGCTCTCATCCTACCCACTCCATTTCAATGCAGTTGCCTGTTAGGAGTTGAAAACTCACAATTTTTATGGTCAGCATTATTAGGGGGAGAAATGGATAGACAGGAAAAACACAATCAATGTGTATTAAACAATCACTATGTCCCTCACACTGTGGGAAGTGCTTCACCTGACTCAATTCTCCTAACTCACTGCCTGAGATGGCTACTATTGTTATTTCTATTTTCAAGCTGACAAAATAGGCTCAACTAGGTAGAGCCACTTGCCTAAGGCACTTGGCTAAATGGCAGAACCAGGGAATCCAGGTTCCTGTGAAGCACAGTTCTGAGCTTTTAACCACTGTGATATACTGCCTCCCACTCTGCTATGCTGTTCTGGCATTTGAGTCAGACATCTGCTTGCAACTTGATACATTATAAAGATATTGCCTCATCAAGTATACCTCACAGAAGGGGAGAGGGAGAGGGACCAGGGGGTGCTTTGCTTGGAGAAAGGTTGTATGATGTATGCATATTGGTATGAAATCAACGAATTGAATGTAAGCTTCTATCCTGGTACTAAATTATCTTCAGAAATAGATTTAAAATATCCTGGGGAAGTTCATTCAGGGGATATTCCTCATCTATAAACAACTATTAAGTGTGTAACAAACAGGACTGGCTGGAGGTTCATCCTCCCCCTTCCCCAGCTCTTTTGGAATGACTGTGAGCTGGGCCTCATTCATGAAAGGAGACAACATTTCTGATGAGACAAAGCCCCCAGACTGCCTGTGGAGGAAGCTGCTGGGCCCAGATGATGCTATGCCTGTGCCTCTGTTTCTTTCCTTCCTAAGAACTCTGCTTTAGAAACACGGTACTTTTATCATTAAGTACAGAACATTACAAAGGAGATAGAAACTGACCATCACTGGATGTGGATGGTGTGGGTGAAAATGGGGTGTTTCAGGTTTTGTAGCCAGTCTGTTAAGAGACAACTCCAACCCAGCCCTTCTTGAAGACTTGAATACAAATGTTCCCTGCTCACTCTCTACCCCAAACCAGGAGTAACAGCTACAAAACTGGAATCTATTCTACAGAAAGGCCACGCCTGTTTAATAAGACGATCCTTTCAGCATGATATAATTCAGGGGCTAAATGCTCAGACTTTCACCTTGGGAATGGGTTTTCCGGGGGTAGAAGACTAGGGACAGTAAAAGATACCAGGAGTGAAATGATACCTGGGTGGGGAGGGTTGGCTATTGTAAGAGTTTCATATGAATTAAATTAGGATTTGCACAAAGCCTCAGAAAGCATGACAGTTGGGAAACCTTGTGAGCAATTAATATGATTGAGAGTATGACTAGGAAAAAAAGGCATGATACTAACAGACTGACAGACAAAGGGTGAAGGTACCAAGCAAGGTGGACATAAGGTATGCTCATCTAAATTAAAATACCACCAGGAATCTGCTGTCCTCTTCCTGCACCCCTGAAATATGTGGAAGACTCTGGACCGACTGCCACACTTCTAGTTTCCAATGAAATTTCCTTCAGTCCCTTTTACAAGGGCATATTCTGTGGCCAACACAGCACTGATGTGCCAACAGTAGGTGCACTCCGAAGGTGGAATGGATGGCAGAAACCAGGAAGATAAAACCACTGACGTCAAAGCTCTCTACAAAGGACCTCCTTCTAAGCAGAGAAACATCAGCTTTTGGTGGTACTTGGTGTTACTGTTCCTCTTCTCCAGCCTGTGTCAGAGGATATCCCCTTATCCCAGACACAAATACTCGCTGCTCCTGCTGCCACTTACAGCCTGCTACATCCTGCTGGTTGTCATGTTTCTAGTCCACCCTTCTCCAACATGGGACACCCATTTTTCTAAAGACCTGTATGAGCCAGGTCCCTATCAGACTATGAAAAGTTCTCCAGTCTGAGTTTGATTCTTAAGATATGACTCCCCGTTGGTCCTCCACCGTACACCCACTGGAAAGTTCAGCTGCAACTGTGCCAGACCAGGCATTCTGTCTGAAGCCCTTTCCCAGACATGTTATCAATCTACTCCCTAATGAAGCCTGTCAGGATTAATAAATCCTCTAAGTGGTCTTCCCTGGACCACTTCTTTCTTTTTCTCCCACCCAACCACTCATCCAACACCAGCAAAAGAGAGTTTTCATACAACCTTGATTTTTCCTGACAGAGGGCACAGCCTTCTTCCTTTCATTCCCAAACTCCTCTAAACTGAATGATTTATGAAAAGAATTGGGTCTTCTCTGTCTTGGAATGCTTCCGTTGCACCCAACCTCCTCTCTGTTTCACCCCACATCTTCTTCACCCTCTTTCTGCTCTTCTTTCATCTCTTCCCTCACTCTCCCTCCATCACACTACTCTACCGCCACATAAGGACTGGCTCTTTTGCCTGAGTTCAAAGCAATCAGACTTCTTTTGAAAAAACAGATTAAACTCTTCTGAGATCATCTTCCTGATCTTGGGAGCTCCTCCCTGACTCCTGAGCCCAGAGTCCTGGTTTTGGATGCTGGAGACTAGGTAATTCAGCAGCAGCAATAGCCAGAAAGGCAAAGAGGAGGGTGCTGTTTAGGGTGTATTTGAGGGAACAGCATATGGGCTTTTGTCAAAACATTCAGAGCTCCCTAGTTTCTGAGCTGAGTATAGAAATGTGCCACTGTATCTGAACAAGGCTTGAGCTAGTTCAATCTTCATCTTTTCTTGTACAGCACCCCCGACCGCCTCAATTCCACCATTTGTTCACCCCCTGTCCTTGGAGCTCTGTGATACCAAGAAAAGTTTCTCAGTCAAGTCATCTCCCACTACCACCACCCACCCAAAGACAGCAAAGCCTCTCAAACAGCAGCTGCCAGGTCAGCCGGTTGAGCATTGCTCCCCCTAAAGACTCTCTGTCCCTTCTCAACAGCCTCCACCTCACACAAGCAATTAGTTCCCATGTTCCAGCGGGAGATACAGAGTAGTGATGGGAAAAGACAGGCGCCCTGGCCCAGCTGCCTGCATCCACCCCTCAGGGCTTGGGGCACAGGCCAGAAAAGGGGGACTGCCAGGGTCTCCCCTCTTAAGCAGGAGGTCATTACCTTGGCAGCGGCTTGCGGGCCGTGATACTGGCGACAATGATGCTCTCTGGACGCGGGGTGGCCACGGCTTTAAAGGTTCCTCGCCAGAACTTCTCAAAAAGCTGTTTCTCTCCTTGCTGAACGCTCGCCATAGCCAACCCAAAGGGCCCGGGGCTCCCGGGCGCTGTCCGAAGTGCTGAAACGTGGATTCCAAAAGGGGGCTCACCGGGCTCGGTCCCTGTCCGTTTGAAACAGAGAAGGGTGGGGTGCGAAAGACAGGGGTTCAGGGCGGGGGATGGGGCGCCTCCGCCCGGGCCAGCAGGGGAGAAAGAAGGCTTGTCCGCCGGTTCCTTTCGCTTTCTGGGTCAGCTCTGGGCTGCGCTCTGACTGGCGGAGCCTCCGCGCCCCAGGAAAGGAAGGGAGGACTGGCTTTCTCGGCAGCGCCGGAGAGAAGAGGCGCCGGGGTCGTCTGTGTGTGTGCGTGCGCGTGTGAGCTCCGGCGCGCCCGGGTTTTGTCTCTCTCACAATGTGACGTTGGAAGAGGAGGCTGGTCGCGCGAGCTGCACTTTCCTCCCCCCTCTCCGCCTCTCCTCCTCCCCACCCACTCCCTCCTCCTCTGTCTCAGCCTCCTGCCGCCATCTGCATAACAAAAGCCCGCAGGTCTAGGGAGGAGAAAGGGCGGGGCGTGCGCCTGTCACCAGGGCCCCGCGGCTACGGAGTTGCAGCGCTGACCCCAGAGAAAAGCAATCCCGGCACCCGAACTGAACCAGGCGTGAGATCTTGCTTTCCAGCTCCCTCGCCTCCCCCTCCGTTGCGGACTTTGCCCCAACCCTTTCTTGCGTGCCCTCTGGGCCTGGCCACCTCCTTACCCAACCCCTTCTCAAGTCCTGTAGAAGATCCTCTATTGGGGGAGGTAGAAAAAACTTAATCAACCCACCTAAGTCACCCTGCCCCCCCGGACCCCGCCTCACTTCTGAGAGGGACTGTCTACAGCAGCAAAGCGGTAGGGGTGGAGTCTTCTGAATTCCTCTTTGAGCCTGG
>NW_011494732.1:9563910-9579223 GCF_000754665.1 Bison bison bison
GGTGCCAAGCGAGATCCTCACCACCCAGAAAGTGCCATTTGATGGACAATCCGTCACCAATTCGGCCTCTCGCCATCTGCCGAGCCGGCCCCGCCCGCAGAGGGGTGCAGCGTTACATCTGTGCATGCGGCTCTAAGGGATGTCTCTTTGTGCCTCACAGCCAGCCAGCCCAACGTCCCGCTGCCAAACTCATCCAAAGGAAAGAGTGCCCCCATCCCGCCCCTTCCCATCCAGTCTTGGGGAACTCTGCTGCAGCCACTTTTTCTTAATACTGCATGTCTCAGGAGAGGAGTCCCATTTGGAGAAGAAAGGTCTTGGGGGAGGGATCTGAGGGGAAAATTGGAGGATTATAGGGGGATAGTTACTTTTCTGTCTCTCTCTCCATCTTCTACCCCCTCCCAGTCCAACCCTAGTCTCAGAAAGTGGAAGTTTAGAATCACAATAAGACCTAGAGGCAGAGGATATGGGCAGAATTTCTGTCCTTCACCCCCAGGGTTTTCAATAAGAAAGACATGCGGGACCCCCTTAGCCCATCTCTCCCTTGGAGTCCTTTTATCTCAGCAGAGTTGTTACTCCCACTCCCCAGACCTCACATTCCTGGAAGGAGGCTTTGCCAAGTCTTAAAGGCCTCCCAGCTCCTGGCAGTGTGTCTTGGACACGGGAATAAACTTCCTGCTGATGGTGATAGCCATAGGGACCCAAGGGACCAGGGCACCATTGTGAACTTCTGAAATTCTTTAAAAGAAAATCGGAGGAGGATATGAGAGAAAGGGTAGGCGGAAGGCAGTGCGAACTCTGAAGTAACAGAGTATCCTTCCAGAAATGTATCTGCATTTGGATTTGGATTTGGACATTTGCCTGCCTGCTTGTGACAGTGCCTGAGAGCACTGCTCACTCTGCAGTGACCCCTTCTGGTCAACAACTAGAGATGCATTTGCTGCCTTCTTAAACTGGGTTGCCCTGCCAGCAGGTGGAGGTAGGGGCTGGGGAGCTTGGACGTGAAGGAAAGGGAAGGCTAGGCTCAGATATGTTCCCTTCCCTCCCTCCTGCCTCAGGTTTCCCACTCACTGATCACTCTCAGGTACTATTTCCCACTCTGAAATTGATGTCATTCGAAATGCCGTTGAGAACTGGCTCCTTAAGTAGTCGGAGATATTTGAGACCATCCTTAGTCATGACATTGGGGCTCTGAATTGAATCACTTGCAGGGAAGAGGTAAATGAGATCCTAGCCCCCTGCAAGAAAAAAAAATCAACATTTCCCAGCCTGTTCCTGTTCTAATTCTTTAGAATGTTGATAAAGTTCCAATTTTGTACAATATTGTCTCTTTTGAACACGAATAGCAGCCAGGTAATGTGGGAGGGGAAGCTGTTATTATTGCATTTTAAAGGTGATGAAGCTGAGACGTAGGATGGTCAAGTGACTTGCCCCAGGTGATTTGATATGAGCAAAGGGAGTCTGTACAAAATACAGTGGCATTGCTGACTCAATGAACATGAGTTTGAGCAAACTCTGGAAGATAGTGAAGGACAGGGAAGCCTGGCGTGCTGCAATTCGTGGGGTCGCAAAGGGTTGGACACAACTTAGTGATTGAAAAACAGAATACAGACTCTGGTTTTGCTTGGGGGCTAGTAGAATCTTGGGATACTAGGTACCCCATGGTGACACAGTGTGAAAACTGTCAGATACCAAAGGAGTCACATACTGAGAAGCACATGGTATTGAGTCTTCGAAGCTGGGAGTGCTGGATGATAAATTCTTGAGCTTCACAGCCAGATTTCCTGGGTTCAAATCCCACCACTAATTGGTTAGAGTTGGGACTCCAATTAAAATCAATTTGCTAGCCATTTCTAGAGAGTGCTTCTTTACCTGAATGGTATTGCTCTTTCACTAGAAAAATGGGAGATCAGGGAGAAATGATTTTAGGATTTGCAAACTCAGGCACTCTAGAGCAAGAACTACAGAGATTTTTATACATCCTTCTCTCTGATGATCCAAAAAGGCAGCATCACTAGGTCAGAGAAATAGCTATGCTTCTAAAGCAGTTCAGACTCTACCTAACTGACACTACTGTATTATTGGGGTAAACCCCTTACTTTCTCTGTCCATAAATTTTCTGAGTATAATACAGCTAATCATTACCTACCATCATCAAGGGACATCAGGGTACCTGAAAGTCTATACCCATTTCCAAATGTCCAGTGAACAGTGAGTGATTCAAATAATTACTTAGATAATGGGAAATATGATAATGAGCCCAATTCATCTGTCTTTGTGTCCTTAAAAAGGATCATACTAAACTATTCAAATTATAAGATACTGTAGTTCTTCATATAGACTTTTGGGGAGAAAAAAATGATTTTACTACTCTGGGCTTACTAATCCTCACTTCTTGAAAGCTCTATCTTATGTCTAATTTGAATATAGCATTTGCTGTTTTTTATCCTTTTCTCTTCTAGACTATGGAAATACACTGCTCCGAACGCTCCTGGACTGACAGAATAAACCAGGAATTCTCCTCCCCTGACTGCATAGTTCCCCAAGAAATAGACTGTCTTAGATAATAATAACTGCATGTATTGCATAAGTGTTACTATGTTTTATGTTCTAGTCACCATTTGTGTTAAACTTTCATAAACGTTATCTCATTTAGGGTAGAGACTTAGATAGACGTTTCTCCAAAGAAGACATCCAGATGGCCAACAGGCACATAAAAAAGATGCTCAACTTCACTATTAGACAAAGGCAAATCAAAACTACAATGAGTTCACACCAGTCAGAATTATTGTTGTTGTTTAGTCGCTAAGTCATATCTGACTCTTTTGCAACCCCCACAGAGTAGCCCACCAGGTTCCTTCTGTTCATGGGATTTCCCAGGCAAGAATACTGGGGTGGATTACCATTTCCTTCTCCAGAGGATCTTCCTGACCCAGGGATTGAACCTATGTCTCCTGCATTGGCAGGTGGGTTCTTTACCACTGAGCCAACAGGGAAATGATCATCATTAAAATGTCTACAAACAATAAATGCTGGAGAGGGTGTGGAGAAAAGGGAATCCTCCCAAATTCTTGGTAGGAATCTAAATTGGTACTGCCACTATGGAAAACATCATGGAGGAGCCTCAAAAAATTAAAAGTAGAGTTGTTATATGATCTAGCAATCTTATTCCTGGGCATAAATCAGGAAAAGACTCTAATTTGAAAAGTTACATGCATCCCAAGTTCAGAGCAGCACTATTTACAACAGCCTAAATGTTCATTGACAGATGAATGGATAAAGAAGATGTGGTATATATATATCCATTGTGTACACACACATACACACACACACACAACGGAATACTCCTCAGCCATAAAAAGGATGAAA
The DNA here is from genome assembly GCF_000754665.1 of Bison bison bison. Taxonomy (NCBI): domain Eukaryota; kingdom Metazoa; phylum Chordata; class Mammalia; order Artiodactyla; family Bovidae; genus Bison; species Bison bison. Next base: position 9,567,277 of record NW_011494732.1, read on the forward strand.
TAATGTCATCTGCAGCAACATGGATGGACTGAGATGTTATCACACTAAGTGAAAGTAAATCAGAAAGAGAAAGACAAGTATCATACAGTATCACTCATACGTAGAACCTAAAATATGATGTAAATGAACTTATTTACAAAAAGAAACAGACTGACAGATATAAAAAACAAATTTATTGTTACCAAAGGGGAAAGAGGAGGAGGGATACATTAGGAGTTTGGGATATGGCAAATACAAACTGCTTTATATAAAATAGATAAATAACAAGGTCCTACTGTATAGCCTAGGGAACTATATTCAATACCTTGTAATAACCAAATGAAAGAGAATATAAATATCTGAATCACTATGCTGTACACTAGAACTGCTGCCAAGTCACGTCAGTCGTGTCCGACTCTGTGCGATCCCATAGATGGCAGCCCACCAGGCTCCCGTCCCTGGGATTCTCCAGGCAACAATACTGGAGTGGGTTGCCGTTTTCTTCTCCAGTGCATGAAAGTGAAAAGTGAAAGTGAAGTCGCTCAGTCGAGTCCGACTCTTCATGACCCCATGGACTGCAGCCCATCAGGCTCCTCCGTCCATGGGATTTCTCAGGCAGGAGCACTGGAGTGGGGTGCCATTGCCCTCTCCTAGAACTAGAGAACTAGAACTAACACTAGAACTAACATACTGTAAATCAACCATATACTTCAATTAAAAAGAAGCTTCTCATTTAATCCTTGTCAACAACTCTATAAGAAAGGAACTATCATATCTGAATTTTGATTTGGAAACTGACTTTCAGAATGGGAAGACAGTTCAGTGTGTGGAAAGACCACATATTGGTACACACAAAGAAGGGGCTGAAGACCAGAGAACACAGTGATGGAAGAATGGAAGGAAAAAATGGAAGTTAACGGTGGAGGAATACACTCAATGCAATGAAATGAGAAAATTGCCATTATTCTGCCCAGTTTTAAAAGCCAATGATATTGTATCATTATTTATCAAAGTGGGATTCCTTGGAACCCTGGTGGCACCACCCCTCAGAAGGTTGTAGGTGATACCCAGCAGATGGAGTACTAAATAACATCAGAGCACATGGTTACATATGGTGAGAAAGTATTCCTTTTATCACTTGTCTTCCTAGTCATTAGGTTAGTTACCTCCAGAAGTAAATCTCCATATTCTGATTTTCTGAAAATGTCTTGAACACATCTCTTAGGACTTAATTTCAATGGTGAAAAAATGACTTCAGATTCAGAAGCATGGGCAATTAGCATTTGATAATACTGCTCTGTTTTCACTGAATTTATTTTTGTAGTTATCTTCCATTATTGACATGTGACACTAGTTTTTCATTTCTAAAATGTCTCCTTTAAGGACATTTATTAGGTAAAGAAGTGAGTCACTTCTAACCAACTTTTTACTATAGAAATTTCAAACATATTCAAAAATAAAGAGACTAGCATAAAGAGCTCCTGTGTAGCCATTTCTAAGTTCAACAATTATCAACACCTAGTTGCTCTTTTTAATCCTATTCTGGCCCTCTTTCCACACTCCTAAATTACTTTGAAGTATATACAAGACATTGTATTATTCTAGCCAGTTGTAAATATTGCAGGATGTATCTCAAAAAGATAAGAATTGCCTTTTTTTAAAGCATAATGGCCATATCATTATCATACTAGACAAAATTAACAATAATTCCTTAATATCATCAAATATCCAGTCAATGTCTCCTTTTCCCCAACTGCCTTTTAAGTGTTTTTTGTTTGTTTGTTTATTGGTTTGTTTGAACTGGGTTTCAAATAAGGCTCATTCATTGTGGTTGATTGATGCTATTCCTTAAGCATGCTTTTCTCTGTAAGTTCCCCCACCACACAGACACACATATACATACATGTAATTCCTTTTCTTTTTCTCCTTTATTTTAAATTTTATTTTATTTTTAATTAGAGGAAGAATATGGAACACCTCATGAATTTGCATGTCATCCTTGCGCAGGGGCCATGCTAATCTTCTCTGTATCATTCCAATTTTAGTATATGCTGCTGAAGCGAGTCCATCTTTGTTTTTTATAAGAAACCTGGTTGTTTGTCTAGTAGAATTCCCCACAGTCTGTATTTTCCTGATTGCATACCTGTGGCATAGATGACGTGTTTCTCTGCACCCTCTATTTTCTATTAAGTAATGGTAAGATCCAGAAGTTTAATAAGATTTTAGTTCAAAAGAAATTCCACCAGAAGGTTAATAATGTATGATTTTTTTCTTTTCTTGTGATGCTAGCTGACACTGAAGATCTTTGCTTAATTTATTAATTTATTAGAGGTTGCAAAAAATGGTGGTGTTCTAATCCATCATTTATTCTTATGTTTGAATACACTTGTGGAAGTTTTGACTTTTAGTCAAATATTTTACATAATTAAAAAATAAAGTTATATTAAAAAGTAATCCCTAAAAATCAAGAATAAAAGTAAATACACTTCAATGTGATTTTATTTCAGTGGACTTTAAAACACAGTAGTTTGAATATATACCCAAGTGAGATGTTAAAACAAAATCTGAAACTGATTTCAGTAGTAATCATATTATAGGCGGTAGTGTAAGTATGCGTGTTCTGAAACATGTATATAGTGGGATAGAGAAAATGAGTAATTATGTTGGTGTCACTAAACTTGGATTTTTGGCATATCAGAAAGGAGATACAAATGTGATATTTATGATTTATGAGAAAAACCTGCAGCCCTTATTTGAGCTAGAGATACCAGCAGAAACTCATGATATACTTTTTGTCTTAAAATATAATTTCCATCTCTAGTACCTTCTGCTTTTAAAGACAGAATGCAACTTCTGAATGTGCCTCGCTTTGTCTTGTCTGTTACTTCTTTTCTCTTGAAAGGAGTACAGGAGTCTCTCCTGGAATGCTCAGAAGCAGAAGACAAAGGCAACTGACCTTTGGTTCGGAGAAAAAAATAAAAGGACAAGAAAGAGAAAACCGAAGCTGTTCTTCTTAATAGGTCCCTGTAAACTGCAGATCTGGAGGCAAAGCTGAAGCCAGGCATCTTCTGCACCCAAGTGCTTTGGGGTTAGCTCTCAGCAGCAGGACCCCCTCTATTGTCTTGCCCCTGGATTGGACGTTGCAGAAATAATACCAAACAAATCGATAGTCAGTGTTGTGATGTGACCACAGTTGTTAATGCATCATTTTCCTCCTGGAAATTTAGTCTACCTTACAGGCTGGCCAGATTCTAAGCAAGCTCCTGCCAACTCAAAGCCCAGAGTAACTTCCAATGCATTTAATCTTTCCTCTCTGTGCGAGAACTTTACGAACATCTTTATGTTTATTCCCCATGGTGGCCCTCTGAAGCAGGTTATGTTTAAATAAATGAAGGGATTGTCTGACAGTATACAGCCAGAATGTCTAGCGAGCATTCTCTTTTACTTTTCTCTGGGGGTCATGATTAAAATAAATAAATTAAAATAAATTTTGTTTTTAGAAAAATGATAAATGCCATTAAAAAAAATCCTTTTCAACTAGACTTTATGGAAGATTCCCTAGATCTATGATTCAGGAATTTAAGCAACAAGCTTAAGACTTGCAGCCCCATCTCCTTCAGGGGATCTTTATATGAGGCTGGGCAGTACATACAGGCCTTGAAGGACTGGGATTCCTGTCCTCATTAAACTTGGGCAACTCAGGACCTCCCTGGTGGTGTAGTGGTTGAGAATCTGCCTTCCAATGCAGGGACGCGACTTTGATTCCTGGTAGGGGAACTAAGATCCCCTGTGCTGAGGGGCAGCTGAGCCTGTGCACCACAACTACTGAGCCCGCATGCCACAACTAGAGAAGCCTGTGTGCCCAGTGTAGCCAAAAAGAATAAAAAGAAACATGGGCAACTCATTCTTAATTCTTGCCTAAGTTTTTCCACCTGAAATCATATGGTTGGGTTCTCAGAGGCCTCCAACTGGCAGCCCACAGGATAAATTTCTGGCCAACAGACGTGTTCTATTTGAAGCCCACAGAGTATTTCAAAGCAGAGAATTTCAGTGACTAGAAGTCACAGGCAAATGCTTTCCTTTTCAGCACAGACCCCACCATTCCTAATTACATCTCATCCAGCCTTCCTCAGGCATAAACATTTTCCCTCTCAACCCAGTGGCAACTCCTAGACTTGGGCATCTCTAAGGGCCCTCCCAGGGGTGACATTCTACAATTTCTTCATGACTTTGTTTGCTTGGAATAGTCATAATAGTCATTTTAAACATAGCACAAATTTAGTATTTGTTGAGTGATTGCTATCTCTACCTTTGCTTTGGATTAAGCATGAATCATCTGTTCCCTCCTCATAACAATCCAAGGATGAAGCTATTATTGTGATGCACCCTTTGCATACGTGGAAACTGAGGCTTTGAGGTCACACAGGTGATGGCAGGTGGAACAGCTACCTAGGCTGCAACTAAACAAACAAAAAAAGATCCTGAATGCTACAATGGAGACGGAAGATCCCACATGCTGCAACAAAGACCCAGCATGGCCAAATAAATACTTTTTTTATTTAATAAAATAAGCAAAGATTCTGATTCAATTGGTCTGAAGTGGTGCTTGGTAATTCTTTTAAGCTCCCTGGGTGATTCTAATGTGCAACCAAAATTGAAAAACTGTGTGTTCCAGTGCTTTTCAAGAATCACTTTGGGATCTTGTTAAAATTTAGATTCCGATTCATTAGGTCAAAGGTAGAACCAGAGATTCTGTATTTCTAAACAGCTCCCAGGTAATGCCATGGATGCTAGTCCCCAGACCTCCTGTGGAATAGCAAGTTTTTTTAAAAGCCAACTCTGGGCCTGGTATGACCCAGATTACATGCTTGCTAAATGTTGGCTCAGAAGTAATAAGGACATTCAGTGTGTTGTGGAGTAAGGGGACTTGATCCAGTGGTTGGAGGAAATTCACAAACATCCTAGAAAAAGCAAGGGGCCTGAGGTGAATAACTCTTTAGAGTAGCTCCTGTGGTTCACAGAGATGGAAATTTGGAAGGTCTGAGTGTAATGATAATTGTGAGCTGGAGTCCCATAGCTGGAAGTCAGCTAGAGTCTGGGTTCATGCATGCAGGTTTGAGTTACACAGGAATCAAAGCTATAGGGCTAGGGAGTGAACTTTTGCGGACAAGGCTGGGGAACTCCACTAATTTATTTGGGAAGTACTGACTGAATGTCTTGTGGAGCATAGGGGTCCTAGGCACTGGTGTCTAATGAAAATCATAGCCTCTGCTTTCAAGGAGCTCTTAATCCAGGAGCAGGGGGACAAAGCATTAAAAAGACAAAATTCAGAATTCAGAGCCACCAGCACGCTAACGGGGAGAGCTTTCAGAAAGGGTCCTTGGCCCAGCCCAAGGGAGTTATGGGAAGATTTTTAAGGGAACTAACTCAGCTGAGCTGAGTTGTGAAACAGAAATAAGAGTCATTCAGGAGAGGTGGTAGGAGCAGAGAGTGTCCTAGGCAGAGGGGGAGAACACAGGCTACAGCACGGAAAGAGAACGGAGTCTCTTCCCAGAAGTAGCTCAGTTTACAGGCCCTGGGGCTGGAGATACAGCCAGAGAAGAAGCTGGAGCTATAGGAAGGGCATGTCATCGGTACTTCTTTTTTCTTTCTTTCTTTCTTTTTTAAAAAAATTATGTATTTTTTAATTGAAAGATAATTGCTTTACAGAATTTTGTTGTTTTCTGTCAGACACCAACATGAATCAGCCATAGGTATACATACGCCCCCTCCCTATTAAACCTCCCTCCTATCTCCCTCCCCATCCCATTCCTTTAGGTTGATACAGAGCCCCTGTTTGAGTTCCCTGAGTTATACTTTTTGAAGCCAGAGCCCTATGGGATCAATGAAACCTATGAAGTTCTCTGAAAAGTTCTTGCTTACCTGTCTATGTGCATTATCCTGGGATAAAACTTGAATAAGACTGTCCAAGAGATTACAGATACCTGGCTAGGTAAGAATCCCTGGGAGCTATAGACAGGGTCTCACTGTGCAGGCAAGGGAATGTCACAGACACAAGAGTGGGGGTCTTAGGGATAGAGGAAGAAACTACTATTCTGTTCTTTTCTTCCCCCTGAATCTCTGCACATCAGTTCTCTCTGCTTAGGATGCTTTCTCTTCCCGCTGCCACCCACATCTCACCTATTTTAAGTCTTTTTCATCCTTCAGATCTCAACTCAGAATCTTTCCTCCTTGGAGAAGACCAGCTTCCTCCCATGATACACACGTATAGCTCATTTGAAACAACTGCCACACATTGTGATTATATAATAATAAAACTCATCACCAAAACTATCTGCTCCCCTCCCAACTACTAAAATAAATAGTCTTTGTTGAATGGTATCATCCATCGTGTTCATAGCTATAATCTCCACACTGTGAATGGGTCCTGGCACATAGTGGAGACTCAATAAACATTACTGAGTGATTACATAAATATTTGCATGAATGAATGAGTGCATTCACAGACTGGATCACTACCACCTGAATTTTTTCCCCTCTCAATCCTAGCCCTAACCCCCACCCAACTCTTCATTTTGTATTTTAAGCCCTTCCCCTTGCAGTCCAGTAGGTATGGTGGGAAAGAGCTGCAGTAGGGAATCAACTGGACCAGGCAGGTTGCTGAAACCTGCCCCAGTGGCTTCATATGGATGTTTTAAATCACTTAGTGAGCAGATGAAGTCTATGGGTGAAAATCCAAGGAACTTTCCAAAGTGTTCGGCAAATTCCATCACTGACTAGCAGCAGCATGGCATTCATGCCCATAGTTTGAAAATCCTGGTATCTATTTTCTAACGAGCACATTGCCTTATTTGGCTTATTCCATTCAAGCTGTCAGGAAGTTGGGAAGACTTTGATTTGTTCTACGTCACCCCATGTGGTGAGAAGAAAAATACCCACATTACAATAGCAGTTTGGGATTTAATATTATTAGAGTAAGGATGAGTAATTCGGAAGGCAAAGACTACAACTAGGGTGAGTCAAGAAAGTCTTTCAGTGGGTATCAAATTAGCAACCTCAGCCCCTCTGTTCTAACACCTCCACAAAGCCTTCACCTGACCTCATCTACCCTGAAACTCCTTGAGTCTCAGTTTCCTAATCTGTAAAGTATGGAGAACAGCACTTTACCTGACGAGATTATTGGGAGGATTACAGGAAATAATGTATGCCAAGTGTCTGCTTCCATATTTCCTTCTCCCCATACACTGGCCCAAATGTTTAAACAATCTCAAGATTGATATAACTCTTGGATCCCAAATTCTAAGCAGCCCCAGCAATACAGAGGGCAAAAATGTGAAGCTTTGGGTCAGAGGATTTGCAGAACAATGGTCAAGCAAAAAAGAGAGAAACTATGCAGACAAGCATTAGGTTTCATTAGCCCAAAAGGTTTGATTATGTATCTTTAACAGGGAGCTTTCTATGTCTTTTCCATACTGTAAGCATTTTCCCTTCAAACTGTCACTTAAAAAAAAAAAAAAAAGATGGAACAGAAAAGAAGAAGGGAAAGAAGCCACTCTTTTTCGTTTCTTCAAAGGCAACCCAAATTTGATCCTTTTGGCGAATGGCTCAAGATAAAAACTCCACTTCAGTCTGCTTTCTGTGATTAAACAACCTTCTTGTTTGTCAAATAACAGGGAGAAGAGAAGAAAGGGAAGCTCTTGTGGCTGCTAAGTGCTCTGAAATTGTACTGCCTCCCAGCTCCCTCCTGTTAGGATTCTCCGGATGGGAGGCAAAGCTGAGGTTCGGCTGTCCAGAATAGAAGAGAAATGGGGATAGGGTGGGAGACCCTAAGAAGCTCCCAGAGGATTGGAGAATCCCCAAATTGGGATGATCTAGGATGTTTTTCCCCGACTCCCACCCCCTCAACCCCCCGCCTTCCTTTTAGGGACATTGTGACATTCAAAACTACTCTTCTGCTCCATGACATTCTCTACATGAGAAATCACAATATTGAGTAAAACTAATAGACTGCTCTTTCTTTTTTAACGGGTTAGAGGGGGCTAGCTTAAATCCATCTTGCTTCACTGAAACCTAATTTAAGCTTGACAATACAAGAACTTGAGTTTCCACAGGAAGCAAGAACTTTTTACTCAAAGCTCTTCTAAGTTCTGTAAGTTCTGGTTTAAATGCAGTTGTATACATGTTCTTTTGGAAAGGTGGACATATGTAGTCAATAAAAATACAGAACACCAATAAAGGTCACCTAGTTAAATTTGAATTTCAGATGAACAATGTATGTTTTTAAAGTATGTCCCATGTAATATTTGGGATACACTTAAATGAGTTTCATCATTTATATGAAAATCAAAGTTGACTGGGCACCTTTTATTTTATCTGGCAACCTTAGCTACTGACAATCTAACCCCAGGCTGCATTTTCTTCTCATCTCCTTGTGAGCAGAATTGAGAGTATGAGTGAGTCAGAGGGCCACTGAGGGCTTTCTAAGGAAGGTTCTGGGGTGGTTAAACCCATGGGTTTTGATGTCAGGCAGGGCTAGATTCAAACCCCATGTCTGCCTCTCACTTTGTGACCTCCAGCATGTGACTTTCCCTAATGAACTTTCCTTTATGGTAAAATGAGAATTGTAATACCTTCAGATCAGATCAGATCAGATCAGTCGCTCAGTTGTGTCCGACTCTTTGCGACCCCATGAATCGCAGCACGCCAGGCCTCCCTGTCCATCACCAACTCCCGGAGTTCACTCAGACTCACGTCCATCGAGTCAGTGATGCCATCCAGCCATCTCATCCTCTGTCGGCCCCTTCTCCTCTTGCCCCCAATCCCTCCCAGCATCAGAGTCTTTTCCAATGAGTCAACTCTTCGCATGAGGTGGCCAAAGGACTGGAGTTTCAGCTTTAGCATCATTCCTTCCAAAGAAATCCCAGGGCTGATCTCCTTCAGAATGGACCGGTTGGATCTCCTTGCAGTCCAAGGGACTCTCAAGAGTCTTCTCCAACACCACAGTTCAAAAGCATCAATTCTTCAGCGGTCAGCCTTCTTCACAGTCCAACTCTCACATCCATACATGACCACAGGAAAAACCATAGCCTTGATTAGACGAACCTTTGTTGGCAAAGTAATGTCTCTGCATTTGAATATGCTATCTAGGTTGGTCATAACTTTCCTTCCAAGGAGTAAGCGTCTTTTAATTTCATGGCTGCAGTCAGCATCTGCAGTGATTTTGGAGCCCAGAAAAATAAAGTCTGACACTATGATTAAAATTGGGTGACATCAAAGCACTGAGCAACCTATGCTGTGGCTGCTGCTAAGTTGCTTCAGTCATGTCTGACTCTGTGAGACCCCATAGACAGCAGCCCACCAGGCTTCCCCGTCCCTGGGATTCTCCAGGCAAGAACACTGGAGTGGGTTGCTATTTCCTTCTCCAATGTATGGAAGTGAAAAGTGAAAGTGAAGTCACTCAGTCATGTCCAACTGTTAGCGACCCCATGGACTGCAGCCTTCTAGGCTCCTCCATCCATGGGATTTTCCAGGCAAGAGTACTGGAGTGGGGTTATAGCTCCCAGATAAATGGCAGCCCTTAGAAACACAGCTCTCTATCCTTCCAGCAGGGAGTTCTTTTCTTGAATTCCTCTTCACCTACGAAATTTTCTCCATCCTGCTCTTCAGCCCAGATACCTTTTTGTCTAAACTGCTACAGCACAGGGCCCCATGCTCTGAGGCACTGAACTGGAATCAGCATGTAAGTGAAAGTGGCTCAGTAGTTTCCAACTCTTTGTGACTCCATGGACTACATAGTACATGGAATTCTCCAGGCCAGAATGCTGGAGTGGGTGGCTTTTCCCTTTTCCAGGGGATCTTCCCAACCCAGGGATCAAACCCAGGTCTCCCACATTGCAGGTAGATTCTTTACCAGATGAGCCACCAGGAAAATCCAAGAATACTGCAGTGGGTAGCCTATTCCTTCTCCAGCAGATCTTCCCGACCCAGGAATTGAAACAGGGTCTCCTGCATTGCAGGTGGATTCTTTACCAACTGAGCTATCAGGGAAGCCCTGGGATCATCATCATTGTTCACAAATGTTTCCCAATCAAGACCGAATTTTTATTGACATCAGATACCAAGTTTCCTTCATCTCCACATGTCCAGCATATAACATAAGGGTTAACACATAGGAGACACTTGATATTTCCTAAATGAACATGTTATGAAACCATTAACACCTTAGCATAAATTACGCCTGACCACAGTTTCCAAATCATAGTACAATCACTTTTCAATAAAGTTAGTGTAGGGAAAGTTTCTCAAAAAGCTGAAATTGTTCCATTCAATGGATTGCCCTTACTTGAAACTATTCTTTCTTCTTTGGGGTTGAAAAAAAATGTCATTTATAGAGTAAGTTTGTTTAAGATATTTATTTGACAAAATAGAGAGTTAGCAACCTCCATGTTGAGATATTAATAAATCTATATCTCTATCCCAACAAGGAAGTTTCAACATTGAAAATATACTAGTACTTGAAATTTGAAAGTCTGAGTATCAACACTTTATGAATAATAGAGTGGGAAGAAGGAATGTTAGCTGGACTACTGAGGGAATATAACCCCGGACTGGTAAGCTTTGATGGGAAGACGTGGAGAGGAGGAACGATTACGTTAATACAGCATGAGACGCAACCCTAGAAGGTACATTTTATCTCAATAAAAAGGCCAAAAGGAGTTTGAAGGAGCAAAACAGTAGATGAAAAAAGCAAACAAACTTCCCCTACTTCCTCACTTACTTAGGTTAACCCCACCACCCCAGAGATCAGGATCTTCATTCACTCAAGTCTGAGGTCCTTCCCAATGGTCCCTCCCACAACTGCTCAGGTCAACAACCTCCTTCAAAGAATAACAATACAATACAAGGAGGGATGCCCATTCCACTGACCTCCAAGGATGCTCCTGCCATTGGAATCCAAGTCAGGCCCCTCCCTCTGAATGAGAACAGCTGTACCAGTGCCCACATGCAAATTCTGGGAACTTGCCCTTGACTTGGCCTCAGAGTTACATTTCTGTAAAGACAGTTCCTTAAACCCCTGTAGCTCCATTGACCATGATTCCAGGCATTGTTTGGTCATTCCTTTGTATCCTTCCCCTCTTTGTCCTGTTCTAGTTGGACACATCTGTCACTTTTTAGGTCCCCATTGCTCATCTGTCAGGGTCCACAACCGAGAAGAGACAAGGGAAAAGGCCAGATGAATGTTTTGCCAATAAGAGGAAGACTTGGGTGTTTTAAATTTCTCCATCTCTTAGGGTAATCACGTCCCCCATCCCCAACTCAGAAATAATAATAACAACTATTTAACTACTCAAGATGGGCTCACTATATGACAGGCATTACATTAGCACTTTATAGCGTTATTTTATTTAATCTTCACAACAAGCTCATGGAGAAGATGTTATCACGTTACAGATGAAGAAACTGAGGCTCATGAATGTAAATCATTTGCCCCAGGAGCTTCTCACAGCTGTAAGCGACAGAGCTGAGGCCTGGAAAGCCAGCGTTTCTAATTCCAGACTTCTGTGTTTAATCTCATTTACACAGCCTCCTACCAGCCACCTTCAAAGACTCCCACCTGTCCACCCAATGGAACTCAAAACTCTCAGGAACCTTCAAGATCTGATCTCCATCTGCTTCCATAATCTCATCTCCCACTAATGCCCTCCTAGAATCCCCCACAGCAGGTGTTTTGAGTCCTTTTTATTTATTTATTTATGAGTCCTCATATCTGAATCTTCCCTGGTGGGTCAGAGGGTAAGGTATCCGCCCGCAATGCAGGAGAGCTGGGTTTGATCCCTGGGTCAGGAAGATCCCTGGAGAAGGAAATGGCACCCCACTCCAGTACTCTTGCCTGGAAAATCCCATGGACGGAGGAGCCTGGTAGGCTGCAGTCCATGGGGTCGGGGTTGCAAAGAGTTGGACACAACTG